>NW_024080634.1:835487-1217316 GCF_003009895.1 Hyaena hyaena
GAGGCTCAGGAAAGTCCAGAGACTTGTTTCTAAGCCAAACAGCCAGCGGCTCTAAAAACAAGACCCGCGGACACTGGTGAATGTGCAAATTGCTTCCTTTCCACCGGGCGCTCTCCCTGGCCGCGAACCAAAGTCCCGGGTAGGCTTTTCAGAAAGCGGTTGACTGCAGGTGGAGGTGAGGAGGAAAGAAGCCTTTAGGAGGCTTCCAGAGCTGGGAAAGTCCTCCGCCCCCAGCCCCTCCTCCCACGCCAGCTCTTACCACTCCAGAAACTGCAGCAAGACAGCCTTTGATTTCATAATGTGAGAGCAGCTTTAAAAAAGAAAAGAAAAAAAAAAAAAACTAGAAAGGGTAACATTAAGTAGGAATTCACTATTACTGTGAAACACCCTCACATCCTTCTTTCCCAAACCCATCGCCCACACAGGCTCCCAGCCACCTCCCGCTTCACTCCCTGGTCACCTCTGTCCGCAGGCCCGCAAATCAAAACCCTCCTAAGAGCAGATGCGGATGTGGGTGAGGAAGGGAATAAAAGCCGCAGGACACAGAGGATTTGGGGCATTTGTGTCTATGGGGGAAAGGAGAGAATGAGCCGGTGCCCTGTGCTGCACCAGCTGCTGTACCAATATTATTTGAATATTGACTGAGCCACCCAGGTGCCTCTAAATATATTTTTTAATGTTTATTTATTTACTTTGAGAGAGAGAGAGAATGTGCAGGTGAGGAAGGGGCAGAGAGAGAGAGGGAGAGAGAGAATCTCAAACAGGCTCCACGCGGTCAGCACAGAACCCGACTTGGGGCTTGAAACCAAAAACCAGGTGATCCTGACCTGAGCAGAAATTAAGAGCCATGGGGCGCCTGGGTGGCTCAGTCAGTTAAGACTCAGGCTTCGGCTCAGGTCGTGATCTCATGGGTCATGGGTTCGAGCCCCATGTCAAGCTCTGTGCTGACTGCCAGCTCAGAGCCTGGAGCCTGTTTCAGATTCTGTATCTCCCTCTCTCTCTGACCCTCCCCTGCTCATGCTGTCTGTCTGTCTGTCTGTCTGTCTGTCTCTCTCTCTCTCTCTCTCTCTCAGAAACAAATAAAACATTAAAAAAGAAAGAAAGAAATCCAGAGCCAGATGCTCAACCGACTGAGCCACCCAAACTCCCCTGCCCATCTTATTTAATGCTGCCCCAATTCCTTAATGGCAAACATCACCTCCCTCACTTTGTAATTGAGGAAATCAAAGCTCTGGGAGGTAAAGTTAATCACCCAAGGTCCCAGAACCAGCTTCAAAAACAGGTCTAACTCCACAGCCCCAGTCTGGTCTGCCAGACTATTCTGTCCCAAAGACACACGCAGGTCCCTCCCCGCAGCCCGGGAGCTGGGGAAGGGGTCCGGAGAGTTCCCAGGTAGAAATGTCCCTTCTTCAGATTTGCCACCACGAGTTGGAAATTCTGCCCTTGATTTGTATCTGATCACCCAGAAGCCACAATCCCTAAGTCAGAATCATTCAAGAAACGACAGAGGGCTCTTGTGATGAGCACTGGGTGTTGTATGTAAGTGATGAATCGCTATACGAATATTACACCGTATGTTAACTAACTAGAATTTAAATAAAAATTTGAGGGTCTCCTGGGTGGCTCAGTCAGTTGAGTGTCCAATTTGGCTCAGGTCATGATGTCATGGTTTGTGAGTTCAAGCCCCACTTTGGGCTCTCTACTGTCAGCACAGAGCCTGCTTTTGAGCCTCTGTCTCTCCCTCTCTCTACCCTTCCCCAACTCTCTCTCAAAAGTAAACATTTTTAAAGTAAACATAAATTTTTTAACATAAAACATAAAAATTTGAAACAAAAAAAAAATAGAAAGAAATGAACTCCAGATGGTCTTTGGTGTTGGTCTAACCCAATTCAAAGGAAAGGACAGAACAGATTAAGTGATATCCTAGACGTGGGGTGAAAGGGTTATCTCTGGAAGAAATTAGTGTAGTTAAGCAACATCTTCGAGCTATTGAATGGGACTTGTCAGATCTAATTGCTTTTTTGGCCGAAGCACCTGTGTTCAGTCCCATCCTCCAGAGCCCCGGCTTTAACGTGGAGTCATAAGTCTTACCTGGGCAACGTCCATCAGGTGGAGGTCAGTCCATGGGCGTAGCACAGCCCCCTTGGTGAGCTGACGAGGAAACACACCATTCGGTCTCAGGGCAGGTTTGCAAAGGCTGGCCGAGGAGGACAGGTTGACACTTCAAGTCAATGTAGAATTCTGGGATAGCCAACATTTTGGAGCCATCTGTATCAGCCAGCTGTGTCAAGTTCAGGCACAGGGCCATCTGAAGTCACTGAGCGAGGCAGAGAGGCACACTCTGAGATAGAAGAACGGCAAAGTGACATCCCAGCCTCACCCTCCAAGTGGACCCAGCCAAGGGAAAGGCGCTCTGCCCTGAGAGGCGGTGGATGTGAGGGCAGAAGGGGGAGACTCTTCCCTGAAGGGTGCTGGGAAAGGGGTCAGAGGCAAGAAAGAGCTCAGCACTGCAGCAGCCAAATGCCCACAAACCAGTGAACACTCACCCTCGGCTCAGAGCCTCATGTGGAGTTTTAATTTGCATTGTAAAACGTTTCGTACAGAAACAGAGAGAATGTCACACTGACCATCTAGGACCCATCACCACCTCAGCCAAACCCTAGTAGCCTTCCATGCTTGCTCCCGTCTTTTATAAGAAACAAGCCGTCAAGTTGACGCCCACCCCCCTTTCTTCTCCCTTCCGTCCCCAGAAATAACCAATATACCTAATGTTAATGGTCATTCCAATGGATGCTTTCTACGTGTAAACATAGCATTGTTTGCTTTCAAATTTCACTTCAATGGTATCTTTTTTTAAAAATAGTTTATTGTCAGGTTGGTTTCCATATAACACCCAGTGCTCATCCCCACAAGTACCCTGATGGGCATGGAGGAGGGCACTTCAGGGGTATCTTAGAGGCATGTCTGGCAGGCTCAGTTGGGAGAACATGTGACTGTTGATCTCAGGGGTATGAGTTCGAGTCCCATGCTGGGTATAGAGATTGCTTTAAAATAAATAAATAAACTGAGGACTGATGGGTGTGGGGGGGAGGGGGGATGGGCATGGAGGAGGGCACTTGTGGGGATGAGCACTGGGTGTTATGTGGAAACTAATTTGACAATAAACTATTTGTGAAAAATAAAATAAAATAAAATAAATAAATAGCCTCGTACAGTACATATCCTCTACCATGGTGTTTCTCTGAGCTTTCAGGTTTCTTTTTTTTTTAAGTTTATTCATTTATTTTGAGACAGAGAGAGAGCATGCACATGCACAACCCAGGAGGGCAGAGGGAGAAGGAGAGAGAATCCCAACCAGGCTCAATGCTGTCCCACAGAGCCCCACTCGGGGCTCAAACTTACAAACTATGAGATCATGACCTGAACTGAAATCAAGAATCAGACGCTTAACCAACTGAGTCACCCAGGTGCCCCTAAACTTTAGGTTTTTAAGATTTATCCACTTGAGGGGCGCCTGGGTGGCTTAGTCGGTTAAGCATCCGACTTGCACTTAGGTCATCATCTCGCGGTTGGTGGGTTTGAGCCCCGCGTCAGGCTCTGTGCTGACTGCCAGCTCAGAGCCTGGAGCCTGTTTCAGAGTCTGTCACTCCCTCTCTCTCTGACCCTCCTCTGCTCACGCTGTCTCTCTCTCTCTCCCCTAGAAATAAATAAAATTTAAAAAAATAAAAAAAAATAAAGATTTATCCACTTGATACATGTGGTTCAATTTCATCTCTTTTCACTGCTGTGTATTATTCTATTGGATAATAAACCAAAATGTATTTATCCACTTTTTTTTCTGCAGAGTTAGATTGCTTCGTTGTTACCTTTTTTTTTTTTTTTTTTTTTTACAAACCGTGTTGCAATAAACATTCTTATACACTTCTCCCCCTGCCTCTCCAACGTGGGCAGTTTCTAGGGAACACTGCTAGCAGTGGGGCTGATATTCAGCATTTTTCCAGCAAGACAGTTTCACCTATTGGGGAGAGGAAGCCTCCATTCTGACTGGAGGGGGTGTGGGTTCTGCTTGGTGGCTGGCTTGCCCCACGGGTTGTTAAATATGTCAAATACCATCCCTGCTGAGAGACGGAATTGCTGGGTTCAAGAGCATGAGGACTTTGGCTTTGCTAAATAGTGACCAATTTCTCTCTAAGGTTACTATATTGATACAAGCTTCCACGACTGATAATTCCCATTTCTCCAGACCTTTGTCAATGCTTGCTAATATCAGCCTTCCTTTTTGTCCAGCTGATGGGGCAAAACATTATCTCTCTGTCATGTGTGTATCTCCGATTCCTAGTGAGATTGGACAGTCTTTCATGTTTTCCACGTCCTCTGTGAATTATCTGTTTGAAATTTTCTTCCCTTTCTGTTGTGAGTTTTTCTTCTTACAGATTTGTAAGTCATACATAATAATCCTTTATTGCATACATTTTTATAATATATATTGTAATTATATATTATGTATATATCATGATGTACAATTATATAATATATGTATGATAATTAACCTTGGCCATCTTGGCATGGGTTTTCAGCCTATAACACCAGGTGTGCTTGGTTTATACCAGCTCTGATTCACATTAACATAACAGTTCTCGCAAAACGGCCACCAGGGGAGACCCCAAAATGTGACTTGTGACCTCTGAAACACCTTCCTTGGACAGCCTCTTCTCAGACTATCCCCTTCGATTTTACTGATACATTAAGCTTACCTTTCAAATTGATGATAAATACCATGAGGGCAGGAACCTGGGCCCAGGACAGTGTTTTTCACAAAAATCAGTGCCCCTCACAATGGTTGATGGGTCACAAGCAGGAAAGGGAAGCAGATGATCTCCTAGAAAACATAACTGCAAGTTGGCAGGACTAATAATTATTATGGTGACAACTGTCATTTATGAAACACAAACATAGACATTTACATAATTTACTCTTCTCAACAATCCCACAAGGCAGGTTCTATTTTTATCTCACTTTTTGAGATGAGACAATGGTGGCAAAAAGAATCTCAAACGCTTGGCCACGTAGGTAGCAAGTGGCAGCACTGGGACTGAAGCCCAGGAAGGTGGGCTCCAAAGGTTGTGTTCTTCTTGCTTCCTTTTACTGATTCACCTTCCCTTCTTCCCATTCCTGGTATTTGGAATAAAACCAAATAATGGCTGAGAGTCAAAAGGTTATTTCAGAACCCAGAAAAAACAAATGCAAACATTGTAATTCCTGATTATCTCTACCTGTACTGTAACAGAGACAGTTGCTTGGTGTGATGGTTAATTGTGTCAAGTTGAGTGGGTAAGGAATGCCCAGAAACAGCTGGTAAAATGCCCTTTCTGGATGTGTCTAGAAGTGATTAGCATGTGAATTGGTGAACTGAGCAAAGCAGACATCCCTCCCCAATGGAATTGGGCATAATTCAATCCTCTGAGGGTCTATATGAAACAAAAAGGCAAAAGAAGGGCAAATTCAGTCTCTTTGCTTGGGCGGGACATCTGTCTTCTCCTGACCTTGGACACGGCCATTCCTGGCTCTCAAGCCAGACGGACTGGGTTACATGACCGGCTTCCCTGGGCCTCCAACCTGCAGTCAGCAGCTTGCAGGACTTCCCAGCCTCTGTAATCATGTGAGCCAATTCCTTACAGTAACTATCTTCAGATTTTATATATAAATACACACACACACACACACACCACGTATCCTGTTTGCTCTGTTTCTCTAGAGAACCCTGACCAATACAACTGGAATAATAGAGTCCAGAGGCACCTGTCGGTAGAGCATGCAACTCTTGATCTTGGGGGTGCATAAGTTGGAACCCCGTGCTGGGTGTAGTGATTACTTAAAAATAAAATCTTTTAAAAAATAAAATAAAATAAAATAATAAATCAGAGTCAGATCATGATGCCTCAGAAACTCAAAGCAGGAAGAATCCTAAAATAGAATTTGAAAAACCTAGCAGATAACACAGTCCCACATCTTATTTTGTGACTGGGACAAGCCAAAACCTGGACAGAGTAAGAGACTGGCTCAAGGTCACACAAACAGCAGAACATTCAGTTGAGACCAATTTGGTGGGAGAGTTCACAGCACCTTCCTCCCGCTAGTTTGAATCACCAGCCTGAGAAGGAAAAGGCAAGGATAATACAAATGAGAACATGGAAGTTTATCTCCCTCCCAACCCCGCCCCCCCAAAAGACATTTCAGGCCCTTAAAAGCTATGGAATCCAAGACACAAACACCAAATTCGGTTGAACTTCTCACCAACCAAGTTGTGGAGTGAGGCCCTTCTGCAGACCAGCACCCTTTCTTTGGGGTTCTAAATCCCCTCACGCTAAAAGAATTAATTCTATCCACACTAAGGGAATTTAAAATAGATAAGACATCTGTGTTTGCAACAGACCTTTCCTGTCCCTCATTACACATACGCATCTGTTTCGCTTGTCTCTCAGTCTATATTTCTTTGTTTTAAATATTTGATTTTTTTTCTAATTAATGAAATCTGATTTCCCAGTTAAAAGCCTTACATGGATATATCTCTCGAATAATGCAAGTGAAGATATGAAATTGAGAAGATAAAAACCTGGTTGAAAACACTGCAAAGAAATACTTTTTCTAAAATAATTTATTGGTGATCGGTGAGGAAAATAATAACACCTAAATTTCCTGTCAACGGCTTACTTCTGGAAAGCTATAGAGTCTCTGTGGAGAAAATGAGTGTGAACTACCAAATGTCAAAATCTCAGTGCTTCCCAGGTTTGACAATGGATTTTTCTAAACAGCTCCTGCCTTGGCCTCTCTGGGGTCAGGACAGGTGGGATGCAGAAAATGAACAGTTGGAGAAAAGAACACAAAACCCAGCTAGTATCATTCAGCTCCTTATCTACACAGAATAACCAAAGTCCAATTCCATCTGGTAAAAGCCAGTAAAGGGGAATTTTAAGTATCTTTGCCATTTGATCTGTGTACTCCATTAAGGGGGCTTCTATTCAGCCAAGCAGTGAATCAATGTTGCAAGAATGTGGTGAGCAGAAATATCACTTCCCTATTGTCGTATCTTATGCTGACTGATTGGAATAAAGAAGGGAGAGAAACAAAAAAGGGATAAGTGGAGGGAGGGACAGAAGGAGGGGGAAAAGCGACAGAAAATGAAGGTAAGAACGGTAATTTTTGGTCAGAGCAATAGTCTGGAACTTTAGAGTCTTAAAAATATTCGTAGTGAAAGAGCGACCTCTTCTGGTCACATCGAGAAAATGCAGGAACTTCTCTTTTCTCATCAAAGTATGTTAAACCCCAAAGATGGATGATTAACCTTCATTTACATTGAAAAAGAGCTCATTCGAACTTTAGTAAATCTGCCTTTGGACACTAAAACAATCCCATAAACTAGCAAACTCAACTCAGAGCCAGCGTCCCGAAGGTGACGACTTCCAGCAATCCAATGAGAAACTAGGCTTGGATAGTCATCTTGCTGAAGATCCTTCCTTCACAGTGATCTCCCTCCCTAGTTAAATTAAGTAAAGCAGCTCAAATTTAGCCTCTTATGGTGAAGCAACTTCTCCAAAATATAATTCAGGAGCAAAGACTAAACTCACTCTTCTAAAGTAACAGGAAGTAGCAGGACATTTTAGGTCAGCGTGAAGTCATAGTGACCCACTTAGTCTCTATTTGGAGCCAAGGCAGACTTAGATTTGAGAGCTGAGTTTACATAAACAGGTAACTTTGGGCCAAGATGGAACAGTCTGTTTTCCCAACTGTAAAATGAGAGTGGGAACAGCTACTCTCGGGGCTTTTTCCAGGGAGTCGACGAGAGAGCTCATGAAGCACTCGGCCGCTAGGAAAAGCTTGGTGGCCCTGTGTGGAATGGTTATCACCAAATACAGTACAGCTTATCGTTAATTACAATGCATGCCCAACATCTGGTATTAGCCCTTCTATTTTTACATCTACTCCTTTAAAAAACTGAAGAAAGTGTTTTACTTTTTTATCGTGGTAAAACATGTGTAACATAAACCATTTTAACCATTTTTATGTACATTAATTGCATTCCCAATTTTGTGCAACCATCTCCACTATTTCTAATATATTTTCCTCACCTTTTGCAATGTTTTTTTCTTTTTGAGAGAGAGAGAGCTCAAGCAGGAGAGGGGCAGAGAGAGAGGGAGACACAAACTCTGAAGCAGGCTCCAGGCTCTGAGCTAGCTGTCAGCACAGAGCCCAATGTGGGGCTCGAACCCACGAACTGTGAGATCATGACCTGAGCTGAAGTTGGACACTTAACCGACTGAGCCACCCAGGCGTTCCTTTCCTCACCTTAAAAAAAAAATTTTTTTTAATGTTTTATTTATTTCTGAGAGAGAGACAGCATGAGCAGGGGAGGGTCAGAGAGAGAGGGAGACACAGACTCTGAAACAGGCTCCATGCTCTGAGCTGTCAGTACAGAGCTCGACATGGGGCTCGAACCCATGAACCGCGAGATCATGACTTGAGCCAAAGTCGGAGGCTTCACCGATTGAGCCGCCCAGGCGCCCCAACATTTTCCTCACCTTGAATAGAAACTTCATACCCACTAAAGAATAAGTCCCCATTTCTCTCACCTGCCCCCACGCCCCCACCCTACCCCCAACCCTGATAACCTCTACTCTACTTTCTGTCTTTACGAATTTGTCTATTCTGGATTTTTCACATAAGCAGAATCCTGAAACATTTGTCCTTTGGCATTTGGCTTATTTCACTTAGCCTACTGTTTTCAGGGTTCATCCGTGTTGTTGCATATATCAAACTGGTTTTCCTTTTTACGGCTGAATAATATTCCATTGTACAAATGTACATTTCGCTTGTCCATCCATCTGGGTTGCTTCCACCCTTCAACCATTGTGAAAAATGCTGCTGAGAACATTGGGCTATACGTATCTGTTTGAGTCCCTGTTTTCAATTCTTCCTAGGAGAGGCATCGCTGGGTCATATGCTAAGTCTATGTTTAACTTTCTGAGGACTTGACAAGTTAGTTCCGAGAGCATCCTCACCATTTTACAATCCAATGCTCAATGTATACGTGCTCCAATATATTATATCCTCATCAATACTTGTGTTTTCATTTATTATTGTTATCATCATCATCATCATCACCATCATCACCTTCCTAGCAGGTGAGACATAGTATCTCATTATGGTTCTGACTTGCATTTCCCAAATGACTAAAGGTGCTGAGCACCTTTGCATGCACTACTTGGCCATCTGTATACCTTTTTTGGAGAAATGTCTGTTCAAGCCCTTTGCCCATGCTTTAATTGGGTCTTTCGGTTTTTTATTGTTGAGTTGTTAGTGTGTGTGTGTGTGTTTATTCTGAGTATGAAACACTTTTCAAATATTTGACTTACAAATATTCTCCCCCATTCAGTAGATTGTCTTTTCACTTTCTTGACAGTGTCCCATTTTTTTTTTAACTCTTATGTTTATTTCTTTTAAGAGAGACGAGAGGCAGAGAGAGCCCATGCTGTCAGCGAGGAGCCTGACTCAAGGATCCATCCCAGGGAACTGTGAGATTGTGACCTGAGCTGAAACCAAGAGTTGGATGCTTAACGGACTGAGCCACCCAGGCGCCCCTTGATAGTTACTGTCTTTTGATACATGAAAGTTTTTAACGTTGATGAAGTCCAACTTCCCTGTTTCTTCTTTTGTTGCTTGAGCTTATGGTGTTAGGTTTAAGAACCCTTTGTCCAATTTGGCGATACCTTATTTTGGGGTGAAACACAATAACCATTTAACCTACCTGATTACCACTTCCTGCATCAGCCTCAGTGTCTTACGCATGAGGCTCTGCTTCCAACCAGATTCTACTCTTGCCCACATCTTCAGGCACCCACATTCCTGGACTCCTGTGCCAGCCTCACCAGCTCATCGCTTCTACTGGGAGTCCCCGCCCACTCTACAACACAGCAACTGTGCTGATAAATCAGCATGTGACGGCCTGAACAATTTAACACCGTGCATCACATCTAGGTTAAGCCCCAAATTTAGGCTCCCCCATATCATCTAACATCTCCCCGCTCTTCATGTTCCTTGTGCGCGTCTTGCCTCCTGTAGGAGGCAGTTTCTCCCATCAAGTCGTCCGGGATGCTCGGGCTTCGATGCACAGCCAGCTCCATCCTCAGCCCCCATCGGATTGCTCACTTTCGTGTTGCAACCTCCCGGGTTTGCACTGGATTTGGTGACACCTGGGACACACCTCCGCATTCTGGTTGGAAGGAAGATGGGCAAGGGCTTGGGAAGGAACTGCACCAAATTCTACTTTGAAAAGGCAGGACAAGATTGCTATGGTAAGACACTATCTAGGTGCAAAGAGAGTGTGCAAATGGTGTGGCAGCCATGGCGGCCAGATGTCCATTGCCAGGCTTTTCCGGTCAAAAGGCATTAGCAGTGGAGAAGGATTCGGGAGGAGGGCTCCGTGATGGACCAGATGTAGATGACGGAGGTGACCAGGTGTCCAGCTTACTCAACCCAGTAGAAGGTGATGAAATATGATGGAGGAAGAAGTGAGGGTGGAAATGATGAGTCCAGTTTTGGAAATGGCATATGCTCCTTGGTCATCTGTTTATAAGTCTATAGCTCAAAGAAGTTTCCAGATTCTCGGGGTCAGGTAGTGGCATCAACAGTCACCTGAGGGCCTTGCATGTGGCACCAGCAACTGTTCTAACAAGCCTGTCATCAGCCAGTTCTCATCTCCAAGCTTTGCTCAGGCTGACCTCTGAAGATGTGAGTTGTCTCCTATTCCTGACCACCGCCCCCCGCCCAGCTAGGACCCACTTTCTAACTCACATGAGCCTGAGAAATCTACTTCCTCACTAACGCGTATGAGCCTTGGAAATCCACTTTACCGTTCAGGACCTCAGTGTCTCATCGGTAGAAAGAGAGGGTTGGAAAAGACCTTTTCTCGGGGCTCTGGTTCTAAATAAGGCGCGGCACTTCCGCTAATCCACCACCAGGGGTCACCAGAGAGGCGCCCTCCCAAAGGGTCGCGGTGGAGGTGCCCAAGACCAACCCGGGACCTATCTACGCAGGGTGCCGCCCTGGAGAAGACAAAACGTAAGACATGATCCTTCCAAGCCTTAGACAGATCCGTAGGTCTGGGAAAAAACAAACAACGTTCAATAAGTAGCAGCCAACTTTATCCTCTTCACCACTCTAGTGAGACAAAAAGCATCTTACTGCTCTTCGCTGCCAGAGTTGGAGTCAGATGTTTAAATTTTCAAAGCAAATTACATCCAGTAATTTTCCATCCAATTATAAGACAGACCGGGAGAAGAGGATTTTCTTGCCCATGATTGATACAGACCTGTAGTTCACGGCGCTGCTGGCTCATTAAAATCCCCTGCATGCTTTTAAATGTACTGATCGCAAAGTGAGACGCCACAGCTCTCCCTTCAGCTAAGAAATGAGCTTGGGACAGATTCCTGCTTCCCGCTCACCTCTCCCCACCTCACTCCTGCAAACTGAGCTTCCCCTCTGCGTCAACCTGGAAAAGAAAAGCTGGAGACCATCCGGCAGGTGTCCAGCAGGGGGCAGTGGTGTACACATGGCACCTTCAGAGCCTTCAGCAAAAAGCTGTAACGTGGTTAACGCTGAGTGGTTCTCTTACCCTTTTTTTTTTTTTTTAATATTTTTATTTCTAGGAGAGAGAGAGACAGCGTGAGCAGGGGAGGGTCAGAGAGAGATGGAGTCACAGACTCTGAAACAGGCTCCAGGCTCTGAGCTGGCAGTCAGCACAGGGCCCGACGCGGGGCTAGAACCCACGAACCGTGAGATCATGACCCAAGCGAAAGTCGGACGCTTAACCGACTAAGCCACCCAGGCGCCCCAACATTTCTCCTTTTAATTTCATCATCTATTGAAAACATAACTCTTAGACACTATATCCAACTCCAAAAGCTTTGCTTCACCAGGATCTTATTATGACCATAAACACAGAATTTTCTTCTGTCCCAACATCTGGCTATTTGTTTCNAAGCGAAAGTCGGACGCTTAACCGACTAAGCCACCCAGGCGCCCCGGTTCTCTTATCCTTATCAACGGGATAAACCCGTAGAGAAAATACCACCAGAGACTTTTAGACGCTAGCATGTTAGGTCTGTTCTTTTTCAAACAATCAGGGACAGTGTCTAATTCTGGCATTCTGGCATTATAGTCAATCAATGAATTTTCTAGCAGGGTTTTGCCAGTCTGTCGCTCTGTGTGAGGTCTAATCCTGGTTGTTAACACTTAACGGCCAAGGTGCAAATCACACTTTTTTGTGCCTTCTCTTCTCACCTCGACTATGGAGATTAGGATATCTGTGCAATCCACCTCACAGGATTTTGTGAGGGTCGGACAGGGTATGGATAGCTGGTGATTTGCCACGTGTAAAATTGTTGTGAATGCCAGGTGGAACTATCTAAGAGGTGAGAGGTCACTGCACCGTGTTTTATTCACACTTAGCCAAAAATGTAAATAATGCAAACATCCAAAATTCTCAACTTGAAGTGGAGACCCTCATTTCTTTAAAGCCAAGTAGTTGACGTCCTGCAATGCATTTACTCAAATGAAATCTTTGTAACTCTTAGAAACTATTGATATAGTTCACAGTTAAAGCACGCTTAATGGCACGGGGGTGCTATTGATTACGTATAAATGAAATTAAGGAGTATAATAAAGTACAATATGACTCATTTAAATATGCATGTTTTGGGGCGCCTGGGTGGCTCAGTCAGTTAAGCATCCAACTTCTGCTCAGGTCATGGTCTCACAGCGGACAGGTTCAAGCCCAGGGTTGGGCTCTGTGCTGACAGCTCAGAGCCTGGAGCCTGCTTCGGATTTTGTGTCTCCCTCTCTGTCTCCCCCTCCCCCGCTCATGCTCTGTCTCTCTCTCTCTCTCTCTCTCTCAAAAATAAATAAACATTAACATTTTTAAAATATGCATGTATTTATACCTGTGTGTTAGCTAGATATGCATATACATGTAAAAATAGAGGGAAATGGAAGCCACCACCCCCAAATGGAAGCAATGGGCATGTCTGGGCAAAGTGGATCCACTGTATGTGGCCGCCTTCCTGAGTCATTTTTCAGACTGAAGAACAAGAAATAGGCTCATGGGACAATTATTGGGTTTCCCTTCATTTTAGCTTAGTAGTAATGTATCTTAACATAAATAAACTTGAATACCTCTGAACTCACATCAATTTAATAATTTAAAAAATAAACACACAAAAACGAATTCAAGTATTTCGGTCAATGCAAAGGGGTTTTCGATCCCGCACCCATGAACATCCTCAGCTTGTGTTTGCTTCCCTATTACGATGTCAAACATGGCGCTCCTGCTCAGGAAGTTCTTGGGAAGGAAGGGGAAGTGGCTCTCAGTGAACAGAAGCTCCACATGATGTGATTATCAGGGACATTTTGATGTGGGAAACTAACACAAATGAAAAATTAAATTCCCTTACTGCCTCCAGCCCATTGATAGCCCTTTGAGACAGGCAGAGTGGCCCCCCTGGGAGCTCAGCTTTTGCTACGGGCAAAAGGCAAATTTAGCCTGACCCCTCTGTCCAGGATTCTGTAAGTCTACTTTAACATATAAAAATTCCTTTGGAAACTTCCTTTATTGCTACTCCCCTAAGATATATGTTGGCAATCAGACTCCAAGCTTGTGGCCTCTGATACACATCTGAAGGGTCTCACAACTTAGTTTTAGACAGAAATAGATAAATTTTCCTAACAACAGCTAGTCCCCTCTAGGTCATGGAAACCTGCTTCCAAAGTTCCTTCAAGACTTATGCTCTCCCTAACCTCCCTCCCAACCTGAAGGTGTATAATCTGTCACCCATCACACCCCAGGGCAGCTCTTTCTGCCCACGGGTCCTGTCCCCATGCTTTAATAAAATCACCCTTTTACACGAAGACATCTCAAGAATTCTATCTTGGACATCGGCTCTGAACCTCAACATTCCCACATCAAATGGCATGATTTCATCTTGCCAAACTGTGGGCTGCTTGGGTCAAGAATTATCTTTATCCACCTCATGCCCCCAATCTCTTATTATATTGTAGGTGCTCGATAAATGTTAGTGAGATGTATGGATTTTCAAATTTCCAAGGTAAATTAGATCCAGTAGTCTTCAATCCAATAACACGACAGAGAGCCGGAAGGGGATTAAGTTTCTTGCCTGTGGTTAATGCGGTCCTACTGCAGGTGAGAACACTCCGAATGCCTATTAAATAAACTGAAGTCAGTGGATGTAGCACTACCTTATTTTTCTAACCTCTGATAAAACTCGTTGGTATGAATCCTTTATTTAACCTTTCCATACCTCTGGCATCTATATATTTGTTGTTGTAAATCTCATGATACTCAAACACATCTCTTTGGTTGGATGAGAATATCAAACATCTATTTTCTAAATATTTGACTCAGAATTAGTCCATAACGGCGTTACAACAGTTAGGATGGGGTCCCCTCTTTTATTTTTCCAACTGGATGTGAGGTTTACACTTGAGATAGGAGTGGTCAGCTAAGTGATACGTAGCAACTTTCTCTGCTGAAAGGTATCCTATGTAGGTTCAATTCAACATGTTTTGGTTTGGCTTTGAAGGTCTTCCAGTTCTGTGTCTCCTCTGCTATTCAGCTTTCAGAAGAGTCTCCCTGGAGGTGCAGGCGGGCTATCCTTTTTATGGCAGACTCAGAACAGAATTCCAACAGCTCGATTCTAGGCTTCTTAATTTCCTAACCTGTTCCATCGCCCCGTGGAGTTTAAATGAGTGAACTGCATGGCTCCAGATTCTCTTCTTCTAAGGCCCCCTCCTTTTTCTATCTTTCCTTACTATGGACACCTCGGAATTTAAAGGATTTCCTGTGGCCACCAAATAGCACTTGTTAATCAATACATATGATTTTATAAATATTTATCTCAGATAGAGAAATATACCAATCATTCTGACCAGCATGTGTGTGTGATTGCACTAGTTACCCCAAGTCCAGTTCAAAGTGAGGAAATGTAATATTTGAGTCTATCACAGGCCTTTTCTGAAGGCTGATGTAGCATGTCATTAAGCTATTTGAAAGATTAAAAAATGCTCTGGACCTCTCTACTTATAGCAAGTGAATAAAAGCTGGGCTTCACATAGTCTAGCATTAAAAAAAAAATACACTGATGCCAACCTGGAGATTGTGATTCTCTTGGTTGGAGGTGGGTCCTGGTATCAACATATTTTCAAAGCTACTCAGGGTTGAGCGCTGCTGATGCCTTAAGATTTTCTTTTTTTTATGTTTATTTATTGAGAGGAGCGAGAGCACCATGTTCACATACATGAACTGGGGAAGGGGTAAAGAGAGAGGGACAGAGAGAATCCCAAATAGGCTCTGCATTGTCAGTGCAGAGCCCAACTCGGGGCTTGAACTCACAAACCATGAGCTCGTGTCCTGAGCTGAAATCAAGAGACAGCCACTTTACCAACCGAGCCACCCGAGTGCCTGTCAACTGCAATCTTTAAAACTCAAATATCACTTAAAAAAACTGCAACCTCTTGAAGATTTCAAAAAAGAATGGTGAGGAAGGGAAGAGAATTATCAGTAAAACGATAGTAGAATTCTCAAATGTGTGCCTCATAAAATTTGACTCAATAATGTAACTTTAAGAGAAATTAGATACATCCTGGATAAGATTTAGTATGGAAGAATAGGAAAAAATGAAAAGGAGTTGATAGAATTCTATAAATATTTGTGTTTTAGATTTTATTTGTACATAGCATTACACGAGTAATGTAAAATTCAAACAGAAAAAAGATTTTAGTAAATGTTTCCTATCTTACCTAAGACATGGATTGTGCAATGGCTTTTAATACATTTTTAATTCCAAAATTGGGGTGCTTTAGACTCAGCCATGTGGACAGAAATTATTGAGTAATGTGGTATGTGACATAGAATACCTCTACAAATTGCTATTTTGATCTAAGCCTCACGTTTATTTTAAAAATGTCATTTTTCCAAGCGAATAAATTAAACGTACCTAATGTGCTTTCAAGGTAGCTTTTCCATATCTTTAAAGTTCTGTATAAAAACTTTTTTTAAAGATTTGATTTCTAAGCTCTATACCCAATGTGGGGCTCGAACTCACAATCTCAAGATCAAGAGCAGCATGCTCTTCTGGCTGAGCCAGTCAGGCACCACTAACGTTCTACATAAAATTAGGGAAAAAAAATTTCTTAATTATTTTAAGGAGAGAGAGAGAGCGTGAGTGGGGGAGAGGGGCAGAGGGAGTGAGAGAAAGAGATCTTAAGCGGGCTCCATGCTCAGTGCAGAGCCTGAGTTGGGGCTCGAACCTACAAAGCTGGGATCATGACTTGAGTGACTGAACCACCCAGACAATGCCACCCAGTGTGTGGTACTTGTTGCAACAGTCCCAACTGACCAAGACACCATGTGAGGAAGCTGCTAGCCTCCTGGGGGAAGGGAGACCACATGGGGCAAAGACAAGCTATCCCAGCTGAGGACCATTAGACCAAACAGCCTTCCACCTGCCCAATATGTGACTGAGGCCATAGGGCCTGAGTGAGACCATCGCTAAGCTGCCAAGTGACAAGAGATCGGCCAACCCAGCAAAGACCAGAAGAACCTCCAACTGACCCACAGTATCACCAACATCGGAAATGAAGCCCAAGCCTTACAATGGCTTGTTACATAGCAACTGATACACACGTATTATAAAAGTTGATATTTTAAAATAAAATAATACTGGGATGCCTGGGTGGCTCAGTCAATTTAAGCATCTAACTCTTGATTTCGGATCAGGTCACAATCTCGCAGTTGTGAGATTGAGCGTGTCACGTCAGGCTCTGTGCTGACAGCTCAGAATCTGCTTGGGATTCTCTCTCTCTCTCTCTCTCTCTCTCCTCCCTGCCACTCCCCTCTCTCTTTCTTTCTCAAAATAAATATAAAAAAATTTATAGATATAAAATAAAATAATAAAATAATACTCACTTTTAATGTATCTTACACAATCTAAGTACGATACCGATTTGACACCTATCATCCATTTTAAAAATACATTTTAAAACTTGAAAATTTCACATCATTTCTTCTTTCTTATATCTGTTTTCCTGATCCCTGGTCGCTCTAATATACTACTCTACAATAAAAATATCTATATAAATGTATTTTTCATGGGGGGCTCAGTCAGTTAAGCATCCAACTTCAGCTCAGGTCATGATCTCATGGTTTGTGAGTTCTAGCCCCAGGTTGGAGACCAAGCTGACAGCTAACAGCCTGGAGCCTGCTTCAGATTCTATGTCTCCCCTCTCTCTGCCCCTCCCCAACTTGTGCTCTGTCTCTCTCTCAAAAATAAACAAAAAAAATTTTTTTAATAAAAAAATAAAAGTTTTGGCATTTCCTAGGGCACCTGGGTGGCTCAGTTAGGCGTACAGCTTTGACTCAGGTCATGATCTCATGGTTTGTAGTTTCAAGCCCCATGTCAGGGTGTGTGCTGACAGCTCAGAGCCTGGAGCCTGCTTCAGATTCTGTGTCTCCTTCACTCTGTTCCTCCCTCAATTCATGCCCTGTCTCTCAAAAATAAATAAACATTAAAAAAATTATTTTAAGTTTTGGCATTTCCTATGATCAGAAAGCTCCAACTATTTATTTAAAAATCACTTTCGGATTGAGTTAGGATTACAATTGTTACTGGTGCAATCAACCAATATGAAAAAATAGATATTAAGTGTAAAAGGTAACATTTCACTGGAAATAATCTCTTAATGACATGGGAGTCTTTGGTTATTTCCCTCAATTAGTTCATGTTTCCAGAAGGGATCCTAGTTTTAGCTACATATAGACTTCACAATTCTGCTTTACATTTTTATAGATGAAAGCACAGAAAAAGCAAATTGAAACCACCTGACTTGCAAAAGGATTCGCTTCCTGGTCAGTAGAGTCATTTGCTTTCTCAACACACAGTTTTTCTGTGTCCATTTGATGTCCAAGAGGTTCCTACTCCCAAGCGAGATCTACAATGGATGACAATCATCTCTTTCACAAAGAGGGAGAGGATTCTAAGAAGGGCGGAAGAAAACTTACACTTCCCTCACAGGCACATTCCCAGGCAGATGAAGGTGAGGAGAGAGATTTGAAGGTGGGATTCCCCTTAAATTATCTGCATTTTGAACCCGCTGCAAAGTCAATTTTGGCTCAAGCATCGTTGCTCTGCGGAGTCAGTTTCATCTTCCTCTCACCAGTGACGAGAACCTTCCTGAGACTTGGAGTTTATTGAAAATCTACCAGTAGGGGGCGCCCGGGTGGCTCATTCGGTTAAGCATTGGACTTCAGCTCAGGTAATGATTTCATGGTTCACCGGTTCAAGCCCTACCCGGGCTTTGTGCTGACAATTTAGAATCTGGAGCTTGTTTCAGATTCTGTGTCCTGGCCCCCCCGCCCCTCCCCTACTTGCTCTCTGTCGAAAATGAATAAACATTAAAAATTTTAAGGAGGGAGGGAGGAAGGAAGGGAGGAAGGGAGGGAGGGAGGGAGGGAGGGAGGGAGGGAGGGAGGGAGGGAGGAAGGAAGGAAGGAAGGAAGGAAGGAAGGAAGGAAGGAAGGAAGGAAGGAAGGAAGGAAATCCACCAGTCATTGTCCCTTTCTTTGTTCTACAAATATCTTTCTTTTTCCATAATGGATTTTAGTAAGACATCAGGATTTGTTTCAAGCATAAATTTCATTCCAACCATGTATCCCTACCTTGACTTACTCTGATTATTTTTGCAAAAAAAAAAAAAAAAGAAAAGAAAGAAAAACATCTATAAACCCTTATTTTTGTTCCCAAAGGCCATTTTTCTTCATGAGGGATAAGAAGGCATTGGGAAGAGGAATGAAATGCCCAAACATGTCTGTGCTATGAAATTGACTGTATCACTACTGGAAAAGCTCCTCCCTCATTTAAATCTGGAGTCAAAACAAGAAGTAACATGGTGGAGTGAGGATAAAATCCCTAGAGTTCTGAAAGCGAGACTTTGCATCACATTAAGTACCCAAATCCTATCGCCTAATGGCCAAACGGTCCTGTGAACCTGAGCGTGTACAGGAGGAAGTGCAGGACACGGGGAGATGGTCCAGCCTGGGTCCACCAGGAGATCCAGCCCAAAGATTTAATACAAATGCAGGTGAAAATGCCAGTCTCCACGGCAAAGCCATAGGCATTTCTACTGCAAAGTGAAGACACCAGACAGGAAAGTGGATCTTGACAACTCACCAGAAGCCAAGCAGATAAGCAGTATGGCCCCTACAATGTAAAATGTACATCAAAATCTTCCAGATGCATATACACACACCCAAAGCTATTTCTATGACTGTACTCTAATAAGTGCACAAAGAATATGTGACACATTCACAGTATTTTTTAAAATAATAAAAATTAGAATCCTCAATGACCATCAGCAGGGAATTGAATATACAAATTATGGTAAATCACAGTCCATCCATTAAAATGGATTACTCTGTAGCAATGACTCAGAGTGATGTAAAATTTTTATTGTCTTAGGAAAATGGCCACAATCTGTGGGTAAAACTCAGGTTAATAAAAAATACATGTGTGTGTTAATAAAATAGTATGAACCCATTTTGTAAGTGTGTGTGTGTTTGCACACACATGCACACCCATGCAGGTATTCAAGGAGCCAGTCAGGAAGGACATGAGCCAAAACATTAACACCTTGATTGAAAGCAAACCAACCATTTATGTCTAAAGCACAAAGCAATGACACCAGGCACAGAACGCCAACACAGAACTGAGGACAACAGAACATAGGATGCTTTGTTTAAGATGAAGACACAGAACTCAGAAACCAACAAGCTCTTGGGATGGGCTCAGGTGGCTTCCAGGGAAATAGACCAAGTCCCGAAGCCAAAGAAAATGCGGTTGGTGCTCAGAAATGCTGTGAGGGTCCCACTGGTGAAAATCTGATGTTGGTGTGACCTGGATGTGCAACATGTTGAAAGGGAAAATGGCATTCTTTTCTATGCATTATATTGTAGGGTGGCTCCTGATTTTTAAAATCTTAAGGACTCTGGAGTTAGATTTTTTTAAAAAGTATTGGGGCATCTGAGTGGCTCAGCTGGTTAAACACTGACTCTTGATTTTGACTCGGGTCATATCTCAGGGTTTGTGTCTTTGTGTCCTTGCTGACAGTGTGGAGCCTGCTTCCCTTTCTCTCCTTCTCTGCCGCTCCCCAACTTACTCTCTCTCTCTCAAAATAAATAAGTAAACTTAAAAAAAAATAGGGACACCTGGGTGGCTTAGTACAGTGCGTTAAGCGTCTGACTTTGGCTCAGGTCATGATCTCGTGGTTCATGAGTTCAAGCCCCGCATTGGACTCTGTCCTGGCAGCTCAGAGCCTGGAGCCTGTTTCAGATTCTCCCCCTCTCTCTGCCGCTCCCCAGCTCAGTCTCTGTCTCAAAAATAAACTATAAAAAATAAATAAATAAAAATAAAAATAAAAACAATGTCCCCAACCAAAACCAACAAAATCCAGCTCACGAACTTCGAGTGAAGGAGTTCAAAAGGTACAAATTTCCAGTTATAAAATGAGTAAGTCCTGGGGAAGTAGCATACATACATCATGGTGACTATAGTTAAAATGCCATATTGCATATTTTAAGGTATCTAGAAGGGTGGATCTTGAAGGCTCTCAGCACAAGAAAAACAATTTATAACTATGTTCTGTGACAGATATTAACTATACTACTGCGGTGGTCATTTTGCAATATATACAAATGCCAAATCATTACGCTGCACACCTGAAATATTATAGGCCAATTATACTTCAAGTTGAAAAAATTAAAAAACACAAAAAATTTTTAATTTTTAAATGTTATTTTATTTGTTTTCAGAGAGAGAAAGACAGAGAGTGAGTGGGGGAGGAGCAGACAGTGAGGGAGACACAGAATCCGAAGCAGGCTCCAGGCTCTGAGCCGTGAGCACAAAGCCTGATGCGGGGCTCAAACTCATGAACCATGAGATCATGACCTGAGCCCAAGTCAGATGCTTAACCAACTGAGTCACCCAGGTGCCCCCACCACAAAAAAAAATTTTTTAAAGTCACAAAAGCACAAAAAGCTCTATCTACCAAGTCAGCTTTCCCTTGATGATCATGATAGTTATTGAGAGAGAGAGAGAGAAAGAGTATTCCCAGGAATCTCCTCTTTTCTGCCAATAGTCTGCACCCATCCTCCCGTCCAAAAAGGCACAGGACTGTCCAGATACTTTTCATTATTTTTATTGTTTGACAGGCATTTACAACGTTCCATTCGTAGACCTAAAAACATAAAAATAGACCTTCTTTCAGCTTATAAAAGAAATATATAAGAACTTTTGACATAGACACGTCATGACCTTATGTACAAGAGACAATGGCATCCGCTCTAAGCACCAGACTTTCTAGCATCTTCAGACAGAACCGCTGCACTGGGACTCATAAGTGTGACTACCAGAAGCCTCTGCTTCAGTTTTCCATCTGGACACAATCGAACTAGAGGTGATATGGAACAGTGCAGTGGTACAAAGGGTATAGAAACCATTCGAAAGCTTTTTAAGAAAATCAGAAGATATAGCAAAAATTTAATAGAATAAAACTTTCAAAAGATCAAGCTCAAAGCCCTGGAAACCCGAAAGGGGAGGGATAGAGGGGGTGGAAAAGCGCGCAAAGCAAGCAGGGGCACACGAGCATGATGTTCTGAACTCTCTATTGTCTGGAAATATAAAGTCATAACTGATTTTTATAAAATATAATTCCTAAAGCTACTATAAAATTCAGGTCTTTAAAGTACCTACTGATGTGTCAAACACCAAATAGATATTTTCCCCAAAAAAGAAAGTTTTCATATTATTTAAACCCTTCTTAGGAAGTGGACATTGTGAAATGGGAGGGGGGAAAAAAAGCTATAAACCGTTTTAAAAGAATCGAAAGTGCTTTAACTTGTTTTTGCTCTTGCTATTTGGAAACCTGTTTAGAACGTTAGATGTGTAGCATGTTTACCCTGTTTGGTTGGCATGTAGAAAGTACTAAACACAAGACAGATTTTCGAAGGGGCTGTTTTGTTAAGGGGTTTGGTGTGGACCGTCAGGGAAGGGATGGGTAATCTATGGATGAAGATGCAACTTTGATGGGAAAACCGATGATCACCATGGCAACCCCTTGAGAAGGAGCCTCCCCTCCCTCGCCACATGCAACAGACATAACACACTGCCCATTCGGGTATCAGGTCTAATTCAAGCTCCCATCTCAAATAGAGATTCAAACATTCAAAAAAAAAAAAAAAAAAAAAAGCAATCTGTTTCTTTAAAAGTTTCTCCTAAGCATCTTGTTGGCCTTTCATATATAAATATAAAATTACCGTGCCTCACTCTCTCTGTAAAAGGTAAAATCCTCAGTTTTTTAGACCCAGAGTTACACTAACACTGTAAAATTCTTATCTGTTTGTGCCTCTGCATCTCAGGTAAAATACAAAAAATAGTGGTATTTTTTTTCTTTTCTTCAAGTGATAAATTTGGATCTCTTCTCAAAGAATTTGGCATCTTTATAATTCTCTGCAAAACTAGAACTTCCAAACACTGACACTGAGTAAGACCAGCCATGGACCGAAACAGAAGAGAGAGAGAAGAAAAACAAAAACAAAAAAAACCCACAAAAACAAAGAAAACCAGCTCATCATAACATACATCTCCACCGTCTCCTCACACATTCTTAAGATACACAGATATTCTCGGACATTTAAGAGGGGAAGGAGTAAGAACATTGTAAACTGTACAGTTGCGTTGTTGTGTTTTTGTTGGAAGGTGGTTTCCCCAACTAAGAGATGGTTCCTGGACTGATTTCAGATAGAGTGACTTTTATTACTATTGTTTTTTTGTGCTATCCCTTCAACTAATCTGTTGTAACATACTTAAACGCCTGGCTTAATTCTCTTTCCAGTGCTATAGAATCTTTTTTCTTTTTTTTTTTTTTTTTTTTACTTTTTAATTCTTCTGGCCCTGATTAGTTGAGAATAAATAAAAGCCCTTAGGAATATACAGAAGATAGGACTCGAGCTTACTTGGGATTCTGAACAATTCTTTCTGATGTCATGAGAGATGACGAAGTTGGGCGGCTACATGGCTTTGCAACAAAGTCAAGCTGCCAAAACCGTGTGTGCAAGACTGCCACCGAAGGGGACATTCTCCTCCTGGAGGGGACAGGAGGGGGCAGAGTGAGGGCGGAGCGTGGGGGGCGGGGGAGTATCTACACACACTCTCTAGGGGGAAAGTGACAGTCAGATCTCAGTGTTCAGTTTCCTGGAGGGGGCAAAGTCTTCACGCCTAACCCAGATGACTTCCTCGCTGGGGCCCTCCAGGCCTCCATTGATGCCCGACAGGGCGGCTTGCTTCTTGAGCTGCGTCATGCGGGACGCGTGACTATCCAGGGTTTTGCGGCCTCTCTCGCGCTGACTGATGGACGCAGCCTGAAGCTGCTCCCGCAGGTCTGTGTCCACCGCGGCGCCCTTCACGGACTCACAGAACTCATCATCGTCACTGAGGATGTCTGTCTCCTTGATGTCGTCTTGCTCCTCGTACTGAGCAAGATCAAACTGTTCCTCTACCCATCGGTCAGTGTCCCCGCCACCGGGGGGCTGCTGGGACTCTTTCTCCGGGCTGCTGGCCGAGATGGCATCAGAGTCAATGGTAAACCTGTTTCGAGCCAGGCGCCGCCTCCTTCTGCCAAGAGACTTGCTTGGGGCAGACACTGCACACACACACAAAAATATAAAAAGAAAACCCCCACATGCTTTACATGCGATGAAAATCCAGACAGCAAAGAAAAGAAAAAGAAATGCTAAATGGTATTTATTTAGTGCCTTGATGACATTCGGGGCTTAAAGTCCAGATTTCACCAGTCTGCCTTAGAGTCTTTATTTTGGACAGATGTCTGGACTTGGAGGATGTCATAGCAACAGCCCGAAGGGCGGAGGGAACAGAGAGACATAGGGGCTGTTGGTTACGGGGAAATGGGGATTCACCTCCCTCTGAAACAATCCATTTCTCTACCCTGGGCTGCACTCATGTAGACCACTGACCCTGGGATGAGTCAGTGCCCTCAACCCTGATGATGTCCCATGGTGCAGTGCTCTGTCCTAGGGTCATTTAGCTGGGATGGGTCTTTAGTAAGGGGAGGGGGTGCTTTTAGGGTTCCACTGGCTTCGTAGAAGTCACCATGATACATCAAGGAGGCACAAGTTCTGGTCCAAGTTATACTGCTCTCCGGGAAACCAAATGTCCCATTTCTGGAGGATCTGCAGTGAATTAAGGGCATGGCGTCCCTCACGCAGAGCCTCCAGGAGAGTGGCTCTCAGAGATAGCAAGTCTCCAGTTTCGGCCCAGCCCTCTTTTCTGACAAAGTCCCACAGGAACTGTGAGGCTGAGCAGATATGAGATTTAGTTCCTCTTGACTACATTCTGTGTGCCACCAATTTCTCTCCTACGAATCCATTAAAATATCAGTGCCCGAGTGGAATGAGAAATAAATAGTATATGACACCCATATAAATAGTATATGCCACTGATCCTCGAAGCGTCGTATAAAGTGACTCACCATTAAGAAAAAACACATCTTTGAATTCATTTGTTCAACCTACTGCCCTCTAGGAAGCCAGACTTTTCAAAACACACAAGACGCCACTCAACCAAGTGAACGAACACTCCCACCACACGCTCACACACAGAAAACACACACACAAGGAACACCGCTGCCTGGTCCCTGCTAGCCAAGTGGCTGTGGCATTAGACACGAGAAGGTGGAATGCAACATGGGTTCCTGGTGGAGGGGAAGAGCCTAAACCCCTATTAGGAGCCACGTTCCCGGAACGTAAGCCCTAAAAACCATTAAACTGCTTTCGGTGTAAGAAGGAAGATGGCTATTCCCAATTACTGCTGAACGTAGCCGTGACTCCAAACACAGCAGGTACGGGGACAGTTGAGTCAGACGATGGCCTAACTTGGCCTCCCGTTCAGGCCACCCTCTGCCTCAGATCCCTATGTTTCCATCACCATTCTAACAGCTGAAAACATGGAATGAACGGACATCACTCTTGACCATGGAGGGGAATCAAAAAAAGGTTTCCAGGGAAAAAATGGGAAAAAGAGGGGGAAAAAACACTACTTCTACTCCACTGGGTAAAAGCAAAAATTCCTGTTCAGTTTTATCCCAACGTCACCATAGCAGAACCTGGCTCTCGCCAATCACCATATTGGAACTACCTCAATTCAAAATTGGGCTACTGGAAATATTTTTGCCAATGGTCTACATTGCTAAAGTAAGGGGTAAAGTGTGTTAATGTCTGCATTTTTGAAATATGTCAAAAATATGATGAGTTGATGGATGATAGATGGGTGGATATGTGATAATGAAAATACAAAAAAAAACCCCAACTAATCCTAATTATAGAGTAGATGGTAGGTTCTGTATGTATATAATTCTATCAGCTGTTCTATATGTCTGAAACTTTTCATACAAAAATCTTGCAACAAGAAAAAATTTAATTGGGTGATCGGCAGACATAAAGTACTTTCAGACTGAGTACTGAGGCAAGATCCTTTTCAATCAGAACAGAGAAACTACCTGGGTATTTATGACGACGTATAATGAAGCATGAGTATTTATCCTTTGTTAAAAAGATACTTTATAACCTGGACAGTTATGTTATACAGGGTTCGGGGAGACCATCTCTGATTTGAGTATTCCCAATTCATTGTTAAGACTTGTGACCAGCTCGGGCTGGCTGACCCACTCAAGCAGCATCTTTAAATCACCTAATGCGTTGGGGCGCCTGGGTGGCTTAGTCGGTTAAGCGTCCGACTTTCGCTTGGGTCATGATCTCGCGGTTCGTGGGTTCGAGCCCTGCGTCGGGCTCTGTGCTGACTGCCAGCTCGGAGCCTGGAGCCTGTTTCAGTCTGTGACTCCCTCTCTCTCTGACCCTCCCCTGCCCACACTGTCTCTCTCTCTCCTAGAAATAAATAAAAAAATATTAAAAAAAAAAAAACCTTATAAATCACCTAATGTGAAGATGCTGATGATAGTGAAGAGTTTCAAAAGCAGAATGATAAAAACTTTCTTCTGCTAACTATGAACCGTCAGGCAGAAAATCTTCCAACCAGCCAAAGCCAACAGGCTGATGTCGAGGGTTTCTCTTGGTTTTCAGGATGGTGTACCTGTGGATTGGTTTTCTTTCCAAAGGGGGCTCAGCAGGAAAACTTCTGAGTGTCCTACAGACTAAAAGTGCTTAGTTTTAAAATAAATGCAGCTCTGAATTTAGGTTCATTGATTAACAACTGAAACCTAGTCAAGGACGGGCAGGTTTCCTGAGGTTGGTGCATGTATTCTCAATCCTAATTTAAACATTCCCTGGCAAGTGAAAGGATGAGGTGAGACAATGCAAAGGAGAAACACTCTACTGTGAGCTATGAAGGGATCTGCAAAGCTTTCTTAACATGAGGACTCCGTGAGAAACTGTGGATACAGAGGTATGCAAGAGGTATCGTCAGATACTTCGAGAACCCAACAGAACACGAGGTGTTCACTGCACTAGGTTTTCAATAGACATTTATCAATTGATTGGAGAATAGATTCAAGATAACTAACGCCCAACATTAGTTAAATGTAAGGTGCTTTAAGAACATAACATCTCATGTCAAGCTATGTAGGCTAGGTATACAAAAACCTCCAACCACTCACAATTCTATCTATGCCTCTTCAACACAATCGTGAATAGACAGAACGGTAACCCAGACAAAGGTCAGAGCCTTCTTGGCAAATGCAAAGGAAGTCTCTCTTACTGGAAAATTCCCTGCAGACCTTGGAGCCACCTCTTAAGAAAGGAATGATAAAGGTGTTAATATCTTGATGTCATTAATACCTATGTTATGAAAATATCTTTCTTCCTAGATATATTTACTGCTACTTATAGATGGTAGTATAGATCTTCCTTCCTCACTGCTCCAAGGTGATGATTCCAGTCCTAAAAGAATATTTACTCTGGGACTATTTAAACTCTAGATTCCTCTCTACCAATAGCAGCTCAAGGCTTCCCCCAAACGAACACTGAAAAGCTAAAAATCAAGCTGCAGGCACAAGGCAAGGGTAAACATCTGATGTGTCATCTGGTCTACCAAACATGGCATCCTTATTGAGAACAGGCATTGCTGTTGTTTTCAAATTACAGAGCCACCGTGTTCTCAGAATGGTGGGCCGTGACCTTGCAGAGGCATGACACACTGCTTTTTGCTAGACAAAGCGGGCTGTCATGCAAAGCAGTGACTCTCATTACACAAGCAGGCCGAGAGAGCCCCTCCAGAAAGAGAACGCGCTCACTTCCTGGGTTGGCGAAAGAGAGAGGAGTCCCCAGCCAAAAAGGAAGAGGGCAGCAAAGGGAAGCTGGAGGGAGGGCAAGAGGCGTAAATGAAGGGTGGATCCCCAGGGAGCTGCCGGGAAGGAGGCAAGGGCAAGGAACCTCACACCAGGAAAGAGCTGTCTTCCAACATTAGCCCCCCACAAGGCCACATCTAATTCTTGCTCAACAAAAATGTCAAGCTCACTGGAGTTCTACAGTGGGGTCAGGGTGACGGGGATCTTGAACGTCTGAATCCCCACAGTACCTGCCCTGCTCATGGCTGGCCTGGCCCCTTTGAGCGCACACAATCTTTTTCCTCCAAAAGGTACATAGTGCTGGGATGAGGGAAGGCTTTCCGTTTTGAGGAGCTGTCTTCTGTGCTTATCACGCAAGATTGAGTGCACAGCCTTCAGGAAATCTTTCCGGCTCTCTGGAGAGCTATGAAAAGAAAGAAGATTTACAGGCGTTAGGGGAAAAAGTACTTAACACACGGGGATCTTCTAATGTTATCGGGGGCAGCCTAACAAATTCCCTGAGGACCAAAGGTCAAAGAGGCCACAACTCCAATTTCTACGCTGAGCCACGTTTTCCTCGCTGGTGATAGAGAACACATACTTCTTTCCCTTTACGCTTTGTGATTCATCTCCTGCAGCTAATGTGGGACAGGCAACCCATTAATGAATGGATGGATGAATACATTTTTCCTGCACTGAGAAGCTGTCAGAACCTGCTTTTGATACTTAAGGCCTTTCATTCCAAACCGTTTTTTAGAGGCAAATGAACCCCAGGACTCTCAGCTCGGCAGAGCACCCAAAGACAGACATCCCAACGTCCTTAGTTTCCTTTAGAGTTGGCCTTAGGTTAAGCATCAGCTACTCTCATGACACATTTCAACAAGTCAATATTTTTTTAAAGAATTTTTTTAGTATTTATTTTTGAGAGAGAGACAGAGCATGAACGGGGAAAGGACACAGAGAGAGGGAGACACAGAATCTGAAGCAAGCTGAGCTGTCAGCACGGAGCCCGATGTGGGGCTCGATCCCACAAACTGCGAGATCATGACCTGAGCTGAGGTCAGATACTTAACCGACTGAGCCACCCAGGCGCCCCACAACAAGTCAATATTAAAGCTACAATTGTAAAGAACTGCAAAATCTTCCCAAGTCCTAATTCCCACAATAAAAAAAAGTTCTTCCTAGATAAGAGTAATTTTTCTAATTAGGTTGTCAATATTTCTACCCTGGGGCAAGGGGTACCTCGTACTCCTTATTTATGATGAATATGGCATCTAGGGGCGGCCTCACCCGATCCTATGGACTTTACCAACGAAATTATGATGATAAAGATGGCGATCAAACCACGTGTGGAATATTTGAAAAATCGTTCAATTCTAGTCCCAACAGCTTCCTACATTCTGCCCTTGCTGATTCCTGTCACCCAGCATGGAGAGGTGATATGGAAACACAAACCTTTGGCTTGAAGTCAAACCTACCCGAGTCTGAACTCACTGTTCACTTGCTATAGTATTTTAGGCAAAGTACCCTCTGTGAGCCTTGGCTCCCCATACATAAAACAGAGTAACAGAACCTCAGTCTGGCTAAATGGGATAATGCATGTAGTGGGCACCCGAGTGGCTCGGTTGGTTAAGCGTCTGACTCTTGGTTTCGGCTTAGGTCATAATCTCACGGTTCATGAGGTGGAGCCCCAAGTCAGGCTCTGCAGTGAGAGCACAGCACCTTCTTGGGATTACGTCTCCCTTTCAGCCCCTCCCCTGATTGGTCACTCTCTCTCCAAATAAATAAACAAATACATAGATAAATAAAAAAATAAAGAAGAAGAAATTAAGTTAGTGAGATTATTGTCTATGTTCTGATAAGATCAGTTTAATTTGTCCAATCGGTGGTATTTAATGTGTAAGAAAAAGTGTGTGGCATCTAGGGATATAGAGGCCGATGGGCAGAGCCCAGCGGGGATCTAGGGGACACCAGGAGGTCACGGCCCTTCCCTCTGGGCTGCACAGTCTATGTCTCATGGCCCCAGGCTCACCTGCAGCACAGGTGGAAGACCCTCTCCGGCCTCCCTTCAGACTCAGACTTTACGTGGACGATTTCGCACACGGCATTTGCTTCTGCATCTGGATACGTTAAAAACAAGAATGCATTAGCATCTGGTTCCAAGAGACATGTTTGCATTTTCACAAAAGCATCTTCTACGCCTTGGTGTACGATTAAACAGGGCAGAGCCTCCCAAGACCGAAGGTACTTCACCGCCATCCGGTCAGCTCAGAGAGACAAAGTGAAAGCTTAATGGGTATTAAGAAAAAGAACGCTTGGAAAATTTCCAGTTGCTACAATGTCCCGCTAGATGGTCTAAAAGGGCAGTCAGTCAATCATAGGGATTAAAGAGCTACCCCTTTAGATGCACAGCCTCTTTGGCTGAACTATTTCCATTAAGTGAGTAGTTCTTTGGGCAACAGTTGGATTAGACAGAACCCAAGAGTCCAGTGTAGAGTCCAGCAGGCCAGTGCAATCAGGATGAAGGTCCTCATGTCCACGAGTCTTCCTTCCCTGTGAGTGACCAGGCCTATGCCCTGGACAAGCAGGTCCTAGAAACAGATGGGCCTTCTCTTTCTCAGTACCCCCAGGGTGCCCACTCTGAGGGAAGCAAAGCTGGGATGCCGAGAAGGTGGGGGACGGCTGTACTTCAAAGTCATTTCTAAGCTTTGCAGTGATTGCAGTATCATGTCCTTTGATGTCATAAATAGTGTTTGTGGAAGGAACAATTACTGCACACATCAAAAGTGCACATTGTGCGGTCTCAGCCTTGCCCAGGGTGGTACAGGGCTCTGGGCACAAACCCTCATTGTACCCACGTGATTCAACCCCAACCAGGACTCCTCGGCAAAAATGTTCACGAATCTTCCCAAACGAAGATAAAAATCAAGAAACTGCGTGTTCTGATTTCTCAGAGCCACTGGAATGGATCTCATAACGAGAAGCTGGTTGGCTAGTCTTTTTAACTCGGTTAAATAAGCTTTTATCTTGATCACCTTAAACGGGATTTGAATGAAAAGCAGAGTCAGAATGGAAAGGCACATCACAAACGTGGCTTTGTTTCTACGATTTAAATTCTTTATGTACGTGGTCCTCAACAAAGGCAAAATCTCTGGCTGAGAAGCCGGCAGTTTGCTATGAACGCAAGCTTTCCCATTTATAAACCAGGCACAACATACGAACTAGAGAATCTGCAACCTATGATTGCAAAGTAAGATAAGAAGAGCGTTTAAGTGGCCAATTCTTGGGATTCTGTTCCAGCTGTGGCAGAGCTAACAACTTCTAGGTTCGAGCAAATCAAATACAGTAAAAAGGCACCAGAGTAAATCACTGTGCTGGAAGGTTGGAACGAAACCTTAAGGCCAACGATCATCCCAAATACATTTGTCCTGTGGGGTTTCTGCATTTGATTGTTTCTATTGCAAGAGATCGCGACAGTGAGACAAACTACACCTAATTTAATTTCGGTGAGTCACTGAAGGTTCACTGAAACCGCATGACATGGGGCTTGATTTTATGAGGATCAGAGCCAATTTTATTGCTCATGGATGTGACACGTCGAAATGGGAAAAGGATGAGGAACACGCCCCGGGCATCGAGAACTTAAGGCTCACAGAAGAGGATACAGAAATACGGGTCTAGTGTACACTGTGGTGGTCCCTTCCATGGCCTCCCTTTACTACCAGGCCACTGCACCTGCTTGTCCAAATGGGATAGGGAATGGGTGTGGCCTGAGAGCTGACCCCCAGAGGTGCTCCCGCTGGGCTGTGCTCAGGAGAGTCATTGCTGACTGCTCCCTAGAATGGCCTCAAATGAAGCCCTGGGTGGGGCCTCTGAGGCACAGACATATTCCTTGTCTTGGTCAATGCCCTGCTGCCGTTCATGTGTCTTCTCTTGATCATAAAGCATCACCTAATTTATATTAACAAGTACATTCCTTGGTCTTCGACAACTTGCTTCACTGTTATTTGGATCACAGCAAAAGAACTGACATTTCAAAGTCCTTCATACTAATACAAAGATTTGTAAGGCTTCACACACACACACACACACACACACACACACACACACACACACACGTAGGTCTTTAATGCTTTATTTTGTGTTTTTGGTGGTCTTGACAGGCCTCCCGGTTAAAAAGCTAGTGAGTTATTTTATATGGGCTTTATCAGCTCACGGTCTCCAGGATTCTGTCCAGAAGTCTGAGGCTCACTGCTACTCACGTATTAGGCACTATAATATTAATATATATAACAATTGACCAGAACTCCTTGAAACAATATTGAAGGCATTCCATCCATTCACTCAGTTCATTCATTCATTCAAATATTTAACACATGGCTGAGTAAACAAGAGGCAGTAGAGAGACTGAGGGAAAAGAGCTAAATATGAAAGAAAAAGGGAGGCACGGTGGGTACACCGAGAACATGGACTCAGACCAAACGTTCACGCACACATCGGAAACACGCACCCGGCGCATTCCCGGGTTTACCTGCACTTGCCAAAGCTCGAACTTGCAGAGCTTCGGTGGGGATCATGTGCCGAAACCGGAAGGGGTCCCAGTCCTCATAAATAGAAAGCCTGTGAGATCCTACCTGCAGGAAGAGAAGGAGCCAGGTGCATGATGGTCTGTGTCAAGCCTGGACTGAACCCTTCCCCCGCACTCCCACCCCAACAGACAACCAGTGAGGCTGAGATGCCCCGTGCTGGTCTGGACGGACCTTGGCACCACGTGCACCTTGATTCATCCAGCAGCAAGTGAGAGGCTGTGTGATAAACAGGTGGTGGGGAGGGGGAGAGGTGTGTGCAAATTAGTTCGCTAACCAAATCCAGGTGAGGACGTGGTAAGGAGGAGGAAAGGGAGTCCCCAAAAGGGAGACAGAGAAAGGAAACAAGTGACAAGAAAGTTCTGGCCATGACAGACCCAAATAGCTCTTCACTTTACAAGCTCTCAACATGAGCCTGCCAAAGAGAAGGCAGGGTAGGCAATTTCCTCCAATTCTTAGCAACACTTCCAATGTATTAAAAAAGAAAGAAAAGAAAGGAAGGAAGGAAGGAAGGAAGGAAGGAAGGAAGGAAGGAAGGAAGGAAGGAAGGAAGGAAGGAAGGAAGAAAGAAAGAAAGAAAGAAAGAACGAAAGAAAGAAAGAAAGAAAGAAAGAAAGAAAGAAAGAAAGAAAGAAAGAAAGAAAGAAGAAAAAGAGAGAGAGAGAGAGAGAGAGAGAGAGAAAGAAAGAAAGAAAGAAAGAAAGAAGAAAGAAAGAAAGAAAGAAAGAAAGAAAGAAAGAAAGAAAGAAAGAAAGAAAGAAAGAAAGAAAGGAAGAAAAGAAAGAAAGAAAGAAAAGAAATCATAAGAGGATCATGCCTGACAAAGGGGCAGAGTGTTAATTCTGCAGATAAAACTATGAAGCAGATAGAAAAGGAGTTACTTTCAAACCAGGGGTGAAGTAAGAAGTCTTACAAGTTTCTTCTTCTGCTTGGAACCGTCTTTATACACAAGGACCACAGCAGTTTTGAAGACTGGAAAAAAAAAGAACACTTATGTGTTACAGCACATAAGGTGCGGGGCTTTCCTTTGAGCTCCAATCAGGGACACTATGGTTCCCAAGAAGACAGCGAGAAAAAGTCTCAGTGCAGGACTCTGGAATGGTACACCTGTAGCGTACACATCTACCAGTATCAGAAACAGGTAGATAAGACCACTTGGGTCATTTGCTTCGGAATCCTACTTCCTAGAAGGGATCTACCAAAAAAAAGCACCCGAAAGCTCCCAGCCCTTCCAAGAAGAAACTATAACATAAGAAACGTAACTGGTTGTGCATAGGGGGTAGAGGGAAGAAAACACTATCCTTACCCCTGCCCAAAGCACCCCTCCCCCATCAAAAACTACCAACACCTTACAATATCCCAATACTTTTTTGTATGGCATATGTAGTCACGAATTTTTTCTGTACATTTCTACCACTTTTTTTTTTTTAATGTTTATTTTGAGAGACAGCACGAGCAAGGAGAAGGGCAGAGAGAGAGAGAATCCCAACCAGGCTCTAAGCTATCAGCACAGAGCCCAAACCCACGAGCCGCAAGATCATGACCTGAGCTGAAGCCAAGTGGAACGCTCAACAGACTGAGCCACCCAGGCGCCTCCCCACCTTTGGTATTTTTAATGAAATGGCAGTAGTAGCTACAGTGGCTCTGTGAAAATGTTATGAATGCTGCTAAGTTTCTTCGTGAAGGCTGAGTGATCTAAGTAGGAAGTTCAATAGTCTTTACGTCAACACTCTGATTTTAATATCACTAGGATGTTCCATTTGGGGATTATCTGTTCACATTGTGGGGGAAGGAAAAAAAGAAGTTTTTGGTTAAAGAAGCCCTAAGCAGCAAACTCTTGACCATAGAAAAACAAGGTAAGAAAATGGAAATGCTAGATTTCCTTTATATTAGGTTCCTACCCATGAATCTTCTGTGGGGGCTGGGAGAAGACACAACATAAAACAGAAACACGCACTGCTGGTCATTTTATACCCAGAACAGCACTGCATTCCATACAAGCATTCACACTGCAACAACAAGCCATATTTCCTGCATTACCCACAACCCCTGGTGTGCCCAAACATAGTTTTCTCTCTCCAAAAGCTTTTCACTATACAACCACGTGAGAGTTCTGATCACAGCAAATGCATCCATCTGAACTAGTTTATTGAGAAAAACAAATCACTAACAAGCATCTCTACTTCTGCTAGAATTGGTCCCACTGTGGCTGAGAAGCACCCCACACTGATTAAGGGACCCACGACAGGTCAGCTGAGAATCAGAGTCCTGAATCCCAGCACCACACACAGCAGCAGAGTCAGAGAGAGGACAAAAGGTCTCAGATTCGAGGTCTCAGAGAAAGAGAGTGGTTTCACTTTTGCACATCGGTTTTCCTTGGTGTATTGTTAACCTGTTATTTTGAAAAGATACCCAGAGGGGGCCTAGGCGGCTCAATCCGTTAATCGTCCAACTTCAGCTCAGGTCATGATCTCAAGGTTCATGAGTCCAATCTCCGTACCGAGCCCTGTGCTGACAGCTCAGAGCCTGGAGCCTGCTTCTGATTCTGTGTTCCCCTCTCACTCTGCCCCTCTCCCACTTGTGCTCTCTCTCTCTCTCTCAAAAGTAAACATTAAAAACAATTTTTTCTTTTAATTAAAAGAAGAAAGAAAAGATAAACAGAGCAGGGACAACTATGAGCTGCTTCTCTGCCTGTGTGTTTATACCCAGCGCAGGCTTGGCATGGCCATTCCCTCCCTGCCACATAGCTGGGTGCTCACACTGGCCATACGTAAGTGGTAGGTTTCATTTACTACTTGTGCCATGTCAATGGTCAAGGCAGGAAGACCGATTCAGATAACTGGAATGAACTTTAACAAATTGGGTCTTGGGAAAGCAATGTTCTTATTTCGGGAAATAAGCCCGGCCTCCCTCCCGGGGCCCACCCTCACCAACCCTGTCCCGACACATACCAAACGCTGCCAATTCTGGCTCCTTTTTCCACTTTCCTAGGGAGGCTGGTGGGTTTGGCCAGATCACGGTGGTGTGCAAAAGCAGGTCCCCCATGCTCAGATCTGCAACCTGAAAAGCATGGAAAAAAAAAAACCTTGCAGGTGATTGTGATAACACTCAGATTTTTAGGTTTTAAAACCTGGCAGGTTGATGTCAATCTTATTTCATGAAAAAAATAGTCTTTAAAAACATCTGGTCACTTTTATTTCTTTCTTTTTAAATAGAAAATAAATTTACTACTTTACTTTTTAATTTTTTTAATGTTTATTTATATTTGAGAGAGAGAGACTGTGCATAAGCAGGGGAGGGACAGAGGGAGAGAGAATCCGAAGCAGGCTCCAGGCTCCGAGCTGCCAGCACAGAGCCCGACTCGAGGCCCGAACTCATGAGCGGTGAGATCGTGACCTGAGCTGAAGTCAGACACTTAAAGTTAGACACTCAGTTGACCCACCCAGGCGCCCCTGGTCACTTTGTTTTCTTTATCCCATGTTTGTCTACAAGAATTTCAAGACTAGAGTGGCAAAAGGTAAAAATTGGGGCCCCAGAATTCACATACAGTAAATCTGTCAAAAGTGATCTACAAAACTGGCCAAGTTCTGAATTCAAATAGAGATAGTTCCCCAAGCAGAGACAAATGGCCATAGATCAGAGATCCGCACCAGAAAATGAGGCATTTCCACTGGTTTAAATCCCCTTGGAGCCAAGGTTTTCTGAAAGCAGTGGAACCAATTATTTTTTCTTCTTCCAGCTCCTTCTAAAGAAGGTCTCATTTTGGGGCGCCTGGGTGGCTCAATTGGTTGAGTGTCCGACTTTGGCTCAGGTCATGATCTCACAGTTCGTGAATTCGAGCTGTGCATCAGGATCTGTGTTGACGACTCAGAGCCTAGAGACTGCTTTGGATTCTGTGTGTGTCTCTCTCTCTGCCCCTCCCCTGCTCACACTCTGTCTTTGCCTCTCTCAAAAATAAATAAACGTAATAAAAATTTAATTAAAAAATGTTTCTTTCACTTTAGAGGAGGAAGAAAGAAGTCAACTGAGGAGTTTGAAGAGTGCTCTTTAAGTACATGCAGCGTGAGCTCAGGGATCCGCAGAAATCATGAGGTGTGGTCACACAGGTACAGGAGTTGAATACCAGCCTGTTCCAGATGCATCTTTGGATCGTAGAGCCATCCAAACACAATCCTGCAGCAATCCAGTGCTGACACCTCCCGACAGCCACGTCTGCCTTTGTCACCAGAATCCAGTGCCCATTTGCAAGTCCATCTGTATCTCAACCTCCCACACACTCAACAGCCTACCCACAGGTAGGAGGAGCATTTGGTCTCTTAACCTGCTCTCGGTGCAAAGACATCAATGGACAAGGCTTTACAAACAATCAGAGACCATGGTCCACCCACTGGTAAATACCATCCTCTGCCAGTAGGCTCTGTATCCACAGAGAGCAAGCTCAAGGCAGCATTTCAAATATTCAAAACCCTGATGTTGAGCTTCTCAAAGATGAATGAGTCTGGTTAATTTTGCTGCTTATAATCTGACAGGGTTTCTAGATAGATCGTAGATTATAGACTGGGCAGCCCTCTGCTGACCACAGTGCCATTCAGCATTCCTCTTCCTGAGCCACCAAGCCTGCCGCCGGTGCTAGAGTTGTGGCTCCAGTGGTACAAAATTCAGTGGTGTAGGCACGCCTGGGTGGCTCATTTGGTTACACAACCGACTTCGACTCAGGTCATGATCTCATGGTTCATGGGTTTGAGCCCCACGTCGGGCTCTGTGCTGACAGCTCAGAGCCTGGAGCCTGCTTTGGATTCTGTGTCTCCCTCTCTCTCTCTGCCCCTCCCCCACTCATGCTCTGTCTCTCAAAAAATGAATAAACATAAAAAAAATAAAAAACCAAATCAAACCAAACCAAAATCCAGTGGTGTGGTTGCTACTATAGTGACTGTGGGATTAATTGTAATAATTATTGACCTATATTGTTAGTAAGCAGTACAGTCAAGGATGAACAAAAAAATTAATCAATCATATTAGTTTGTATGTACATATGAAATAAATGGTCAACCACCTCCCAGGACTGAACTCCAACTAACACAAGCACCCACACAAAAGAGGAGTTTTTGTATACAGAAGTCAAATTCCCAGGTACCTTCTGGGCCACCGCCTTCGGGGATATGTATTTAAAAGTGATTGACGGTCACTGGGGTAGATCGCTGTCCAAACTCTACTTTCTCCCTCCAACATAATTCTGTACCTGTGCCCTCTGCCATGAGACTTTTTAGCACCTCCCACTACACCAGGCAAATCCCTGATGACTCTGGGCATGGCCATGTGCCTTGGGCCATGGACTCGGCCTAGTAAGTTTCCAGCAGCCCTCCTGAGGTTCCACCTTCCATGGAAAGGACACACCCAAGCTAGCCACTGTTTCTTCAGTCCAGATCCTGAAAGGAAGACAGTAGAGTGCACCAGGGCCTCACACTCTGGAGCTCACCTAGGAAGGCCAGAGTTCCGCTGGCCCACACACCCGAGGGTGGTGGTGTTCACGGAGATGTTATTTGTTACACAGTGAAAAGGGACTGATGCAGTCCCAGCCCACATGGTGATGCTCTGTTTTCAAGGTCCCACATGACACCTGGAATAAGAGTGTCAGGACTACCCATTCTGGCCAACGGGATCTCTCTTGGTCTTCCACTGGTCACCTTCTGACTTTTCTGCGCAAACCCCAAGAAGTCAGGGATGTTCTACTGTGCCAGGTCTTTTGGGCTCTTCTTCTAAGGAGACACACCCTCTTTGGCCTTTTCTTCATCCTACCTAAGCAAAAGGGATGCTCTATGTGGTCCAGTCCAACTCCCTAGGGTTTAACATGGGGAGGAGGTTGAAGGCCCAGCTTCATCATACAGTGTTTTCTCGACCGACTTTCTTTGTGAACATATCTGCCTTCGGGGACCACCTGAGGACAGTGGCTAATGACAAGCTTGTATGTGGTAATCATTCCTGGAATGTTACCATTTCAGTAGTGACCTACCTTTCCCAACAGATACTGATAGATGTTCCTATGCAGAACTGTTGACAAACTGGTCATAAATCCATTCTAGATTTTTATTGGACATTGCCATTAAAAAGGAACTATTCTCACCTCTGTGGGAATCAGGACATAACCTATGTGCTTCCAACTGGCTATCTCTCAAAATTTCCATAATTGTTCCAACGTACACTGCAAGGAGTGTGATAGAATTGTAACCGATCTGTGCACTCTTTCCCAGGAACCCACATTTCCCTCAGGTCTTGTGATTGTGAAATCAAGACCACTCTATCCTTTCCAGTTTGAAGACCATCCTCAAAAAGAGATTGCATGAAACTTGAGTCCTTGACTAATCAATGATCTTTGATTACTAAACCTCTGCTCCATGCTGGGCGCCTACTTCTTTCTTATTCTTCTTACAGTGTTATGGCAGTAATCTCTGGGCTTCGGATGTCCTAATACTGAGACAGGATTTTCCTTCTCTTTAATACTGGTACCCAGTCAAATGTCTCTCCTTTATCTTTTGCACATTTCTTTTTACAAAATCTCAGCCCACAGGAGACTATTTTGCACAGCACTTTGTCTCTTTGTTCCTCGCTGGAAAGATTTCTTACTTGATTGTCAGAATTTCATTTTAGAGGACGGGCAGTTTCACCAAAGCCATGTCCCCTCTTACAGTCCCTGACTTTTGAATCCTATTCATCTCCCCCACCCCCCCCCAAATGCTTTGCAATCCACTATCCACACCACCTTCTAGTCTTTAGCATAACAAGGTCTTTGCCCTCAAGGTCATTAAAATCCAGAAGCTAGCTTGACAAGTAAAGAACAATATAAAGAAAATGTACATTTCCCAAGTTCAATAAAATTCACTTCTGAGTTTTATTGAACAGGGGAGGAAGTGCTGTGATTAAAAATAAATGTTTGCAGTATTGGGATGACCGGCTACAAAAGCCCATGACTGCTGATCTTGGGGTCATTCATGATCTTGGGGAGACTCACATTGGATACAGAGATTACTTAAAAAAAAAAAAACTTTACAAAATGCTGGCAGTATTATTTGTAGTAGTCAATAAATGAGGCCAAGAGATCTGTCCAATGACAGGACTCAAGCAAGCCATCGTTCCCCCACGCAATGAAATATGACACAATAATTTAAACGATTGTTTTGAATAATTTAAAACAACATGAAAGTTTTTTGCTCAATAGTAAAAAAGGCATAAAGTTATTTTCAAAGTATAATTATTCAAGTATATACAGATATATATAATTTTTTAAATCAAAACACACACACATTGAGCGGTAAGTGCTTTGTTTTGAGATTGTAGAGATTTTTCCCCTTGTCTTTTCCTGTATTTTGCTCTTTCATAAGCATGCCATCTCTTTCTTCTTACAAAAGTTTTGTAAGAAAATGAGAACTCAGTCCAGAGTAGCTGTGCCCGCCTTTTCTATACTTGTGAATGATGAAATTATCTGCCAGGGAGACTGAGAACATTCTCATGTTCTGCTTGTCACACCAGTAGGAAAAAGAAATGATGTTTCCGTGGAAAACTACGGATCCTCTAACACCCTCCCGAGCCATCAGGCTCCAGCCCTCCATGTTGTCTCTGAGCTCCTCTGCAACACTCTGGAAGGTGCAGGCACGGGTTGTCCAGTGTGGCACTGACTTGACTTCCACCGTGGAGAAGCCAGTGTGTCGCCATTTGCAAACCATCACACTGTTTCTTCACGTACTCTACACACCTGTGCTATTCCAGTTCTTCCAACACACCATTACACCTTCCAACTTTTCCAACAAACTGAGACGATGTCCGCCTGGATCCCTTCTATCATCTGACTAAAATAAATGTCTTACTGTGTCTTTGCTTTTACATCATCTAGAGAAGGGGCCGTGATTTTACCTCTTTCTGCAAATTATCCTTTGGCAGTCTGAAAACGTGTTTTGTTTCCCCGAGGACATCAAAATGAGCCTGGAGAGTACCCTGTATACCTTGAAGACACGGCTATTTTCTCTCTGCTAGACTAAACAAGCAGGTTTCCCCACCCCCTTGTCTTCAAGCCTCCTCTTCATCCCAGTAGGAGTGATCTTCTTCCTGGTTCCCTTCCAGCGTTCCTCCTTTCTTTTTTTTTTTAAAGGTAGAAAGCAAAACCGAGGAGAATATTCCAGTTGAACGCACAGAGGCACTGATGAATATTATTACATATCCTGTCTCTCTGATACATCTGAGTATTATCAGAATTTTTATTCACGCAAGTTCTTCTCAGTGACTCGGGCATCACTGATAATTTGCTGTAAGTTTTTCTCAGGTGTATCTGTCCCTGTCACTCTTTATTCTAAGTAGCTTTTTAGGTAGACTTTAAAAAAACAGATTTAGAGTCATTTGAAATTTTCATTCACTGAGCAAATATTGACTGAGCCCCTAGAACATGCTGAGCATTATTCTAATCTCGAGAGATATAGCTTTGGCCTTTTATGGTGATGGAATCAGTCCAAGCCATGGTCATGGGGGTTCACGGTCACGTACAACAGAACAAAACCAGAGAAAGGTCCTGAGGGGGAAGGAAGGAGACTCAGAAACACGGTTCCAATATTAAGAACTAATTCCGCTGAGGAAGAAAATTCACCTATAGCCTTGGATAAAGGATAGAAGTTCCACCAACAAATACAACGCCTTCATAACTTTCTTATGTATAAAGAACCCCTTCAAAACCCAATCGGACCGACCCAGCTTTACTGCCGGGTGCTGTGAGGGGTCGGCGCCCTTACCTCTTTTTTCTCACCGGTCTGTTCAGCAATGAGCTGGTCAAACACAGCCCCGAATTCTTCATGAATTTTCTGCATTTCATTGATATGACTTGCAACCTTGTTCATAGTCTTGATGGCCACTGGAAGAAAGCACCCACGAAAGGCAAAGGCTAGTTAGAGACCCTCACGGGGACATGGGTGAGGGGGCAGGCCTCGGGGCCGGGGGCTCACCGTCCAGATGGTAGTGTTCCTCACTCTCAGCGTCCGTCAGAGCGAAGAGCTCCTTGAGCAGAAGCGGGTACTTGAGGATCCTCTGGATGGGCTTGATGAGGTAAGACTCGAGAGTGGCAGAGTGCTGCTGTTTTGGGTTCTGGGCATCTAGGAATGCCTTGAAAGCCGTATCCGTCTTGGCTGGAAGAGATGAAGCACAGGCTGTCGGGGCTGAACCTCCAAATGACCCCCTCCTCACCATTTCCCTGACTTTTTCCAAGGCAGATTTCCACAGAACTGAGTGGAAAGTGCGTTGCAGGAGGAAGGAAGGCAGGAACCTCCGAGAGACATCCGGAAGGGCCTGTCAGGCTTATTTATTTGGGGGCAATAATGGAGTTTGACTTTGAGTAAAAGGATAACAGGGTTTGTAAATCCTACACATGGGCTTTCAGGAGCTACTGTTTATCCTCCTTGAACCAAGAATGTCTTTTTAACATTTTTTTTGGAAGTTTATTTATTTTGAGAGGCAGAGAGAGTGAGGTAGGAAACCAGAGGGGACAGCAGGCTCCGCGCTGCTAGCACAGAGTCTGACACAGGACTCGAACTCATGAACTGTAAGATCATGACCTGAGCTGAAACCAAGAGTCAGATGCTTAACTGACTGAGCCACCCAGGCGCCCAAGAATGTCTTTTTGTTCTTATATTTTGACGGCTGGCACACTTACAGACCCTGGGAGCTGCCCCTCCCAGTGCAGGTCAATTCCTATAGGTAGCAAAGGACTCACCTGGGAGCACACTTTCGTATGCAAACCAACCAATGTGGAGTCCCCCACCCTCATCTCTTCCATTGGGCTCTCACTCTCTGGGCCGCTAGTCCTCTGCCCCAGTCCCCTCAGGACCAGGTACCAGGCAAGTGGGGACAGCCCCTCTCCCTCAGATCCCACTGAAATCCCCCAACCCTAAGTCTGCTCACCCTGCCTCGCTTGGTCCTTCTTGCAACAGCCACAGTAAAATTGCCCATGTTCCCCCCCCTGGCTCCTTCTACTTCCCAACTGGCCCTGGTGCTTTCCGGTGTGGCCCTGCGTGACAGGTCATGTCCCCCCTCTGGGGAACTGTGGGTAACAAACTATCTTTACAATGGCAATGGTCTTTCTGATCTGTTTGTTTCACCGTAGCTGGATATTCAGAAAGCTTAAATGTTGAAATACTCCTTACCCTGCTTTTCTTAGTCTTTTAAGCATTTCATTGCTGGTAGAATCTTTTTTTTTTTTTTTTTTGGGAAAAGACATGGGGGAAAAAAAGCAAACCTAAGAAGCAGTACTCTGTAGCTCTGGAAAGTGGGGCAGGGCTGGGTCTCCCACAGTGAATTCCTTTAAAGATCTGTTCTGTGTTAATTCGCTGCTACCAGCTATCAGCATCCAGAGGGCAGTGCCTCCTGCCCAGGACGGCACAGTCCTTCTCAGAGGGAAACATACATCTGACCTCATAGAACTCAGGCAGCACTTTCCTCACCAGCCTGGTTTTCATCTGTGTCCCAGCTGGGCTGAGAAGCAGCCCTGGGGAGTTGAGGGAACCCAGACGAGCAGAGAGGTACCCAAGAGTGGGTAGTCAGGAAGACAAGGCTAACTCATGCCATCCAGGTGCAGAGAAAGGGGGGAAGTGGGGGAAGGGAGTGAGGGCACAAGATGGGGGGGAAAGGTACAATACGTCAAGGTGACTTAGCAGTGGGCATACACCTTTTAAAAAGCTTCTGATAAAAATGTAGTTCCATCTCCAGGAATGAGCAGTGCAAGCTCAGACCCAGAGAAGCTGTAAAAGGGCATCATTGTAAACTGATTATTCTGTCTTTATTTAGAGAGAAACAGCCATCATGTGAAGGTGGCCTCATAAAGACCACAATCTTTTCATCTCTTTTAAGCCCCGTGAAGGGGAATCAGGCTGCAAGGTGTTTGGGGTCATCGTTTCTCCTCCTGTCAAAGAGCAAATCTGGGGAAAGAAAGGACACGGGGAAGGAATGGCCTGTGTGTCAGGGAAGTAAGGCTCAGCCCAAAGCCGACGCCCGGGGAGGCTGTGGTTCCGTGCGGCATCCCAAGTATCTACTGCCCACAGCTAGCAGGGGCGTGGGAATCCCCCCAAATCCAAAAGCCCAAAACTATGGCCATTGGCATTTAACCATCAACCATACTTCATGTCAGAACAAAACTAAGCTCGTGAGTTAGGGGAGGGTCGCTCCCATTCAACCTCGCCGTAAGCCTGTTAACAGTCAGACTTTTGAGGCGCCGCGATGGCTCACTCGGTTAAGCATCCGACTTCGGTTCAGGTCATGATCACACGGTTCATGGGTTCAAGCCCTGCATCAGGCTCTTGCCTCTCAGCACAGAACCCACTTTGGATCCTCTCTCTCCTTCTCTCTCTGCCCCTGCATCACTTGTGCTCCCTTCCTCTCAAAAAAAAACATTAAAACCAAAAACAAGAATCACAGACTCTTGTTCTCCAAGAGTTCTCTTCACCCTCTGGGCACATTCGGCCACTAGGAAAATGTAGGTCATGCCTGATGTTTCCAGGGATCATTTTGAAAGACACAATAATATTTTTCAGGTGCAAAAAACAATGTTGCTAAATCTACAGGGGCGGAATTTAATCTCACTGACTGATTAAAAATAACACAAATTGCTCTAAGGCCTGTAATGTGTATATAATTTTACAGGAGAACAAAGTTCTCTAAAATTGTTATATTAATGATCTCTTAACAACTGGCATTCGGTTTAAGTTTAAAAAGAAATACGTGTGCAGAACTATATGCCCAATACAGCACATGTGAAAACAGACAACAGCACATGTTGGACCAGACAACATGACAAGGAAATTCCTAGGCTCTCTCTAAAAAGAAAATCTTTTTAATGTTTATTTATTTTGGAGAGAGAGAGAGAGAGACAGGATGTGAGTCGGGGCGAGGGGCAGACACAGAATCCGAAGCCAGCTCCAGGCTCTGAGCTGTCAGCACAGAGCCCAACGCGGGGCTGGAACTCAAGAGCTCTGAGAGCATGACCGGCGCTCAAGTGGGATGCTCAACCGACCTAGGCGCCCCTGCCCCACCCACCCCAGGCCCCCAGGGTTCCTTGAAATGTCCTTCGAATTTCATGTTGGAATAGACTCTGGCATGAACTAGCTCTACCAGTAAGTATGTCATTATCTGGGGCGGCTCTTCTGTCATCCAGAGACCTGCACTGTACTAATATTTCCTAATAGGTTTTAAATTAAGTCAAGCTCATTCTGTCTGTCAGGAAAGGATAACGTGTATAAATTATTTACATATTCAGGGACTGGATCAGCAGCTGTACACGCCAGCCGCAGGGAAGTGTTAAGAATGAGCCGGCTACAGGTGCCTGGGTGGCTCAGTCAGTTAAGCGTCCAACTTTGGCTCAGGTCATGATCTCTAAATCTGAGAGTTCGAGCACCGCGTCAGGCTCTGTGCTGACAGCTTAGAGCCTGGAGCCTGCTTCAGATTCTGTGTCTCCCTCTCTCTCTGCCCCTCCCCCGCTCACAGTCTTTCTCTCTCTCTCTCAAAATAAAAAAAAAAAAAAAAAAAAAAAAGAATGAGCAGGCTGATTTCCAGAGATCCTTTGCAATCAGACTTTCTACCGGTTATCCCATTTCCCAAGCAATTTTTTTTTTTAATCGCCATCACCGACATCACGTCTGAACTAGAGAAGCAAAGCAGCTTTCTGGAGACTCTCAGAATGATCCAGCATTTCAAAGGAGCCTGCCAAGAGGAAAATTCTGCTCTGTGCTGTGCAAAATATAATTGCAACCTGAGTGATTCCCATGAAGAACTGAAAACAACTTCAGTAGTGCTTGTGGTGGCTATTATCACACACCTAGGAAGAGAAACACAGATGAGGGAAAGATGGCACTCCACCAGAAGGCATAGTAAGTGTGCGAGGATATAAGGAAATGGATGAAAATTAGGAGTAAAGCAGGGATTTCTCAAGATCCTTTGTTTTTGCATAACTCCAAATTGACCCCTCAGTTCTGGCCCCAAATAGAGGAGCAAACCTTTCATTATGAGAAAACTGATAAGACCATTAGTTCAAGATACTAGGCTGGCCCAGTCAGTAGAGCGTGTGACTCTTGATCTCGGGGATCGTGAGTTAGAGCCCCAAGCTGGGCACAGACTTTACTTAAAAAAAAAAAAAAAAAAAAGACAGGGGGCACCTAGGTGGCTCAGTTAGGCATCCGACCTTTGATTTCGGCTCAGGTCATGATCTCGTGGTTCACGAGTTCAAGCCTGCGTTAGGAGCCTGCTTCGGATTCTGTCTCCCTCTCTGCCCCTCCCCTGCTTGCTCCCTATCTCTCTCTCAAAATAAATAAAAATAAACTTAAAAAAAAAAAAGATAGTAATGCATTTCACTTCTTAGTACCTTTATTAGTGGAATATCTATCTGGTACATGACTCTTGGATTTCTGTCCAAAAGCCCCCCACCCCAGTCAGCAACACAAATGTGAATCTACAACAGACATGCGCACCGGCCGCCCAGTCCTCACCGGCCTACCTTTCACCAGAACCTTGGGGACCTTCGTGTGGCTGGCGCAGAAGGCACTGTAGAGCTTGAAGCGGTCAGCGTAATACAGAAAGGATCCCCCCAGAGAGAACAGCACTTTCTGGATTTAACGAGAAAAACCGCAGTTAGTTCAGGTTCGGCCTTATCTAGAAACAGCAGCGGGATGGAGAGGGAGCGCACATCTGCCTGACCCTCCCCACAAATGAGCACCATTCACACCCGTCACAGCCTTTCTTTGCTCACCGGTGGCCTGAAATCGCCTATTGGAAAGGTCAAGGGTTAACATGTTTGTGGAGTTGGCCTTCTTGCTAATTACGGTGGAGATGTCACTGCTTCTCCAGCCCTGGGTCTTTAAATGACCTATCTAGGATGTCTGAATGTTAACGGGAAAATATAGATGGCATTTTGGAAAAGGCAGAAATCTCCTGAAATCTCTCATTAGCTCCTGTTGGGAGGGAGAAGTGACAAACCAAATAGAGGCAGGAAATGCATGCATACATCCCAAAAATAGAAGACACATTTCCCTGCTCACTAACTCCACCCTCTCCAATACTACTCCCTCGTTTAGCAGGGAGCAGGTAAGAATGTAAGAAACATGCTCGACTATGGGAATTAGGTATCCTCTCCCAGCCCACACTCTCTGCCTCAAAAATGGGTGATGAACTTCCCCATTAGAATTTAATCTGCAGGGCGCCTGGGTGGCTCAGTCAGTCAAGCGTCCTACTTCAGCTCAGGTCATGATCTCATGGTTCATGAGCTCAAGCCCCATGTTAGGGCTTGTGCTAACTGCTAAGGGCTGGAGCCTCCTTCAGATTCTGTGTTTCCCTCTCTTTCTGCCCCTCCCTGGCTCACTCATTTTTTTTTCTCTCTCTCTCTCTCTATGTTAAAATAAACATTTAAAAACATTCTTAAGGAATAATTTAAATTGCCTCAGGAAGGATATTTTTTATCTTATACATTTTATGTACATAGACAGTTTATAAATATATATATCTACACATACATATATGTACATATATACACATAAATATAGTAAGTCTCAGAAAAATATCTTCTGTATCTTTCATATTGATCTAGTCTTTTTTTTTTTAATTTATTTAGAGAGAGAGAGAGAGAGAGAGAGAGCATGAGACAGGGGCAGAGAGAAAAGGAGACACAGAATCCGAAGCAGGCTCCAAGCCATCAGAACACTGATCTAGTCTTGTTCAGAGAGAGAAAGAGACTTAGATTCAGGCTGAGAATTACAAATGAGATTCTGGGGCGCCTGAGTGCCTCGATTTGTTAAGCGTCTGACTTTGGCTCAGGTCATGATCTCAGTGCACGAGATGGAGCCCTGCATCGGGCTCTGTGCTGACAGCTCACTGTCTGGAGCCTGCTTTGGATTTGTGTCTCCCTCTCTCTCTGCCCCTCCCCCTCTCATGCTTTCTCTCTCTCTCTCTCTCTCTCTCTCTCTCTCAAAAATAAATATTTTTTTTTTAAAATAAAAGTGAGGTTCCAAGAAGAAAAAGTTTTGGGTTTCAATGGGCAACTTATCTAATGAGCAATGCATAGAATTCTGATAGACGGTCTACTAACCACAAAAAGTTTAGTTTGAACTACCCAGAATAGGTCATTGGAGACCTACTTGTTTCCTACACCGTCTACTTTCCCTCCTTTCCTCTTCAAGCCCGACCCCTCCTTACCTCCCCACCCTGGCTGAGAGGGGCCCAGCAGCACAGCGTGGCTCTGCAGGCGCGGTTATCCCTGGAGGCGCCCTCAATAATTAGACAAGAAAAGGTGTGTGGAAGACAAAGCTCTAAACATAACCCCTCACGGCAACTGTATCCAATCATTTGTTCATTTAACTTATTATTTACTTAGCACTTATCATGCAGGCAACTACAGATAAAACATTAAGGCATTCCTTTATTCTTCTGGCCTCAAAAAAGTGATCTCAGGGCACAAAGTGTGCCCAAGTATGAGGGGCTTATCCACATAGACTACATTTCCCCAAAGTCGCCCTTCCGTAGGACATCACAGAGCCTCTCGCTGGCTGATGGACGTCGCAAATTTCCAAGGGCACGTTTTATCAAGACTTGTTTGACCGCAGCACTAATTCCTTTTTTTCTAATACTGCCTTAGAATGAGTGTTCTATGCAACGCAGTCTGAATATTTGAAGAAGCATTTCTGTTTCTGGCCAAATGTACAATCAGAATTTAGACAGAGCAGCAAGGGGTAAAAACCGACAGCGATAGGTGTGGGAACAAGGGCAGACAATCCAGAAGCCAGCTCAGAGGGGCTGGAGAGAAGCTCTAGGGTCATGAATATTCAATATGCATCAACTGTCCTGCCTTCCTGGCAGAATGGAGATCTTCAGGTTATGCAATAAACCAGTAAAGTGAAGGTCAGGGAAGAGTTCCACTTGAATGGAATTTAGAACCGTAACTGTTCAGGGACAGCTTATGAAAGGGATCCATGCAGCAATCCCTTCTAGAATAACACTGCTCACAATGTAACTATATTCATAGCACAGTATTTACCTACCTCTCCTCAAGTCATTCACCGGACCTACACGCAAAGAAGCAGGACCACAGCAAGAGATTGGTAAGTGAATTTAATGAATGTTGGATATTTTAGACAAAAACCAAGTGTTTTAGGGGTGCCTTGGGCGGCTCAGTCAGTTAAATATCCCCCTCTGGGCTCAGGTCACGATCTCACAATTCGTGGGTTCGAGCCCGGTGTCGGGGCTCTGTGCTTATAGCCCAGAGCCTGGAGCCTGCTTTGGATTCTGTGTCTCCCTCTCTTTCTGGCCCTCCCCCGCTCGCACTCTGTGTGTGTGTGTCTCTCTCTCAAAAATAAATAGACATTAAAAAAAAATTCTTAAACCAAGTGTTTTACAGAATGTCTGTATCCATTTGTTTTTTAGATCCTCATCAAACAACTTTCTTGATAAACAAATTACTGGCCCTTGTCATGAGTTCTAACTGGCCTAATTAATGTACTAATTTAGAAAATATATGTTACCATTACAAACACACACAAATGAACCAAACTGTATTTCGAATGGACAGCAGAACAACCCTGAGGATGAAGAGGGGAGAAAATTAACTCATCCAAGCAGCATCTGAATACATACACAAATGAATCGTGTGTGGTAATTGAGATTAAAGGGGTATCATGCCTGCAACTCAACTCTTCAAGGGTTCGAGGAAAAAAATTATATTCCACAGACACACAGATATGTACACATGTACATACTGGAGTCAGGAAGGGGGAGAAAGAAAGGAGCAAACGTGGTCAAATGTTCACATTTGGGAAATCTGGGTGAAGGAGGTCCAGGAATTCTTCCAGACTATTTTTGCAAACAGACTCAAGTCATATCCAAATAAAAACATATGCCTGTATATAAAACCACATTTGAAGGGACCTGGGTGGCTCAGTCGGTTGACTGTCTCTTGGTTTTGCCTCGGGCCACAGTCTTGCAGCTTCGTGGGTTTGAGCACTCTGTCAGCTCAGATCCTGCTTGGAATTCTCTCTCTCCTTTCTCTGCCCCTCTCTGACTCACACTGTGTCTGTCTCTCTCAGAATAAATAAACTTAACACTATATTCATATACTACGTGTAGGGACATATCTATGTATTCCGAATAGCTCCTTTTGCCAAGGGTCACTAACACAAAAAAAACATGAGGGAGAAAGGGCAGCCGAGTCCCTAAACCTGTATACTAATGTCACTCAGCCAGATTTCGGCAAGCTCTCTGGAAGAGGTCGAAGCGTATGGGGGCCCCACAGAGACAACTGCATCTGAGTCCATCACTAGGGCCAAATTCGCAAAGCGGAAGAGGTCAGAAGGATAGTCAATTCAGCAAATAGCTCTAGAAAATTCACATTCACATGCAAAAAAGATGACTTTGAGTCCTACATCGCACCATAACCAATTTAATTCAAAACAGAACAGAGACCAAAATGCACATGCCCAAATTACAAAGCTTCTGAGAGAAAACCGAAGAAAATCTTTATGACCCTGGTGTGGGCCAAAATTTCACAGACAGGACACCAAAAAAGTATGACCCAAGAAAGAAAATACTTGAAAAATGAGATGTCGTCAAAATTTAAAATTTCTGATCTTTGAGAGACCCTGCACGACGAAGAAAATATTTACAAATCCTGGTTCTGCTCATGAACTTCTCTTCAAAATACACAAAGAACAAGATCCCAAGACCCATGAGGAAGAAAATCGCCAACCAAAAAAAAAAAAAAAATCAATGGGTGAATGATTTGAATAGATCCTTCACAAAGGAGGCTATATTACAGGCAAGAGGAGCGCCTCGGTAGCTCAGTCGGTTAAGCATCCAACTTCGGCTCAGGTCATGATCTCATGGTTCATGGGTTTGAGCCCCGCGTCAGGCTTTGTGCTGACGGCCAGCTCAGAGCCTGGAGCCTGTTTCAGATTCTGTCTCCCTTTGTCTCTGACCCTCCCCTGTTCATGCTGTCTCTCTCTCTCTCAGAAATAAATAAAACATTAAAAAAAAAAAAAATACAGGCAAGAGGGAACATCAGAAGATGTGCACCGTCATGTCATAAAGGAAATTAAAATGAAAGCCACAGTCAGATGCCACTACACAAGCGTTAGGATGGCTACTATTATAAAAAGGGACCATGACCTCCTCGTGAGGGTGAGGGGGAACAGCTATGACAAGGTACACCAGCTATGACCGCTCCACTCCTGGGTATTTAGCAGGAAAGCAGATATCCACACTAACCCTTGTACACAAATGTTCACGGCAGCTTTACTTGTAATTGCCCCACACTTGGCAACAACCCAAATGTCCAAGAGAGTTGAGAAGATAACAAAGCATATGACACCTGTTAATGAGCGTGGTGGGCCACCACTGAGCAATGGCAAGGCTGGACTACTGGTAGACACACAGCAACAAGGATGGAGCGTGATTATACTAAGGACGGGATGCCACATAAGAAAAGAGTATATGCTGCATGATTCCACTTATATAAAATTGCAGAAGGCAAATTAATCGAACTAATCTATGGTATCACAAAGAGCTCGTGGTGGCCTGTGGCTGATGGGCACTTAGGGGCAGGAGACCAGAATCACAAAAGAGCAGGAAACAAACAAAAAGCAGGTGTATACATATGGTGAGATTCATCAAATTGCACAATGAATATATGCAGCATAGTCTACGTCAATTATACCTCAATTTTTAAATCTGTTTTTTAAAAGTGTATGAGGGTGACATGTAAGCCAACAGCACTGTGCATGAAGCAGAGAGCTCTGCCGATTGGAGGTGCAGCATAGGAAATGTCTGCACCAAAGGGAACCTGGCCAAGGAGGAGGACAGAAGCTGTAAGCATCCTCACTACGTAACTTGTCATAAATCCTCATGAAGGCTAGAAGGACGCTGTGTGCTGGAAGACTGTGTTCCTCCTGGATGATGACAAGCATTTCCATTAAGCAAAGTTTTCCAGAACAGGATAAATTAATTTGTTTACTGGGAAACCACGGGTGCTGGTCTATTTTGCCAATAACTAGTATTAAGGGTCCCCACATAGACAGAACAGAAGGTCAAAGTTGGTCTATCTTCCACAGTAGAAGCTGGTAGATATAACAGTTTAATATGGGTTGTTGGCACTCATGTCTGCTTAGCCAGACAAGGGTCTCCTCTCAGCCTTCCTTCTGGAATGGACGCCACTGGAGGTCCAGTGAAGACTCAACACCATGAGCATGAGAACTTGCCAGAAAGAGCATGTGTTTCCTGCTAGGTGCTATCAGGAGAGTCAACCTGACCTACAGAGTAATCCGCCCATGACATTGGGAGGCAGCTTGATGCCTTTGGAGGATGAGACTTACCTTAAATTGATCGACTTTCTCAAGCTTTTCCAAATCAGGTACCAGTCTGACTCCATCTTCCAGAGTTTTCAGAAATTCTACTTGAAACTCTACCATTTCGGTGAGATTTCCGAAGAGCACATCCAGCTGGAAAATGGAAAAAAAATGTAACCCACCCCATATTTCATTAGCGTTCAGAAACTTTATTTGCTTCTGATTTCGACATTTCTGTAGTGATACTTATCAATTAAGATAATGAGCCCACCATGAAGGGGGAGGCAGTCAATCATTTGACCTATTTATTACAATGAAGCAAATTCAAAATAGCTTTCAGTACTGCACATGCGCCTCACTCCTTCCTCTTCACCAAGTTCAACTGCAACGTGACCCTCACGAAGTTAAGACATTTTTCCACTGTACCTCATCCTGGGTGAGGAAAGTTTCTTTTTGAAGAGGTTTTAGGTATCTCTCCATGAGACAGTTTAAGTCCTGAGGGTTGAAAAGATACCTCATTAGCACATCTAAACATCTGTAAAGCAGCATCGAAAGGAGAAAAAACAGATTATGTCCCAAATGCTAACATTACAGTCTTTAGGTCTTTAAATTCCCTTCAAGCAGGAGTGAGTCCAAATATCCTGTAATATTTTCGACTGCAGGCCATGTGGCCTCTGTCACAACTCGGCAATTCTGCCGCTGTAACAGGAAAGTCGCTTCCTGTGACGGCAGCACTGACAACACATAAGTGAACGTGTGTGGCTGTGTTCCAATAAAACTTTGTTTGTCAAAACAGACAGAGGGCTGGATTTGGTCTGAGGGCCATAATTTGCTGACCCCAGAGTTGAAGACTAAAATAGATCATTAAAAACAGATCACAATGTTGTGACATCTAACTAAATTATATATAGTCATAGGAATATACAACTATTACCGTCACAGGAATGTATTACAATGTACATATTGCAATGTATGTACAATGCATGTATTATTATAGTTACACATATTACATAGACATTATGAATTATATAGAAATAAATTACATGGTTACGGGGAGATAACTAAATGTCCAAACCCAAGTGAGAATAAACAAAACAGGTACCCTTTCTGCCTAGACTCAAATTAGATGCTGAAAATAATACATTTACATTTTTCAAAAACTCAATTCAATTTTAGTATTAGCCCAAAGACAGATTTAGAAAGGTCAGAGGCTCACTTAATATTCTCCATCGTCTCCTTTCCCAATCGATCACTTACAAATATCAATCAATTGCTCTAAGAATTGACGTGCTTCCTTAAGAAGCAGGAGATCTGAACGTTCAGAAGAAAAGCCCGATTCCAAGAGGGACCAAGATGCATCTCAGTACCACCACCAGGTTTGCTGTTAGGCAAACACGGGTATAGACCAATGGAGCCCCCTCCCTCAAAGCGAGGGAAGGCAGGCCCTGCTGGAAAGCAGGGCGGGACAACGGGACGTACTTTCACGTAGGTGCGCTCCGTCTCCAGGAGCTCACAGATGACCTTGCGCAGCTTGTCGGCGTCCGTGAGCTGCCTCATGGTGGCCAGCTGAGGCCCGGTGGAGTCCTGAGGCGACGGGCTCGGGTCAGAGAGGTTCATCTCATGCAGACTGCGGCAAAATGCGGCCACCTGTTCCGTGCTCTGCGGAGCACAGTTTAAAAGGCAAGGCAGATGAAGTTACCCCTCGCTAGAGCGGCCTGTCTGACATCTGTTCCGCCTAAAGATGTCCTGCCTGGTTAATGAACTGCTGCACGTGAATTACATCTCTCCTTCCCCCCGACCACTCCACACACATGAGAGCTTGCTGAATGCTCAAACAACCAGAACAATAATTGCTAGCACATTCTGAGTGCCCACCACATGCCAGGCACTTGTCTGGGGGACTGAGCCCTCCCACAGGGTGAGTATGGGCTATTAGCATGTCTATGAAACAGTGGAGACAAAGGAGGCCCAGAGAGGTTAAGTAAGCTCCTCTGAGATTGCACAGCTCCAGAGGGGCAGAGCTGAGATTTGAACCAGGCAGTGTGGATCAAAGCCTGTGTTCATGACTACTCTGCAAGAAGCAGACAAATAAGGAGACAGAGATACAGAAAAATTAAGCGCATTTCACCCAAAATACGAGGCTGATTGATCACACCCCCAGGTAAGTAAACTATACTTCCTCTGCAGTGTGGGAAGATGATTTCATAAGCCAAGGTTCTTTCTGGCTCTGTTAAAAATTGGCCCTAAGGCAACCTTCTAGATAATGACAGATACTCATATATTTTAAGAAAAAAAAATCTGTCTCTATAGCTTCTCCAAACAGAAAGATACCTCCTCCATGGGAATAAAGGCTGTTGGGCCCTGAATAAGCTTCAGTGGGGGAGTCTAGCTCCACCTAGTCTCTGTCCAGGATGATTCAAGTAGAAGTTTAGGGTTCTAGGATTCTAAAATTCCAATTTTCCATGTTATGCAAGACAGTTCTCCAAAGCATGAGTGGCGGATGTGCCGCTGAAAATCCCTAGGACTACTGGTTGGCCACCTGGGCTGCCTATGGGACTCACCTGGGGACACGCCCAGCTCACCTTCCAGATCAATTCAATCAGGGTCTCCAGGATGGGATGAGCCAGTGTATATTTTAAAGCCCCTGACGGAATTACTCCAGATGCTACTTCATTTGTTTTGTTTTGTTTTGAATTTTTTTTAAATGTTTATTTTTGAGAGATAGCATGAGCAAGGGAGGGGCAGAGAGAGGGAGACACAGAATCCGAGACAGGCTCCAGGCTCTGAGCTGGCAGCACAGAGCCTGACGCGGGGCTCGAACCCACAAACCATGAGATCATGACCTGAGACGAAGTCAGACGCTCAACCGACTGAGCCACCCAGGCGCCCCTCCAGACGCTACTTCGTAGCACAAAATCTAGCTTATTAGTATTTGTCCTAATGTACCACTCTACAAACATTTACAGGATATCTCCTCGAAGGTAGGCTGTCCACTCCTCCTCTTCCTCTCCCCGGCTTCCATTGTCTAATTCATGGCTCGACACAGAGTATTCCCAATAAACACGTGTGCAAATAAAGAACGACTTCTGTCACCCACGTACCCGGGAAGAACAGGAGAAGAACATCTACCCCAAAACAACAATTGCTGCCCAGAGCTGAAAGGCAAGGCTAACATTTTGCGCAGGGCGGAGGAGCTACAACCAAGGGTATTCCATGGGGGCAATCCCTTAAAGGCAGAGGAAGGCAGCCAACTTAACGGGCCTTTTCCTCATTAGCATATCCCGAAGGGAAGGGAGCCTGGAATAAACACGGTGCAAGGAACTCGGAAAATCAGAACCTAACGAGGATGCATTAATGACAATGGCATGACAAGCCAAGAGCGGAGCCAAATCCACATAATTATTCTTTCAATTCTCTTACAATGCCCACAGCTTATTGCTAGTGCTAACCCTAGTCTTATGTGCCAGAAGGTATTAGTCACCTGTCAGGGGCACTCTTCAGTGTTCTCTATGGATTCAAACATTGTATATACCCACATCGAATCCTCCCATCAGTGACTGACAAAAAAGCCCCAAAAAACAAAACCTCACCAAAAAGGGCTCAACTGTATGACATGTGAATTATCTCAACAAGGCTGTTAAAAAGGAATTTAATCGTAGCTTGTTTCTGTAAAAACCAAGCAACCAGTTTTATTTAGTTATATTAGTGTTTTACTGCCTTGTCACCCTGAAACGTCCAGTTAAATATGGCTTGGCCTTAAAAATGATACAGGAACAAAAGACCCGTTTGTAACAAAAATGCTCACACATCTTTTAAAGGATCCAGGGAGGGACGCCGGGGTGGCTCAGTCGGTTAAGCGGCCAACTTTGGCTCAGGTCATGATCTCACCGTTCGTGGGTTTGAGCCCCGTGTAAGGCTCTGTGCTGACAGCTCAGAGCCTGGAGCCTGTCTCTCTCAAAAATAAATAAAACATTAAAAAAAAAAAAAAAAAAGGATCCAGGGATAGCTATAGGTCACTGTTATAATATAGACATGAGATGGGGGGGGGGGGAAGGGGAGAAAACCTCACAGAAACTAAAGTCCTGTGGGCAATGAGAAAGGCTGACAAGTAATTGCCCTGCCCCACAACTTCTACCACCTATCTTTTATGGTTTAGATTTAGTGTCCTCAAAGGAAACCAACACAACAAACGTAAAACTGGCACCTTCCCTTTCACAAAGCTTTTCTAAATGGCCCGGCGATAACCACAGCTGTCTGTCATTTCCCTGCAGATTAACATCAACGCTACTCCTCATGATCAATAAATCCATGCTCTCATTCCCACCAGAGACAGTACACCTCTCTGCACTTCTATCATTTCGACAGGTTGCCATGTGAAACCAACATCCTCCTCTGGTATACCACGGGTGACCCACACTTTCAGGAGGGGCCAAAGTTACAACCGGGACTCTGATACATATCAAAGGCAGAAGATTCCAGAAGACGCTTCCCTTTGTGCTCCCAATTCTCACCACACTGACCTGATGCCATTCTCCCCTACATCTGCATAGAATAATGCATGGTGTGAGAAGGAGTTTCTAGGTTTTCATTCTCTCCGTTTCACCATACTCTGAGGTTTCCATTTTTAAGAGTGTGAGGAGAGCTTTTGACTTGGCCTGTGTGAAGTTCACTACTTCTAAGGTCTGATACCCTTACTTTAAGCGGGTCCAAGGGTAGAGCAAAGGTTAGTGGGCTGTGGGCTAGGGCTATGGTGCTCTAAACCTAGCCATGTCCTGCCCAACCCCACTCCCAAACCCCCAGCCTACTCCTCTCTCTCCCCCTCTGAGCCAAGTTCTGGATTATATTAGGAAAAACCTTTAGCAGCCAAGGGACACCCCCAAATTCCCTTAAGTCCCCTTCTAAGAGTTCAAAGCCTTAGGCATCCCTTCCTTATTAGACACAATCGTCAGCTTAGGGCAGATTTAGCTGGGTGGTCTCTAACACAGAGGAGGGGTTAAAGCAGTTTCAACAAGGGCAACCCTGTTCTCTGACTCAGGCTATTAGGTCTCACGAGGAACATGAATGTAATCTCAACATGGACGCAGTCCATTTATTGTCAGTTGCATGCTATTTAAATAAGGAATAAAAAAACAGAATTCCAAGTTACAATGCATACTGGCAAAGCACGTTTTACAAGGCTCTTAATGAAACGTGTGCTTGGAAACACTTCACCTAAAATGATGTCATCAAGTTTGAGAATTTTGTTTTCCAAAAATATGACCCAAAAAGCATCTTTAGAAGGAAGTATGAAAGGCCAGTATTTTCCAGAAGCATGCAGAGATTCTGTATGCTGTGGCCCAACTTTTAAATCCCCCTGACCCTATGCTGTGGCCAGGACTTTTTTTTTTTTTTTTTTTTTAACACATCAAGGTCCATTAGGACCTTCCCCGGGCAGCTTGACCATGATGTTGGAGATATGAGGAGTGCCCCCCCCCACCCCCCCGCCCTGTCTCGGAGCGTTCCATGGTCTCCTAATCATTCTACACCAAGCTGCACAGCCAGAGATGCCGGAGAGGTGGCCGTCGTGGGAGGTTCTCAACACACTCCTGCAAGCCAACTGCCCTGGAACCAGGACTCGGAGACAGGGGCTGCTCAGGAGGAGGGGACAGTGAGGTTTCTGCAGTGGGAGAAGCACAGACCACTCCCAGCTCGAGGACCGCAATCAGTCACCCTGGAAACAGAAAAGCACTTTCAGGCATTTCAGAGCCGCCAGTTAGGTTCAAGGTAGGAAAGCCATTCCATGGCCAGGGCTCAGAATTATCCAACCACCGCGCAGAAGAGAGTACACAATTGCAGAAGGAAATGGGCCACTTGGCTGGGGCCAGCATGAAGCTCTGTGTTTATAATATCGCTTTCTTCCTGTGGAAGATGAAAAGAAAGTACAAAAAGAAGGGGGAGGCTTTTAAGTGCACACTATTGACTCAAGCTACCCAGCTGTTTAAGCTCTTCCTGTTATGCAACCACCAAGGGCAATTTCTATCTCTAGGAGTTCAGAGTTCTAAAACTATCCTTTACGTGTGACCGATTTAACACATCCCACAGATTTAAAAGGGGCCAGAGTGACCTAAAATCTTATAACCTTTACTTAAGCTCTTTTGGAGACAAACACCAAAGTAATGTTCTCTATAATTTCAGAGACCACTATATACAACGGCAGTCCCCATAGTTTTCCATCACCTTCTCTGTCTCCTTTTGAACAAACTTTGAAAAGACATCCAGGAAGGACGAAGTCTCAGCCGGGTAAATCCGGTGGACTCGCGGCCCACGTTCAAGCTGCATGAAGTGACACAAAGACTGAACGGTGGGCAGACTCCAATGTTAATATGGGATTATATTTTTTTTAATGTTTTATTTATTTCTGAGAGAGAGACAGTGTGAGCTGGGAAGGGTCAGAGAGAGAGGGAGGCACAGAATCCGAAGCAGGCTCCAGGCTCTGAGCTAGCTGTGAGCACAGAGCCCGACGCGGGGCTCGAACCCATAACCGCGAGATCATGACTTGAGCCGAAGTCGGACGCTTCACCGACTGAGCCATCCAGGCGCCCCTATTTTTAAAAGTTTCATGTGATTTGGTTACATTATTCCTTGTCATGAACCCACCAGACTTTCCTCCTAGGGACTCAACACTTAGTACGGGAACAGGCACGTATAATAGAAGTCAGTGGACGTCAAACCACTAACACATTCCCTGAGCCAATGCGCCCATAACCATCTCCTTCCCAAGCAAGCAGAGATAAAGTAAAATACATTTAAAATATTCTAGCAGGCAGGGTGAACATCATCTTTCCAGAAATGCACTCTGAACACGCTGAGGTGGGGTTAGGGGAGATTTGCCATACACATAATACAAACACACTCAAAATCTCAACAACCAAAGGAAAGGGTGAGAATGCAAATAGCACTTCGTTTTAAAAATACACAGTACATCTTTATGCCATTTAAGAAGGGAAAAAAAATATATATATATAAACATGAAGATTCAAGGCAAATTCACCTAAACTACCTATTCTTTATCAACGAGGAGACCCGGAAGGCAAAAAGATGCAATATGGAGAAACGGGGCTGGAAAGCGATTCAGCTGTAAAGTCAGAAGCAAGGTTAGCAAGACAGAATTCAAACATGCTCACCAGATGAAGCGTCCGATACACAGAGTCACCGGACTTGCAATTATTTTCGATCCTGGGCTTGCGCTTTATTCTCCACAGTGCAGACATCATCAGGAATATATGCTCATGGTGATTCTACCACCTGATATGCTCCGCACAGACACAGAAGTTTCTTAAAATACCCCCGAGAGCACCGAACACCTTCCAGTCCCAAGGGAGCATCCTCTCACAGACAGCCCATGCGGGCTTGCCCGTGACACCTACTGTCGCATCTCCACACCGCAAGGAGGGGTGGCAGGATGCCCCCTCCCCCAGAGCAGCACCCCTCTTCCCGTCGGTGGTCCCTGGGGTGGGGTCAGAGGCTAACGCGTGGACCGGAATTCATGCTTTGATTTCACCTGGCTAACCAACAAAAGTTCCAGAAACGGAGAGCCACGGGAGAGCAGAACACAAAGCAGAGAGAGCCTGCCCAGGATGTGAGCAGTGTCTCCTCTGCTCTGCGGCCAAGATCAGCTGATTGGCCAGCGTCACGCAGCGCACGGGGATGTTAAGCCCGGCGGCCCCAACAACTTTGAAGACACCCCTCACACTGAGTCAGGAGCGGGCACTAAAAAAACAAATAGATGGGTAAATAAACACAAACTGTATTCCTTGAACAGTTTATGTTTTCGCAGTTTCCGCTAATGCTTTGTTTCTAAAGCAGACATTTCTGAGACAATCCCAATGTGGATTAGAAAGGAAAAAAAAAAAAGGAAGGCTTTCAGAATGGAAATGTTCTGAAAATTATTCTAATACATTTGCTAAATGGAAAACAAAATCACAGCTGCCAGGGGGCCTGGGATGCAGAAGGAGGCAGAGGCAGCCAGGGAGCTCATTAGCATTCATTTCCAGAGACAAGAGTTTTCCATTAGAAGCAGAGAAACCAGTGGCCAGTGGAGGAGCCCCCATTGAGGTTATCACCCACAGTCACAAGAGGAAGAAGGTGGCTCACAAAAGGGCCAGACAGCCCCCCTGCGGTGTGGGAGCCCCGCCCCCGCCCCAGTACCACCCCGCAATTATCTACTTAACCCCAAAAGCCACAGAAGCGCAAAGTGCTATTAAAAAAAAAATCAAAAAACACGTTAACACTCAAACCTGCATTCTCTTATATTCTGCCCAATATTTCGTAAAACAATTCATTTAGGAAGAACAGCAAAAACATTAAGCAAAAATATCAACAGCCCTCACACCCTCAGCAGGAACAAAGAAAAAATGATTGCTTGTTTCATTTCATTTCATTTCTCAATTTGTTCTTGATTTACTTATTTTTACATTCCACACCCAGCCTGATGCACTCGAAGCAAGGCTAAACCATTCTTCCATGTTTAGGGCAGCCTGCAACTTAAAAATTAATGTTTGGTTTATTCTCAAGAAAAATTACTGATCTACGAGATGTATCAAAAGAATAATCTTGATCAAGAAACTCATGCTCTTTATTTTTTTTTAATGATTATTTACTTTGAGGGGGGGAGACAGAGAGAGAGAGAGAAAGAGAGATATTGGGGGAGGGGCAGAGAGAGAGGGAGACACAGAATCTGAAGCAGGCTCCAGGCTCTGAGCTCCATCAGCATACAGCCTGATGTGATGCAGGGCTTAAACCCACGAACTATGAGATCATGACCTGAGCAGAAGTCAGAAGCTTAACCAACTGAGCCACCCCGGTGTTCCTTACTTTTAAATCATAAAAAAAAAAAAAAAAAAAAGACACCCATAAAGCTTAAGTATTAACATATTTAAGTGGCTAATGAGTATATAACTGACTTACACAGCACACAATTAATTAACTCTCTTTTCTGAAACTTGGTATTTTACACCAGACTTTAACCAATCTGGCCAGAAGGTAGTTTTAGCATAGCAAGTAACAATACAAGGCCTGGTTTTGCCATCTCAGAGCTGTGTGACCTTCAGTGAGTTGTTAACCTCTCTGTTCTGATGTCATTACCTATAAAATAGAGGAAATAATAGTATTTCTCTCTCAGAGATATTGTGAGGATGAGGTAAGTTAGTATGAATAGTGCCTAATATATAAAAGACACTAAATAAGTGTTAGCTCTCATTTACTAGTAAGAATATACAGACTCCAAGAACCATTTGCTTGACTTAAGACTTTTGCTTCCAAATATCCCAAGTGAGAAACTAACTCATCCTTTAATGAGTTAATAGTTAACTAACTTGGGTTGTGGGACAAAATCATTCAAATAAAGATAAAATGTGAATCAAACCAAACCTTGGGAGATTTTCGGGTACAGAATCACACAGTGCTCCTATCCTAGTGAAAAGGAATATGAACCTATAGTTTTAGCAAAGGTCACTGTACTAGCTTTAAAAATACAGATCATCACCCAAACTTGTCATCAATAACTTGGAGGCAGTTTTTGTTTTTGTTTTTTGTACAAGAGCCCACCGAGCATCGCTACAGTGAAATCCAGAGACAAGCTGGTCTGTTCTTGTCTCTGACCCTCTCTGTTCCAGGTGCGCTTTAGGGCCTCTTCTCTGGAGAAAGAGCCGTGAAGTCAGACAGGCATCCACAGTCAGTCAACAAAACCCTGGGCCTCTTCCTTCCTATCCACGGCCAGACCTAATATTATAGAGGACCCTGTTTAGGACCTCATGACTCACAAAATTTAAAATGAAAACAACCTCAAAACCCACAAGGATGAGAACATGGGGCTATTACAGTGAGGTAAAAATGATCCAAGTTAAAAAGTATTCAGAAATATATATTTTAGATATAGAAAAATAGCTGTATTCCTAAATCAAATTAGAAACTGAGAATTAACATTCAATAACTAAATAACATAATAAACACCCTTCCAAATATCTGACCCCAGTTTGGAAATATCTATTTCTCCTGGGGGGGGGTGGCTATCGGTCTCCCCTCCCCCAAGTACATAAAAGTAAAGTAAGGGCCACAAACATTAAAAAGGCAGTTTAAGTAAGTTTTTGTTTGCTTGGGTTTTTTTGGCTTGAAATGAAATGTGTGTATTTCCATTCGTGTGTGTGTGTGTTTTTTAAAAAATGTATTAATGTTTATTTATTTTTGAGAGAGAGAGACAGAATGTGAGCAGGGGAGAGGCAGAGAGAGAGAGACAGAATCTGAAGCAGGCTCTGAAGCGTCTGAGCTGTCAGCATAGAGCCTGATGTGGGGCTCAAACTCACAGACTGCGAGATCATGACTTGAACTCAAGTCAGATGCTTAACCAACTGAGCCACCCAGGTGCCCCTGTGTGTGTGTGTTTTTTTAATGCTTATTTATTTTTGAGAGAGAGAGAGAGAGAGAGAATGAAAGAGGGGGAGGGGCAGAAAGAGAGGGGGACAGAGAATCTGAAGCAGGCTCTGCACTGACAGCAGAGAGCCCAATGCGGGGCTCGAACTCTCGAACCAAGAGATCTTGACGTGAGCCGAGGTGGGACGCTCAACCAACAAAGCCACCCAGGTGCCTTACCACTCAACTGCATTTTAATTAATAACCAGAATAAAGCCTTTTAAAAATATTAAGATTACTTTCAAATATTAAATTTTATACCATGCCCAACTTAGAAAGGACACCCGGAAAGGTAATCCCACGATGATCAGAGACACACGTGGGTAAAAGTGCTGCTGAAGACAAACACAGGCATTCAAGAGAGTCTTACAGAGATAGAAATACCAAGAGAGACAAAAAAGGGCACATATAGAAATGCAGGTTGTTTAAAGTAACGCTCCATATCTGACTCATATATTTCCCCGGCCAATCCGTTCTCTTACAGTTATATTATTTGACCTCCCCAGTCATCCAATCACTGGGTGAAGGCAAGAATCAGCCTGTTACAGAAGAGAACACAAAGGTATAACTTCAAGTTCCAGGATTTGATCAGGGTGAGTGACTGGTACATGTTAAACAAAACAACAAGAGCTAGGTCAAGAATAAAAATAAACGTGTACATATTGGTTTTTGTAAAAAAGGTGAATAAATACAGAAACAGGGTCACATACAATCACTTTTGCTGGGGCAGGGCCTTCGAACAGAGGTAACACCAAGTTTTTAAACTACTGTGCTTGGGAGACTATGCTAAGAAGACATTACTGATCCACTGAACTCTGTGAAGTGCGAGCAGAAGCATGACAAATAATGGAAAACAAATTCACAAATTCACGGTCTTCCACCCAAGAGGCAGAATAAAGACTTTCCTCACAGTCCTCAGCCAACCGAGCAACATGCTATTCGAATAAATTAAAATATGGTTTCTTGCCCTTTAACAGGAGCCAAACACAGACAATGTAGACGAGCTCAAGTGCAGAAAGCACGAACAGCAAGAAGGGGTAACTGACACAGTCACGCACATATTGGACGCTGCATCTTCCAACACAAGACGGAGATGCAAGAAGGAAACAGGATGAAATGAGATCTGAACCCATTGAAAGTGATTTCTGCCCTGTGAGCTCACGTACAGGATTTCGTGTCTTATTTAGCAACAGCTCAGAGTAAAAACACTCGATCCCGCGGAGGGGCCTCCTAACCGCGGACGGCTGCAAAGGTGATGTGTCGGCTGTGATTCTTCGGTGGTTTGACACGTGGGATGTGAAAATGAAAACCTCTCACCTTGCTGCTGTGATCTGTTTCATCTGAGGATTCCAAGTCCGGCCCTTCGGTCTCCTCCGGAGCGGGCTCGGCACCCCCACCCTGCTCGCCACAGAAGCTGTGCCCTGCGAAGTGACATCAGAAGAAAATGAGGGTTGGCACATGCGGCAATCGCGAAAAGCCACGCCTGTGCAAATGGGGGCGTGGGGTCAGGCTTACGACATGTGTGTATCTTGTGAAACCCTCCAAGTACGGCACCACGATCTTGCCTCAGAAAGTGTGTTTTGTTGTTTTTATTGTTACTACCATTACTTTAATATTAGAGTATATACAATATACATGTTTTTAAATTTTCTAATACATAATTGTTATGACGCACCCCCCACCCCGCCCCAACAAACTCAAGTTAAAGTCCTAACCTTCCACCTCATGGTATTTGGAGGTGGACCCAGGGACATGAACATTCAGTCCACTATACTGTGATGTCTGTTTTGGCAAAGTCTGGCAAGCTATAACCATTAACACCCAACTTCCATACTCCCCACCACATTCTATGTAGAAGTGAAGGAAGCAGACACTGCAATCACAGACCTCCGGAGGGCATCTCAAATTTAAAGAGCATCTGAACCCACAGGGATTACGCCCTGTAGATTCAGATTCAAAAGATCTGGGGTCCATCCTAGAATTCCACATTTCTCACAAGCCCCCCGATGACACCCATCAGTACTGCAGGGCTATGGACCACACCTGGAGTCCCAAGGCTCAGACACTTACTTAAAAGCCTCTAGCTAATCTGATGAGGCAGTGGGAATCAAACCAGGTCGGCACTGGATCAGGGATGATAGCACCATCACTAGAAATGGACAGGATAGAAAACGAGATGGTTGGGGCACCTGGGTGGCTTAGTTGGTTAAGCGTCCGACTTTCGCTTAGGTCATGATCTCGCGGTTCGTGGGTTCGAGCCCTGTGTTGGGCTCTATGCTGACTGCCAGCTCAGAGCCTGGAGCCTATTTCAGAGTCTGTATCTCCCTCTCTCTCTGACCCTCCCCTGCTCACGCTGTCTCTCTCTCTCCTAGAAATAAATAAAAATATTAAAAAAAAAAAAAAAGAAAGAAAGAAAACGAGACGGTTAAAGGAGCCACTTTCTGACCCTTTGGATGAGAAAGCCTCGGTTTGTAAAGAGGCTGCCTTATCCAGTGACACCGGTACAGTCCTAACCTGCCTGGCATCACTTTCTGTTCGGACTTGAAGTCAGCTGGGCAAGAGGGAGGAAGCCCAGCCCCGAGCAGGCCCTGCTCCAGGCTGCATCCTGCGGTCTCCTCTCCTCCTTTGGACCGAAGCACCAAGGAAGTGAACACACACTCAGTGGAACTTTCTGTCTGTGTCCTCCCTTTAGCTCTGGCTCTAGGATTTTCTAATTACTTGCTCACTCTACTATATGGTGGTGGCAGTCCAAGAAAGCAGCTCAGTTAAGTTGGTGGCTATCAACTACGTCATACTGTCACCTCCATGGGGAAGAAGCGATTGAACACTCTTCATGGCGGCAGTGGCCTAGATGCTAGGGTCAGAGAAAAAGGCAAGAGTTGATCCCCAACACGGAGGAGTGGATAAGCTCATTTAGGGAGACTCTGCTAAGCACTAAACTCTTGGATCATAGAAACCACGGCTCACTCAGCTCTAGCCAGAACAGCCAGGCGGCACAGCACATGGGGGCACCATGCACACTGCAGTCTGCAGAATGACCACCCCCTGACCATACAACCAAACGCTGTGACCCCACAGATCCCACTGTGTAATATAATGCCTGGGGGAAAGCTGATGCTCATAAAATAGTGGGGAAATAGATGAAAAGATTTTCATTGTTAATGATACCATGGGGATAGGTATCCTGAAAAGGAGGGAGGGAGGGAGGGAGGGAGGGAGGGAGGGAGGGAGGGAGGAAGGAAGGAAGGAAGGAAGGAAGGAAGGAAGGAAGGAAGGAAGGAGGGAACCTCACCTCTACACAACACTCAATGCTAAACAAAACATAACAAAATCCTTTTAAACATAGAGTTGAGCTCCAAGAAGTCCCAGGGCCCAAAATGAAGACAATAAAAGAAGGTGGCATGGTGGGCCAGTCTAAAAGCTGTAGCAATATCAAGTAAATCCATCAGTCCCCACTCCCTAGAGCAGTGTTTCCCAAAGACAGAAAGAGATCTACTGGTGTCAGGAGAGAAGTAATTTTGGGGGGCGGGACGCAAAACCACACACTTGGAAGCAACACTTAAGTCTTCCTTGCTCCCGGGCACTAAATACAATGAATACTCCCCGGCCTCTGTGCCAAGAAAAAGGCATCCACACAGGGCGCCTGGGTGGCTCAATCAGTTGAGCATCCAACTTTGGCTCAGGTCATGATCTCACGGATTGTGGGTTCGAGCCCTGCATGGGGCTCTGTGCTGACAGCTCAGATCCTGGCGCCTACTTCAGATTCTGTGTCTCCCCCCACCCCTTTCTCTCGCTCTCAAAAATAAACATTTAAAAAAAAAACTTAAAAAAATGCATCCACACATTTCCCAACAGCAGTACCATCCCAGCTTGGGAACCGATGCCCTGGAGACTCTGGTTTCAAGTGTAAAGACCAGAGATAGAAAACAGGTGTCATATCGGCACAAGTTGGAGATCTAGAACTGAATCTCCCACGTTCATACAGTTCCTTTGAAGGGCTACGCCCTTGGTCTAAAAAGATGTAAAAAGATAAAAGAAAAAAGTGTTCACTGGCAAAAGGGAAGGGAAGGGAGAGAAAAAGAAGGGGATTAAGGGGAGGGGAGGAGAAGAGAGGGGAGGGGAGGGAAGGGGAGGGGAGGGGAGGGGAGGGGAGGGGATGGAGGGAAAGGAGGCTTGTCTGATTTTTCCCTATACTCTGGAACAGAAGAGTAGGGAGGGAGCAAGGTGAGGGTGTGGGGGAGGTTCTCCAAACAGAATAACCACCGGCTGGTCCTACACGTGTTTGAGATTCAAAATTACACCATGTACTGCATCCAGGAGACTCTCTTAGTCAGCTTGGGATACTGTATCAAAAGACCACAGATGTGGTGGCTTAACTAACAGACATTTATTTCTCTCCATTTTGAAGGATGGAAGTGCAAGGTCAAGGGGCTCACAGATTCACCACTTGGTAGGGACCCTTTCCCTGGCTTATGGAAGGCCACCATCTCCCTATGTGCGCACATGACCTTTTCCTTGTGCGCGTAAGGGAAGAGTGAGCTCTGCTCTCTTGCTCTCCTTACAAGGACACTAACCCCATCATGGGGGCCTAATCTCACAACTTTATCTAAGCCTAATTACCTCCCAAAGGCCCCAACTCCAAAGAACAATCACATGGGGCTCACGGCTTCAACATACGGATTTTGGCAGGACACAAATATTCAGTCTGTGATACTCAAGATGAAAAACTACCTTAAAATCATTGCAGATTTGTATTCCAAGGGCTCTGGCAAAAACAATCAAAACCCTCTGGAGAAATTCACTCTTAAAGATGGAATCAGGTGATACACAGAGATAAAGCTTGAACAAATAAAAACTCCTAATCCATTACTATAAAACCCAGGGAGAAACAGGTCCCCACGAGTGAGAAGCCATAGGTACAATAAACAACAGAAGCAGATTCCCAAGGAATAGTACTGTAATCATCAGATATAGTATGTCAAGTGTGCTTTAAAAATATGTATTTTTGTGGGGCGCCTGGGTGGCTCAGTCAGTTGAGCATCCAACTTCGGCTCAAGCCATGATCTCACGGCTCATAAGTTCAAGCCCCGCATTGGCTCTGTGCTGATGGCTCAGAGCCTAGAGCCTGCTTCGGATTCTGTGTCTCCCTCTCTCTCTGCCCATCTCCCACCTAAAAAAAAAAAAAATTAAAAAAAAAAATTTTTTTTGAAAAGGAACAAGAGGTAACTTCAGAGAAAAATCAGGTACATTCACAGAGTTTTCAAAAATGAGAACTAACCACTAAAATAAAACGCTCAATAGGTAAGAATAAAAGTTCAAGATGGAATAAAAGATCTTCTGAAGAAAGCACAAAAATCTTCAAATGCTAAAACTACCAATACAGAATTGTATTTCCAGCTAAAAGATTATTCAATAAGAAGAATATAATGTTCTCTGTTTGAGGAACAAAGAGTGAGAAGTTTGCTACAAACAGAACCTCCCCCCCCAAAAAAAATAAATAAATAAAAATAAAAACCTCTCTAAAGGATCTACAGATATACCTTGGAGATATTATGAGTTTGGTTCTAGACCACTGAATGCAGTGAATCTCTCAGTAAAGCAAGTCAAATGAATTTGTTGGTTTCCCAATGCATAGAAAAGTCATGTTTACAGTACATTGTAGTCTATTAAGTGTGCAATAGCATTTTGTCTTTAAAAAGTACAATTTTTTAATGTTTATTTATTTATTTTGAGAGAGAGAGAGATAGCGAGTGGGAGGCAGAGAAAGAGGGAGAGAGGCTCCCAGGCAGGTTCTGCACTGTCAGTGCAGAGCCCGATGTGGGGCTGGAACTCACAACCTGTGAGATCAGGACCTAAGCCAAAATACAGTTGGATGCTTAATGGACCAAGCCACCCAGGCTTCCCCTTAAGACTTTACTTTTAGGGCACCTGGGTGGCTCAGTCAGTTAAGTATCTGACTTCGGCTCAGGCCATGATCTCATCGCTTATGAGTTCCAGGCTCACATCGGGCGCTGTGCTGACAGCTCAGAGCCTGGAGCCTGCTTCAGATTCTGTGTCTCCTGCTCTCACTCTGACCCTCCCCAACTCGCACTCTGTCTGTCTTTCTCTCTCTCAAAAATAAGTAAACATAAAAAAAAAACTAAAGGGATAGGAAAATATAGTTGGCTAATGTAAAGAAAGCATGACAAATGTCAGACAAAACAGATTTAGTCATGACATGAAGATGTATCAATCATTATTAAGCTTAATCCATGAATATATTTCATACCCTATTACAAAGAATTTGTGAATGTACATCTTCCCCAAGGGCCAGCAATTTATACAAACAGGCCACACATTAGACCACAACATAAATCTCAACAAATTCCAGAGAGTCTGTATTTAGCTACAGACTACACTAGCCACACTTTGGGGGAACTAAATGTTTGTTACAAAAGACCAAAAAGCCAATGACAGCAACGACAGTTTCAGAGAAGAAGAAGGAGATTACAGTATTTTCCCTGCCAGATCTCAAAATGTATTATAAAGTACACAACAGAGAGCCCAGTAATGGCCATCCTGCATAGGAAGGCGTGATATGTACGGCAGATGTGCCATTTCAGATCCTGGAGAGATGAATGGTACGTCTGATAAATGCTATGACAGAAGATCTACTCAGATGGAAAAATATAAAGTTGTACCCTAACACACCCCATTCACAAAAATCAATACCAGGGAGGTAAAAACCAGAAGAGTGTGAGTAGCCCAAAATATAAAATCTCGTATGAGAAAATACAGACAACAATGTTGGTTACCTTAGGAAAGACAATGGCTTCTTAAATAAGATATAAAAAAGCACAAATCATATGAGATAGAAAAGCAGATTTTATTAAAATGAAAAACCCTTCTGCGGTGCCTGGGAGGCTCAGTCGGTTAAGCATCCGACTCTTGATTTTGGCTCAGGTCATGATTTCACAGTTCGTGAGTTTGAGTCCTGTATCGGGCTCTGCACTGTCAGATCCCTACTCGGGATTCTCTCTCTCCCTCTCTCTCCCTCTGTCCCTCCCCTGCTTACTCTCACTCTCTCTCTCAAAATAAATAAATTAAAAAAAATTTTTTTAATAAATAAATAAATAAAATTTAAAAGTTTTCTAGGGCACCTGGGTGGCTCAGACAGCTAAGCAGCCGGCTCTGGGTTTCAGTTCAGGTCATCATCTCATGGTTCATGACTACAAGCCCCGCGTTGGGCTCTGTGTTGACAGTGCGGAGCCTGCTTGGGATTTTCTCTCTATCCCTCTCTCTCTAACCCTCCCTCTCTCTTGCAAAATAAATAAGTAAACTTTAAAAAATAAATAAATTGAATTAAATTTAAAACCTTCCTTCATCAAAATGCAACAAGACACAGTACAGACTGAGAAAAGTTATCTTCACCATGTAACTGGCAAAAACGTTAATATCTAGACTATAAAGGAACTCCTATGAATCAGTACCTATAGGTACATCCGATTCTAAAGTTCTCTTTCACTCCACTATGCCAGGCTTCTGCCCTTAGCTGAAGACAAAAATTAACAAAATAAGAGAAAAAGAGTGATGCAGCTTGTAGAAGACAGTATGCAAACTGATGACTCTGTCCATCCCTTTGAGCACTGACTTTTGTGTCACTTTTTCTCCACCCCATGGGACTGGCCTTGTGACTTGCTTCAATCAACAGAACGTGACACAGGTGGTGATACAGGAGTCCCGAGTCAAGGTGTCAAGAGTTCTTGCAGTTTCTGGCTCGCCCCTGGGATCCCAAGCTCACAGGACAAACTACGGGCTAGCCTCCTGAGGTCCAGCCAACCAAGCACCAACGGGCAAGTGAGGCCATCTTAACCCAGCCCCAGTCAAGCCACCTGATGACACAGCCACATGAATGACTCCAGGCAAGGACAGGAAGGACCCAGCTGAGTTCCGCCCAAATTGCTGACCACAGAAGAGTGAGCAAGGAAAATGACTGTCGTGGGGTGGTCTGATACCTAGCAGAAGATAACCAGCAAATGGGTAAAGGGGGGAGGGGGTTGTAATCAGAACAAGCCAGAGAGGCAGGAACAGGGACTTCAAAGAGATGAGATCATGTTTGCGCTCCGATGCCTCAAGACCTTCTCCGAACATCCCCCAGCTGAAAAGGCTTATGGAAGAATACAGTTGGGGGTTTCTGGCAACCCCAACACAATACAGTTTTGCAACATCCTCTGTCAACTCTCCACTGCCTTCCCTGCAAGAGACTTTCTTCCAACAACAGACACTGAAGGAATTTTCTTATTTGGCCTGGAGGGAGCTGCCCCCGTTTGCTCACCAGTGCGCCCACACACACATAGACGGCTCTGCTGATCATCAGAGAGATGGGAGAGCCGGAGGTAAGGCCGTGAGGTGGCTGAAGAAGTGGCCACAGCAAGGGAGCTGCTACCTTGCCTCCAGTCCACCCCCACGTTTAGCACAACGTCTGGCACAGAGAAGGTGCCCAGAAGCCGTTGGGCAGCACAGAGAAGAACTGGGGCCAAATCCCAAGAGACAATGGATTGACAGGGCGCTGGGCAGCCCCAGGGAATGAGGAAGCACAAAGTAGGGCTGAGGCTGGGCAGGATGGGACCTACAGGCCCCATAAATAACATTCATTGTTGCAAACAGGTGTGATCATTTCTTTTAAAAATGATTTTCACGGGGCACCTGGATGGCTTAGTCGGTTGAGCGTCCAACTTTCGCTTAGGTCATGATCTCACGGTTCGTGGGTTCGAGCCCCGCGTCGGGCTCTGTGCTGACTGCCAGCTCAGAGCCTGAAGCCTGTTTCAGTCTGTGACTCCCTCTCTCTCTGACCCTCCCCTGCTCACGCTGTCTCTCTCTCTCTCTCTTTCTCTCCTAGAAATAAATAAAAACATTAAAAAAACACTTAATTTAAAAAATAAAAAATAAAAAAAATAAAAATAAAAATGATTTTCACATCAGGGCGCCTGGGTGGCTCAGTTGGTTAAGCCTCTGACTCTTGATTTCAGCGCAGGTCATGGTCTCACAGTTTGTGAGTTCGAGCCCTGCGTTGGGGTCTGCTCTGAGCGTGGAGTCTGCTTAGGATTCTCTCTTCCTCTCTCTCTCTCTGCCCCTCCCCCCAAAAAAAACACCCCTTAAAATGACTTTCACATCATAATAATGTTTTTGTGACCAAGAAAACCTTTGTGACTAACACATCCCATTCACCACAAGCAGGGCACACATCAACGTAAGCCTATATTTAGATCTGTCTTTAATTTACTTGGCTGAGACACATTTGCTCTGGCTCCATTCAAGTCTGTGAGGGACTTAAATTTAAAGAAAGAAGATAAAAAACTTTCGCTTATGAGATGTACTAACAATGTGTATCGCATAAGCAGATTCTCCAATTCAAACATTTCCAAAGAGGGACCAATTATAACATTGATTTTCTTAACGCCTTGATTAACGCCTGAGTTGAAAGCTCTGTGAGGAAAAAAAAAAAGATTTGGAGACAAGGGGGCAAGAAAAGCACAGATACTGTCAATAAAAACATTTAGCTGACATTTCACCATTAGGCCATGATTTCATTTTGCTTTTTACTCATTTTACTGTCCTGTAAGGATTCCATAGAAACACTTATAATATATATATATATGATCGGCATAAACACCCTTTCCTCAACAAAGCTAAAAAAACAAAAATGACTACAGAGGTGGGGAAAAAAGAATAGGGAGAGGTAAACATACACTATGAAAAAAACCCTCCATCTTTAACTTAATAGACCAAAAACTTCTTTCCAGCCACATTTCATAAAATCTCAGTGTCTGTTTCTCTATGGAGAGAAATTTTTATACCCACAAATGCTTAGTAGATCTAAGCACTACTGACTGTTAATTTGTTGTGAAAGTCAAATAATACAAGGTTCACTAATGTTCTTTAAAAACATTCAAACGGAAGCTCTAAAATTCCAAACCATGTTCTTCCCCACACACAGGATTTGGAGGGTGTCATCAACCCCATCCAGCCGGAAATGAAGACTAGATGTTTGGTTCTCGCCAGCAGGGCCTCAGGAAACAAGCCAGGTGCTGTGTGACAAAACCATGGCGCCCAGACAGTTTACAAATCGCACATGGCTCCGAATTTTATCAACAAACAAATAGAAGACCATGTGCTACTGGTATCTGTGAGCCTTCAGAGCCTCTGATGGACGGGGCCATATTTGTTTGTAGGAAGATAAATCTGTATGGTTCCTCTTTCTCTGTTGCGTCTCCCTGCTGTCTGATTGCCTTGTGTTTTCTGAATCAAGCTCCAGACAATCTGCACGGAACAACAGTCTGAAATAGACTCGTACGTTCCACGGGCACTGGAGGAAAGCAGGCTCTGCCTGCAAATCAAACAGCTGTCTGTGTTGGGTGCTCAAGTGGTCCTCTGACTAGGGTGCCTTGGACGCTCCCAGCTGTCACAGAAGCCTTTCCTGTTACGACAAACGCTGCCTAATCTACTTCCTGCAGGAGGGATGTTTGTACTCGGACAGACTCTAATCTTCCACTTAGCATCAGACAGATGTGCCTGAGGTATATTGAGTAGGGGGGTGTGGGGGGCTGACTCTCCAAACCCAATGATGGCCCCAATTGTCTTCGACCCTATGGGCCAGCGTTAGCTGCCCCGTCGCTCAGCTCTCCCCAGTTTGGCTTCCAGAATGGCCATTTTTCGAACGAGAACTAGCTCAGTTTGATGAACTCTGGCACTTGTATTGTAACACTGAGCTAAATGAGGGCACGGGTTTTGCCACAACCCGTCGAGTGGAATTTTAGAGAAGCTAAAGCAGAGCTGGATTCTCCATAAAAATTAAACGGATGTCAGCACAATGGCGGAATTTAAAATGAAAGACGCAAACAGATGTTTCAAGGGATTTGAAAGACACCCTGGATGCCACCTGTAGTGATTCTTTCAACTTGCATAAAATGTGGGGTTTTGCAAAATTGCTGACAGAAATACCTTTGTTCCAAGAACTAATTTTAATAGTAAGTATCTCATGCCAGAAGAATAATGTCACTCACATTTGGGAGAAAGGCCCCAGAATCAGCATTTATTTGTTCTTTGCTCTTCCCTTGACTCAAAAGGCAGTCAGTGGGGGAGGGGTGGGGGGAGATGCCAGAAAAGGGTATTTGTGTTAGAATTCCCTCAATAAATGTTTAATAAAACCTTTGAAAATTATTGTAGATCTAGATTTGCATCCCTATATTGATGCTCACTATGAATATTTCCCTAGCTGGGTAATGTGGGTTTTCCTTCTAGTAAAGTGGGCCCATGGCTCTCCAAGGGAGGAGAATTTGCTGCTCGGGGGACAGCTGGCAATACCTGAAGAGATTCTGATTGGCACAACTCGGGGAAGGGGCTATCATTAACTTACAGCGGTTACATTAATGCACAGGACAGCGCCCACCACAGAGAATTACCTGGCCCCAAACATGAGTAGCTCCAGAGGAGACCAGTATTCAAAATAAATCACACAGGAACATTCGAGAGGCTTTCTGGAAACCTCACACAGACACACACAGTGTTGCAGCTTCCTACGTCAGCTTCCTCTTCACTCCAAGGTTCTCTCTATAACAACAGCCACTCAAGGAACTATCTTTCTGTCTAGACATCCTTCCTCCATCTTCTTACCAGTACGTCAGTAAACAAACATTTTTTAAAAAAAGGAGAGGGGGTATGGATGAAAGTAGCTCAAGAAAAATTCAACAAGGACCCCAGGTGGTCAGTGACTGAGAACGGGAAACTGAGTCTCAGGGAGAACACTAAGGAGGAGGTCTCTTGTTTTCTAAGCCAACAAACCAACTCATCCGCCACACTTTCTTCTCATGAAGGGATCCGAGGGCAGAGACGCACTCCACACCACCTAACGGATTTCCATTACAAAAATCTCAGGCCACAATATGATGTCAACAAATGCCACTATAGATGGTCTGCACGTGACCGTAACTTTCCAATCACCTTGTGTTTCCACCAAGACAATCAAAAGCAGATCAACAAACAAAGATGGTTGGAAACCAAACACAGTGGATCCCAATCCCAGCTGCATGTTAGAACCCCTCGAGTTTTAGCAACCACAAGAACAAATGCACCCTAGGCCCCATCCCAGATCATGGGAGTCACCATATCTGAAAAGGGGCCCAGGTGTCTCAGCACCTCGACTACAGAATTCATTCTTTCCGCCTGGGAAAGGGAAATACTTAAGTAATGTATTCATAAATTTAGTTATCAGACAATTCACCTGATGCAGATTGAGGTGGATAGAGTAGAGCCCAGTGAGATAAAAAATGAGCAGCTTCTGGTAACAAGCCAAAGATCTTCATGTCCCCATAAGAGACTGTGCTCCGAATATGTAACATTTATCGAGCACTTCCTAAGACCTATTCTAAATACTTCACTTTTTCTTATTAAATTTTTTTTAGCGTTTATTCATTTTTGAGAGACAGAGAAAGACAGAGCATGAGCAGGGGAGGGGCAGATACAGAGGGAGTCACAGAATCTGAAGCAGGCTCCAGGCTCTGAGCTGTCAGCACAGAGCCCGACATGGGGCTCGATCCCATGAACTATGAGATCATGACCTGAGCCGATGTTGGACGCTCAACTGACTGAGCCACCCAGGTGCCCCCAAAACACTTCACTTTTATAACTCAATTAACCCTCACAACAACTTAGTGAGACAGTACTGTGGTATCATCCCCATTTCATGCACGAGGACACTGAGGCACTGATAGATTAAGCATAACCTGTTCAAAGACAGAAAGCTAAGCAACAGAGAATCAGGACATAGTCTCAGGAAACTTGGTCTCGGAGCCCACTCTTACCCACTAGGGTGTGGGGCTTTCAGAGAGGGAACAAACTTCTACACAACAAAGGGGTTCAGAAATAATCCAGCCCTGAAAGTTAAGCCCATATTTCGGTCGGGGATCTGAGGGCACAATTGGGCCATGCCTGCCTACTTGGGCTTGTAGGATGGGGTGAGCAGCTGGCCAGCCTCCTACAGAGAGGCACCAGCCAGGGCTCACATGGCCCCCAGGGTCCCTAAGATACTGCCTGGCCCTCCGTCCAGGTTGCCAAACAGCCACTGTGACTGCCATTAAGATGGTCCCTGCCTCAGACCTCAAACCTACCACTCAGGATGTTTCTTATTTTTAGCTCCTTCTAAATTTAGACGAAGGCTACAGTTCAGCCTCCCTGCTGTACAAATTTCCTACTTGTTTTCTTTGCTATTTTGACTGCAGCTGTCAGTGGATACTGCTTTATCTCTGCCTCATTACTGAGCAATCTTTCAGGTTATTTTATCCTGTTTTATCTGCCTCTTGTATTTTTTCATGGTGAAATGGGGATTAGAAGCTGGTAGCGACCGGAAGGCAAACAGGGTTCAGCCGCGCCAATTGGACCGCCACTGCCCAGGGCATTTGAGAATTCTTCTGGAACGTATTAATGCTGAAGCCAACTTAGAAACCTTAGAAGAAAACTAACACGATGACTACTTTTTTTGCTTTATGCCTGAACCAGTCTTAATGACCTGAATTTGACCGAGAAGACTATGTTCTGAAAGATTTTTGATCACTGTGAAATAGTATCCTTCAACTGTAAAAGGAGCAAAGGAATGGATACATCTTCTAGGAATGATTCCAAAATGGAAATTTTAGTGTGTTTTAAACACTGGTAGATTTGGTGGATTAAGCACTCAGCCTTCAAAGGTGACTGGCCTGAAGGAGGTAACATATACTATACAGAGGTCAGTTAAGTTTAAAACTCCATCATATAAAAGATGGGACAGCCATTATATGTACAGAATATACGCAGATATTTCTAAAATAAATACACGCATGAAACACATTATAAAACAATGAAATACATTATAAAACAATTTTAATTTATAAAAAAATATTTAAAAATTTAATAAAAATTTGCAAAATGTACACACACAATTATTTAAAGCAGAAACACCCTAAAACAGGGATGATAAACCTTTATTTAAACAGTTAAAAAAAAACCTTTCTTTGCAAAAATGGGCCATGGATTGCATTTAACCTGTGGGTTGTAGTTTGCCAACCCCTGCTTTATATCCGTAGCCCACAGGAAGGACACAGACAGAAAAAAAAATTCAAAGAAAGTTGAAATACACTGTATGTACATAGTATGTACATCCAGATCTTTTTTTTAATATACTTTATTGTCAAGTTGGTTTCCATCGTACATCCAGATCTTATAAAAATCCTTTAAATAACCTAACTTAACACAACAAGCCTCATTCAAAGTCATGTTACCGATAGAAATATCGGTCTCTGTGAACTGAGTTTTATGGGATCGATACTGCCATCTTGTGGTCACACAAAAGAATAGCCTTCATGGTCTCCGTTCCTTATAATGGTACACAGCTCACCGGAAACATTTTCTAAAAACCTGATTGGGGTGTGAGTACTGCAATGACATAATGAGTCAAGGAAGTCAACAGCAGTTAAGTGTGATCAATCTTCCAAAGCCTCAGCTTGCCAAATTCTTGCAACAGCCACTGAACAAAAGAATGTACTCTCACAAGGGTTCTGCTGTGGATCTATTTTCATCAAGCCAAACTTCAGAAGGGAATTTGAAAAACACACGAGGGTGCCTGGGTGGCTCAATCAATCAGTGTTCGACTTGGGCTCAGGGCATGATCTCGTGGTACATGAGTTCGAGCCCCGCATTGGGCTCTGCAATGACTGCAGAGCCTGCTTGGGATTCTCTCCCTGCCTAACTCCCCCCACCCTGCCCCTCAAAGTAAATAAATAAACTGAAAAAACAAAACAAAACAAAAACCATGGCAGGGCAAAGAATACTCGAAGTACCTACACTCAGATTCTGGAACCACGACTTTTTTTTTTTTTAACTCAAGTTTTAAAAAGAAAATAAATCCAAAAACCCCAACGCACTGAATCAGCCCCAGGGCTAGACCCAGGTCATGGAGAAAGAAGTGACAGCAATATGCTGCTAACGGGTGTGCTCGTTCAAGGACTCTCGCAGAACCAGAACAGGGTGCCCATGGAGCAACGTGAAGATATAATCCCAGTCCCAGGAAAACACTCAGGACAAAGAGAGAGACAAACCAGTAAGAAGAGTAGTGTATGATTAGGGCCCACGTGAAAGGGGTCTCTGCAGGGAGCTAGCTCTGCTGGGTCCCACCCGGAAGGCTTCAACAGGCAAGTGGCATGCAAGTTGCTTCTTTTTATATTTTATGTTTGGTTTATTTCTTTATTTTAAGGCTAGGAGCAGGGGAAGGAAGGGCAGAGAGAGAGAGAGAGAGAGGAAGAGAGAGAGGATCCCAAGCAGGCTCCACACTATCAGTGCAGAGCCTGATGTGAGGCCCAAACTCACAAACCATGAGATCATGACCTGAGCTGAAGTCTGATACTTTCATCAAGCCGAGGCCCCCTGGGCGCCCCCAGGTTGCTTCTTTCAGGGAAAGCACAAGGTTCCAAGGGGACAGGGAGAGAAGAGCAGTGGACGGGGCAGGGCAGGGTCCCACCTACGGACTCCTGCTCAGACTGGAGACTGGGAGAGCCCAGGAGAAGCTGAGCTCTGAGTGCATTTCCCCTCCGGGCAGCCCATGACCTCTCTCACACAGACGGGAAAGCGCGGGCTGGACGGTTTGGTGGACGGTGGCGTGGAAGGCAGAGGGGGTACCCAGAGCCTTGGTGAGTCTTTGTCATCTCTACCCACAGCCAAGAGACGGTGGCCTCGACCCATTCAACTTTCTCCAAAATGACACACAGCAGCAGCAGCTCTGTGTGTGACAGGTTGATGCCCACCCCTCAAGAACACAAGTCCCCGGCCCCTGGAAATTAACAGGAAACACACATTCCGTAACCAGCTCATCTCACTCGTACATCTTAGGCCCGCTTGCCCCCCGCCACTGGAACACACACACGCACACATGCACACACACGCACACGCGCACACGCCCAGCAGGTCCCGCTGCCCTGGGCTCAGCCGTGGGTCTGGCACATACCTGGGTTGCTGCTGAGGAAGGCCAGCGGGCTGTCGCCGAGATCCCCGGGGCCGTCGGCTCGGTGGGGCGGGCAGGCCAGCAGCTCAACGCCGCCGGCCAGCTCGGGGCAGGTCCTCACCAGGAGGCCCAGGGATGGCTGCGTGAGGAGATCTCTGAGCACAGAGGAGCTCAGGGTGCCTGCAGCGCGGTTATTGATCTCGAGAATCTCATCTCCTGCTTTCAGACCTGCCAACGCGAGATGGAAAATGTTTCATTTCACACGCACATAAAAGCAGCGGCCGCGGCAGCGACGAGTCAGATCGCGACAGCGTAGAAACCCTGCTGTAAAGGGCACGTGGAGCTCACCTGGGGCCCCAGGTACTGGTGCAAACAGGCTCTGGTCCTCAACAGTGATCACCAGGTGATCCCGTGGGCCCTGGTTTCGGAAGGTTCTGGACTCGGACATGACAAGCATGCCTATCTGCCTTCCACACACCAGCTAAACACATGTTCTCCTTCCTGAGTCCACCTGCTCCGGGTATCTTCTCTTCACACATGCTAATTCCGACCATCCTCCTCAGTTTTGAGGGGAAATGGTAGAAATGCTCTGGGGCACCTGGGCGGCTCAGTCAGTTGAGCATCCGACTTTGGCTCAGGTCATGATCTGGCGGTTTGTGGGTTCGACCCCCCACATTGGGCTCTACTGTTGGCATAGAGCCCACTTCGGATCCTCCGTCTCCCTCTCTCTGCCCCTCCCTGGCTTGCACGCTTGCTCTCCTCTCTCAAGAATAAACAAACATTAAAAAAAATTTTTTAAAGAAAATGCTCTGATTGCTGTAATCAATATGTTTTGTACACACTCATGCGACAGTGCACACACGTGTGGCACAGCCGGCTCACATCTCTTGCTCACTGCTATGGAACCAAAGCGCAGTGAGCGTCCTTCCTCTGACTACGACTGTAGAAATCACCTTATTCCAAACACAATCTGCAGAACCACATTGATCATTTTTTGCCTTTCCTCCCCCTTTTCTTTAACTTCATCTGGGCTCCGGGATGAGTATTTTTTGGAAGGTCCCCAAAGGTTCTGCCGCTTTTGCAAAGCATTCTGGGGGAGTTGCCAAAGTCTGGGACCCAAGGGAGCAGCTGTGAACTAGCCCAACCCAAAAGAACAAGAGGTTGTGACAGACCCTGCGGCGTTCCAACCTGGTATCAAAAGAACATTCCAGCAGTTCGAGAAAGGGAGAGGTTAGAGCAGAACATGAAAGGAAATATTGTTTCAGCTAAGAAGAAGAGTCCAACTCTCATTTTAAAGACTCACGTAGAAAAACAAACTCAGAAAAGGAAGTGAGTGAAGGGCAAAGGTAATGAATAAACTGCAGAAATGAGACGCCACTCAGCTCCTCAGGTATCCACGGATCCCACCTCCGAGTCTGCAGGAAAGCGTTTCCACAGAGAAGTACTTACTTCCCGGCTTCACCGGGTCACAGCCCTTGCCTATCTGTGCTCGGATTTCCAAAACCACTTGACATCCATCTTCCACCATAAAATACTCCAGGAAGCGCTTGGAGTGGGGAGGCAATGGAAGAGAAATAAGAATGTTTTTCTCTACTCAGAGGTGGAATTCTGGGAAGGAACCACTCCAGGTTTAGGGGGCAGATTTTGGCATCACAGCATTTGAATTGAAAATACAAAATTTCCCCATGTGAAAAGTAGTTTGGTTTGTTGTTTTTTTAAGTATTCTCTTGGGAACAACCTTTTTGGTTAGATATGAGAGAAGGTAATACAAGGAGAAACAGAAGACAAGACTTAAACATCTAGGAATTTGGTTCTTTTTCTTTTTCAATCAATCAATGTTTTCAAAACATTGATTTTTTTAATGTTTTTTATTTATTTCTGTGAGAGAGAGAGCGAGAGAGAGAGCGAGCGCAGGAGAGGGTCAGAGAAAGAGGGAGTTACAGAATCCGAAATAGTCTCCAGGCTCTGAGCTAGCTGTCAATACAGAGCCCAATGCGGGGCTCGAACCCACGAATCGTGAGATCATGACCTGAGCCGAAGTTGGACGCTTAACCGACTGAGCCACCCAGGTGCCCCTGGTTCTTTTTTTTTTTTTTTTTAAAGAAGTTCCAGGTTTACCATGACTTGGTGGACCACAAGTGTGTAGTGGGTTGAATGGTGGCCCCTCCAAAATATGTCCATGTCCCAGATCCTGTGAACGGAGACTTATTTGGAAACAGGATTCGCAGTTATCATTAAGTAAATGCTCTTGAGATTATAGCATGCAGGATTATTTGGTGGGTCCAAAACCCACTGATAAATGTCCTCTGAAGAGAGGCCCAGAAAGAAGAGGAGTGAGCCATGCAAAGATGGAGGTGAATACTGGGGTGTAGACCAAGGAACGCCGGAACTATCAGAGGCTGGAGGAGGCAAGGAAGGATTCTCTCCTAAAGACTTGAGAGGGAGCATGGCCCTGATGACACCTTCATTTCAGAATTCTGGCCTCCAGAACTGTGAGAGGACACATTTCTGTTGTTTTAAACCACCCAGTTTGTGGTCACTTGTCATGGCAGACGTAGACAATGACTACAGGCAGTCGCCTGCGTGAGTTACTCTCAGTATTGATATGTGAGTGTAGGCAGCCCAACAGTAGTGAGCAATGAAGTGCCTCACTGGGGTCCTTCTGTCACAATGTCACCGCCTAACAGCTGTGTGACCGTGGGCATGTTACTGAATCTCTCCCAGCCCCCGTTTCCTCACACGCAAAAGTGACCATGCGTTAAGTGAGACTAAGTGAAATAACCCATGTAAAACTCTTAGCACAGTATTTGGCACGGTGAAGGTATTCAATGGACATGAACTCTCATTAATATGTGGCAGAAGAAAAAGGAAAGCTTTTCGTTCTCATGGAAAACCATAGCCTGCTCAGAAGCAATCCCCATAACTGGCCATGGCAAAACCTGTCAGGTATCTAGAAAGTACTCTGAACCTGCCCTAGAGAAAGAAGAACATGGCTTTCTCAATGGGGCTCTGTCCTGTGTAGCCATCAGAAAAACACTCAGAGGACAGCAAACAAGATGGCAGCTCCCAGCCTCAGATGACCCCAAGAGAAGAATGACGGGCCAGAATGAGCATGTCCAAGCTGAACAACGATTAAGTGTAAAATAACTCATTTTGGTTCAAAGAGTCAATTCTGTAAGTATAGCCAATGTGAGATCCAGGGGACAGGTAGACAGGTATCAAAGGGGATTCACCATTAGTTAATGAACTGGGCCGAGGGGCGCCTGGGTGGCTTAGTCGGTTAAGCGTCCGACTTTCGCTTAGGTCATGATCTCGCGGTTCGTGGGTTCGAGCCCCGCGTCGGGCTCTGTGCTGACTGCCAGCTCAGAGCCTGGAGCCTATTTCAGAGTCTGTGTCTCCCTCTCTCTCTGACCCTCCCCTGCTCACGCTGTCTCTCTCTCTCTCTCTCCTAGAAATAAATAAATTTAAAAAAAAAAAAAAAAACGTTTAAAAAAAAATAAAAAATGAACTGGGCCGAAAGCCCCAAGTGGCTAACAAAAATAAATGAGAGCCTTAGTTATAACTGGTGGACACCCAAGGCTATCTCTGGAGAAGAATGAGGTAAAACAGTAAATGGAAGCTGAAGAAGGAGAATGCTTTGTACTTAAGAGATCTCTGTGAAAAGGTCTTACGGTCTGCAGTGAGCTCTCCATTATCCAGAGGTCTGCACCGAGAGGCTAGAATTAACATTTAAAAAAACCCACATCTCTTTTTTTAATGTTCATTTATTTTTGTGAGGGTGTGTGAGCGGGTGAGGGGCAGAGAGAGGGGGGGACAGAGAATCCAAAGCGGGCTCTGGGCTGATAGCAGACAGTTCGATGTGGGGCTCAACCTCACCAACCACAAGACCACCACCTGGGCTAAGGTTGGACGCTCAACCGACCGAGCCACCCAGGCGCCCCAACCCAAATCTCTTTCTTGACACTGCCCTCTACATGGGTATGCCTGTGGCCCCAGTGGACAAAGGGACATTACTCTTAGATCTAGAGAGGACCGGGCTATGCAAGGCAAGTGGGTCGGAACAATCATTTGTTTTTATCTAAAACCAGGGCTCTTGGATTCAAAGAACTAAAACAGGATGTGACTGAAACCGAGGCAGAGTATTTCCCCACCCCCATACCACGCCGACGGGCACACTCATCGTGCTGCAAGAGATAACAATCAGCCTTTGGGTTTGTGGGAGAATAAATCGTGCCACATCTGCTCCTAGCTGAGATGCAGCTTAGTGAGCATGTGGACTTGCCTCCAGGCTGCCTTTGGCCTTGAAAAGTATGGAAGGAAAGTCCTACTCCATAAATTACTTTGGTGGTGGATAAACTACTTTGACTTTACCCCCCATTTGTCACACTTCGGCCACATTTCTGTGCACAGCCAAGTGTGCGGGCTGCCCTTCTCCAAGGCTTACAGCGCAAAGGGAAGTGACCTGCGTAGGTAGCTCAAAGGTCATGAATGCCCAGAACTGAGCTGTACCAAGACATGGAAGGAGGTGGCAAGGAGGCCACTCCACCATGTCCTGGTCTGCTCCACTCTTGTCTGCCTTCTAACAGAGCAGATGCAAGCCATTACGTCTGAGTGCACCTGACCCCGACGTTTTGGTCTTTTACACTCAACAGGTATGATCTGGCCACTGCCTGGATGAAACTAAAAATTCCACAGCAAAGACCATGAAAGGAAAGTGGGTTTTGAGCCCTACCTGGCAGTCTGATTTGTTTATGGTACGTATGGTATGCTGAAAAGTGCACTCCCCCCCAAAAAAACCTCACGTCCACCCGGAATATCAGAATGTGACCTTATTTGGAAATGGGGTCTGTGGAGCACCTGGGTGGCTCAGTCAGTTAAGCATCCGACTCGATTTCGGCTCAGGTCATGATCTCATGGAGTTCGAGCCCCACGTCGGGCTCTGCGCCAATGGCGCGGAGCCTGATTGGGATTCTCGTTCTCTCCCCTTGTCTGTCTACCCCTCCACCACTGTCTCTGTCTCTCTCAAAATAAATAAATAAACTTAAAAAAAAAGGAATAGGGTCTTTGCAGGTGTAATGACATTAAAGATAAAATCATATTGGATTAGGATGGGCCCTACATCCAATGACCGATATTCTTATAAGAAGGCCATGTAAAGATGCAGAGACACACAGGAAAGAAGGCCATGTGACAAAAGACACAGAGGTTGGAGGGACGTGGCCACAAGTCGAGGACTGCCAAGGACCGCCATCAGTAAGGAGAGGCATGCATGGGACAGATTCTGCCATCAGAGTTTCCAGAAGGAAACAACTCCGCCCATACTTTGATTCTGACCCTCTGGCCTCCTGAACCACAAAAGCATAATTTTCTGTTGTTTTTAATCACTGAGTTTGCGAAAATTTGTTACTGGAGCCCTAGGAAACCATCACAGAAGGCAAAAAAATCTAGGCTGGAAAAATTCTCTCTGAGTAGAAAGAGGAAAGAGAGCTGGCATGTCACAAGTGGCCCAGACCACAGTGAGTCCTGGGACGCCGTGGGCGGGGCGTGCACACACAGAGCTCTCTCCGTGGGGCAAGAAGACTGGATTCTGAAACCCTAGGTTCTCAGCTCCTGCAAAGGTTCCTCCATGAGTGGGGGGCAGGACCATATCCACTCTGAAGGGACTTTGCAGGCTCAGGTGACAGCCAGCGTCAGCTTGGGCCACCAGAGCACAGAGGGCTGTTCCTAAATATTCTGCTTCAGGAAAACCCCTAGGACCTCCCCACCATCTAGATGGTAGGGAAAGACGATCATGTCAGATTAGAATGGAGGTTCCCACCAGCCCCAAGGAAATGGGCTCAGAATCAGATTTAAGATACAAAACATGACATTTCTTACGCACTTGAGTTTATAGGATAATATGCATATTCCCTGGGAGGGTTTTCAATGACACCGTGTTCAAATAATCTTTACAGGTGAACCCTTTGGATGTGTCTTTCTCATCTGCCAACCAGGGAAACCCCCAAGGGATTTTAAGAAAGACAGACAGACAGCCAATATACTCAATGACTTACCTTTCTTGGAAGCTAAACCAGTTTCCTTTACACTATTCACATAGAGCCTTCGAACGCCATCTTCTTCCACAGAGGAAAGTGAAAACCCTAGAAAACACAAAGACAGGATGGTAAGGCTCACACCTTCCGAATGTTTACCAAACAACAGGAAATACCTGCTGTGAACTAAGTATGTTCAATGTTTTTGGTTACAGTTTGGAGCAATTGTGTTGTTCCCTGTTCATATGATTTCACAAAGCACAAAAAAATGCATTTCTAGATCACTCTAAAGAAGTCACTACTTGTAAAAATTAACATTACCAGCCACAAACTGCCGGGCTAGCTCAGTCGGTAGAGCATGGGACTCTTAACATTATCAGCCACGTCTATCTTCACGCCACCTACCTATCAACTCAAATGGAAGAAAATTATTTTGTTTTCCCTTGCTTGCTAGCACATGCCATGGTTTTATTTTTTCCGTGGTCTCTTCTCACAGCATCAACGGGACGATTAGCTTATCTATCTGGGTCCTTTGACTTTTTTCAGCCAATCCTTGTCCTACAATACGTTATATCTGAAAAACTGTATGGTATGTGTCCAGCCATATGTATTGCTGTATGGATACGAGCTTAATTTAATAAATCTTTGCAAATGGGGATTAAGGAGCAATTCACTTTACAAATCTTATTTTATACTGAAATTCATTGATTTCACATTCTCCTAGAGTGTGATCACTCTATGATCCTAGAGTGTGATCATAAAATTATCTTATTACCTTACCTTGTCCAGGATTCCTGAGCCCAAAGCCCATTGGCTAATTAATCTTGGGCTTCTTGGCAAACCCTTCAGGAAAAAAGGAAAAACCAGACCCTGAGCTTCTAGGTGGTTTGGGGATCTGAGGTGCTTCCAGTCCCGTGGCTACAAGCCCTGGGCACCTCTGTTTCTAGACACTCTAATTAGAACTCTTTCCTGATCAGGACGCCTGGCTGGCTTGGTCAGTGGAGCATCCAACTCTTGATCTCAAGGTCATGAGTTCGAGCCCCAAGCTGGGTGCAGAGATTTCTATTATTTTTTAAATGTATATTTATTTATTTTGAGAGAGGGAGAGAGAGTTCAACAGGGGAGGAGCAAAGAGAGAGAGAGAGAAAGAATCCCAAGAAGGGTTGGTGCAGAGCCCAACATGGGGCTTGATCTCACACTGTGAGATCATGACTTGAGCTGAACTCAAGTCAGGGGCTTAACAAACTGAGCCACCAGATGCCCTGAGGTTACTTTAAAAAAAGTCTACTCTGATCTGTCAGTGGAACCTCCCCTCCTATACCCCCTTTCCCTCAAGTAAGAGACTTTCGCAAACACCCCTAAAACAATAATGGGAATTAATGCAGTTGTGAAGATCTGACATTATTTCAGGTCTAGGAGAAAAGTAATCCCCTAATATAGGTATTTACTGTAAGGCTGAAGGCAGAAAAAAATCACAGTGCTTTTAAAGAGGAAATAAGCAAATAACAACAAAACAGAATAAAAAATTATAGAACTGGGACCCAGAGAGTCATCACGACTTTTCAGGCTGTGTCATAACGAACAAGTGTTTTTCTGTTTAGTTCACAGGACCAGGAAATAGATACCCACACTCAGGCAAAACGACCAACTGTCTTCGCCCACTACAGTATCATAACTCCCTCAGATGGGGAAACACAGGCCATACCCTGAAGACTTTCTGGTCTTTATTTGATTCTTACATTGAAAATCCATTCTTATAGCAACTTGTAACTTTCAGATTATGTTTCAAAACGACCCACTCAAATCGGGGCGCTTGGGTGGCTCACTCGGTTAAGCATCTGACTCTTGATTTCGGATCAGGTCATAATTTCATGGCTCATGAGTTCGAGTCCCACACTGAGCTCTGTGCTGACAGTGCAGAGCCTGCTTGGGATTCTGTCTCCCTCTCTCTCTGTCCCTACCCCACTCATGCCCTCTCTTTCTCTCTCAAAATAAACTTAAAAAAAAAAAAAAAAGACACACTCAAGTAAAAATAATTTTATACATGAGCTGATTAAGTGATATTAGCCTTAACACAGGTTTATCTATTTGCATTGAAGCAGAGAATTTCTTTCTCTTCCCTGTTAGAGTAGATGTGGAATTGGGGCTATGTCAAGAGAAAGAATGGATAGAATTCATTAAAATACAGCATTTGCTTTCTGAAATGCTGCACTTCTGTAAAGTTTTGAAACCACATTTCTTTTCCTATTAAAACAAGTGAGTAGGGGCGCCTGGGTGGCTCAGCCGGCTGCATGTCCAACTCTTAACATCGGCTCGGATTGTGATCTTGCAGTTGTGAGATCAAGTTGTGAGATCATGTCAAGCTCCATGCTGAACATGGAAATTGCTTGGGATTCTCTCTTTCTCTCCCTCTCCCTGCCACCCCCCCACTCTCTCAAAACGAATAAGCATTAAAAAAAAAAACAAGCGGGCAAATGACAAAGTGCCAGGGGACAAGAACAGAAGATGCCAGGACAGGTGACAGTTGAGAGCTTGTTACAAGCCACATTACGCCAAAGTCAGTGGAGGTGCCTGAGCTATTCCTTTGCCCCCTTGCCTCTTTTCTTGGTCTTTTTTTTTTTTTTTAAATAATCAAAAGATAATAACAAGGACTACCAGTGACTATGAGATTGGCGCTGGTCAAGCATGGCTCCGAGAAACAGATCGGACCCCCTGAGTTGGTGGGAAATCTCTGTGATAGGATTGCTCAAGAAGGCTTGAGCAGTAAGTTTTCTGGAAGTTCACGCAAAGGAGGCCAGCATTCACAAAGGGAGACAGCACTTTGGCTCTGCCCCGGAATTCGTACTGGAAGACACCTGTTCAGGGGTCCGGCAAAGGACCCTCTCCCAGCGTTCAGAAGGGCAGCTCTCCCCCACTCAGCTACACAGCACACGCTACCTCGGGCTCTCAGAGTCTCAGGAAGCAGCTTCCACTTCACAATGCCAGTAATGTGCACGTGCAGGGGAGAAGGATTATAACCGTCTCCTAAATTAACACCAATAAGGAAAATATTGCACATCCTACAGTTAGATTATTTTGAGACCACTGGAAAACACAGTAATTTTAACAGTTTTTTTTTTCCTTTTAAATAGAATAGCGACAATCTAATTCCCGGCCAACAAATGTAACACAGCCCCAAATGACTGCCAACAGTAGGCAGAGGGAATTATTCAAAATAAACCCAACTTATCCACCATGAGGCGGCACCACGAGCGGCAATAACGCTCTTGAGAATGAAGGAAGTGATTAAAACTAAGAAGAGAAACCAAGAAGACCAACTCCTGGGATGAGCAAGCAGAAGGTCCCTCACACTAAAATCCATAACCAAAGAAAAGTCATGGCATCGTCAGAAACAGCAGGGGAGTACAAAAACCTCAACACCAGGATATGGGGAAATTCAGGAGCCAGGACAAGTGTAGACACCTCTAACAGAAATGGTGCACATGACCAAAAACGCAAGAGCAGAAGTCCCCGGAGAAGAAGGAATGTCCGCTGGCTGCAATGATGCATTCTTCCACTTCCAGGCAGCCTGGGGTCAAGCTCAGCCTATCTCCTCACTCTGTGAACTAACTTCAACAATCAGTTCAGGCTGAGATGCAGGGAGGGGAGACTAAGAGAAATTGAGGAAGGGTCAAATCTTGGGGCACCTGGGTGGTTCAGTCGGTTGAATGGCCGACTCTTATTTACAGCTCAGGTCATGATCTCGAGGTTCATGGGATTGAGCCCCACACTGTCGGTGCAGAGCCTGCTTGGGATTCTCACACTCCCTCTCCCCTGCTCATCTTCTCTCTCTCAAAATAAATAAATAAACTTAAAAAAAAATGAGGAGGAAGTGTCAAATCTTTCCATTGGTTTAGTCAGTTTGATTATCAAGTCCTATTTTCCTCCCTAAAGTGTTCTAAAATAGAAGACACTGTGGTTTGTAGCTGGAGTTTTATATGTTGGTGTGTGCTAGTAACTTTTACATATGCTGCACTGCATATATACTGAGCTCAATATACAGCAGGAAGCCACAATTGAGTAGGTGCTAATGTTAAATACTGATGAGCTGAATTTAGAATCATTGTAGGTCTGGGGGTGCCTGGGTGGCTCAGTCGGTTAAGTGTCTGACTCTCAATTTCGGCTCAGGTCATGACCTTACGGTTCATGAGATTGGGCTCTATGCTGGCAGCATGGGACCCTCTCTCTCAGTCCCTCCCCTGCTCAAGTGCTCTTTCTCGCTCAAAATAAGTAAATAAACTTAAAAAAAAAGAAAAAAGAATCCTTGAGAGGGCGCATGGGTGGCTCAGTGCGTTAAGCATCCAACTTCAGCTCAGGTCATGATCTCGTCGTCTGTGAGTTCGAACCCTGCGTGGAGCTCTATGCTGACAGTTCTGAGCCTGGAGCCTGCTTCGGGTTCTGTGTCTCCCTTGCTCTCTGTCCCTCCCCCATTTATGCTCTGTCTCTCTCAGAAATAAATAAAAAAATTTTTTAAAAAGGATCCTGGATAGTTCTGAGGTCAGAAGCAACCAGGTCCCTTAGAACTGGGGGGCTCTAACTTCTCCATCACTACATTGCAGGGATACCTTCTGCCAGCATGAACCAGACACTCAGAATAAATGGCTTCGCTGAGGCTAGTAGCCACTCAAAGCAGGCTCTGGGAAGTGAAGTCCAGGAATCAGCACTGTTGGCGGCTGACAATAACATAGACAGAAATTGAGATGAAGCACTGAGAGCCCAGCCCTTAGGCAATGCCACACCCCCCAAGCATGAGCTTGCAGAGTTTACCAAAGCCTTGGTGGTGCCCAACAGACTGGATGTTAAAACAAAACACCCTGCTTCTTTACATCTGAGAAGCGCTGTTGACAATACTTTCTAGGTTGATGCCAGAGGCGCTAAAATACCTTCAGTGTGGAAATTTAAATGGGTTCCGTGAGCACCTGATGCAGTAAAAAAAAAAAATACAAAATGTATGGCGGTTTTGCTTTGTTTTTAGAGTTTTTGAAAAATGTGTTATTTATTTTTGAGACAGAGAGAGACAGAGCATGAGCAAGGGAGGGGCAGACAGAGACACACAGAACCACAGCTGGCTCCAGGCTCTGAGCTGTCAGCACGGAGCCTTACGCGGGGCTCAAACCCGCGAACCAGATCATGACCTGAGCTGAAGTTGGACGCTTAACCAACTGAGCCACCCAGCACCCCAAAAGTATAGCGGCTTGATGCCCAGTTTCCAAGTCCAAGTACCAGTCAGTTTTACAGTCCATTCCAAGACCTTTCAATTCAGCCCTGTCAAAGAGAAGAGAAAAACCGGCCCGGTGCATCTTACTTTGGAGAACCCACTTAGTTACAGCCCTGCTACCAATCACTGCTTTAATTACCAAGGTCACGCTTCTGATGCCTAACAAGCCTTCCACAGACATTTATCCTTTACCATCAAGAAACCCCCTCTGGGTGTATGACGTCTTTAGTTTTAAAGTCAAGTAAACAGCGTGAAGGTGTAATGCAAGTAATCAGGGTCCAAAATGAGGTTCTCTTCATTAGGCCAAAAGCCCTAAGGAACATTCGGAGATGAGGAGCGGCTGCCTGTGGGAGCGACTGCGGAAGGAATCTGCTATCCTGCTGCTCAGTAAAGATCTGAAGATGTTCAGACGCTAAGAAGCTGAATAACTTAATTCAGAGAGAAACTGTAAATGAGCATGGACGGTAGGCTCCGTGTGTCTGTATCAGGCTTTCTGGTTACTGCCTTCTCTCCTCCCCTCCCCCAAGAGACGGACACTCCCCGGGTGGCAGCGGCTGCGGGCCTGTGTCCTGGAATGAGGGTAACGCAGAGTCCCAGCCAAGCCGCAAAGGATGCATGGTGAATTCCGGAAGCACTGAATTTCACGGATCTGAGCCACCTCGGCCAGCCTCGCCACTCCTGACTAATTTCACTGCATGGATTCCCCACATGGTTTCCTCAAGCCCCAACTCCATTGCTATTCAAATCACACAGTGTAATGTTAAGTAGTCAGGGACATATGGAAGGGATGATATATTCAGCTACGCCAGAATGCAGACAACTGTGGGAAGAGCGTGAACGTAGCAAACCTGACTGCTATTCTTTCAAAGTCCTGCCTGTAAGGGTTGGCCCCGGCTGGCCATCTGGGAACTTGGATTTTGGGTGGGTTCCCAACACCCTGACGAGACTCACGGGGGCTAAAATTTGTGCCAACAATACGGGAGCTGGCGAACACCAGCCTTCCCCTGCTGGGAGGATGAAACTTTAGTACGTGCTGGGCAGATTGTGTCTACGTGACCGGGCACAGGGTCGCCAACAAGTCTCCCTGCTCGACAGACAACATCTCACGTGCACTGTCCCGTCTTGTTGCTGTGGGAAACAAGGGCGTCCCGTGTGGCTGGACAACGGCTCTTGGAAGCTTGCACCCGCTTTCCTCCGACCTCACCCCGTGTGCCTTTTCCCTTTATTGATGCTATTTAATTTTTTTTAATGTTTTATTTATTTCTGAGAGAGAGAGAGAGAGACAGAGTGAGCAGGGGAGGGTCAGAGAGAGAGGGAGTCACAGAATCAGAAGCAGGCTCCAGGCTCTGAGCTAGCTGTTAGCACAGAGCTCGATGTGGGGCTCGAACCCATGAACCGTGAGATCATGACCTGAATTGAAGTTGGATGTTTAACTGACTGAGCCACCCAGGCGCCCCTTGATGCTGCTATTACAGCTTCTCCGTAATAACTCAGAGCCGGAACTAAGACAATCTGCTGAGTCCTAGGCATCCTCTTACTGAATCAGTAAATCCGGGGGTGGTCTTGGGGACCCCCAGCACAACACCAAAATAAGTTCTTTTAACACTGTTTGTGGGGGAAGGGAGAACAATGAGTATAATTGAGGGAGAGGGGTATGGAAAGATCATTTCTTCATTACTAGGGTACATCATACTACAATCTATTCCTGATACCTGCATTCCCTATTTGGGACAGTAGAACCTCAGTGATCAAAGTTATAAAAATTTAACCCCAATGATTAAAGTTAAGGAATTTAGGCCGAAGTCTTCATGGCATCCGCAGCAAATCTCCCTTTCTTCCCCCCTGATTTGGCTGCTCTGTACAACATAGAAGCCAGATGTGCTGTTTTAAATAGGCCCCAAAGGCATTTTACTGAATTGTAAATAAGTGCATGTTTACACAGGGATTGCTTTAACTGGAAAAACACCAAAGATCAGAGAAAAATAAACATACCATAATTATCACTGGCAGTATCTGACTTCTCAATCTGGATGTTCTGAGTGACTTTTGGACAAATTTCAATTTCTTTGTACAGCTGAAAAATGACAAAGAGTCTGATTAGGATTTCATTATAAATAACTTATTAGGAAGAGACATCATTTTGTAAGTCTATTTTTTCACAATTGATACTTGAAAGAAAATTCTCATCACATCACGGCCTTTTTATTGAACCAAACCCAGTAAGAGTCAAAAGACAAATTTAAAACACACGCTCCCAAACTTGGCTATCGTTCCAGTTTCTAAATAATGTCTTCTCCCCTTCTAGATTTCTCTCAGGCCTGAAAACTAATGGTAAAGTAACCAAAAATCCCCAGTCCCGAGGAAAGAAATTACCAAAATCAGAAAGAGGCTAGAAAGATTTTGACAAGGGGGCGCCTGGGTGGCTCAGGCGGCTGAGTGTCTGACCTCGGCTCGGGTCATGATCTCAGGGCTTGTGAGTTCGAGCTCCACATCGGGCTCTCTGCTGTCAATGCAGAGCCTGCTTTGGAACCCATGTTCCCCCTCCCCCCTTCCCTCCCTTACTCTCTCTCTCAAAAATAGTAAGTAAACATTAAAAAAAAAAAAAGATCTTGACAAGGGATTCCTAGAAATAGGAGAAATTTCTGTTCACACACCGGATTTGCCCTAAAGGTTCAAAGTAGCACAAACAGGTACCGACAAAGAATGGCATTAAAACAGACAATAAATTATATAAATGGAGGATATTGTCTTTTAGCCACTGGATTACACCAAGTTAGCTAGAAAACTAAGGCACAAAAATTAACCAATTCTCTAGAAACCTAAGAAAGCCAGGGGTGGGGGCATGGGGGAAGATAACAGAAAGATGGAGTTCACATATCAGAAACTTTTTTTCGATTTGATTTAATTCATTTTCATATGTCTACACCTATCATCATCATGGACAATAACTTATGAAAGTTCTCCAGGTGTCCACGTGCCTCACACTTCCTCTGAGCCAAGTGTCATTTCCATTCAACAAACAAGGGAATAAGGCCAGACAGAAAGCACCTTCCTAAAGGTTTTGAAACCAGAATGGGCAGAGCAGGGATTTCAACCCAGGTAACCCAGGTCTCCAAAGGTCAAGTTCTCCACTACACCGCAATGCCTGGTAGACCACCTCTAGGTGGCGCTGAGAGGTACCAAACCTTCTTAGGAAAACAAGACAAAGGCCATTTCCAAAGATGATGCTAAATATTCCAGAACAAATAAATGTGTCAAAGCTTGTATGGAACTGGAAAACTGTCACTCAGTTTTGAAAATGAAAAACTATCTGTGCCAAGGTCAATAGCAGAAGGCTGTGCTTTAGTACAAAAGAGAGGTCCTGGTGGTTATTCAAACTTGCTCATGTCTCTGACCACAGTCATTCATCCAGAAATAACATAATTCAGGCAAGTAGAAAAGGATGGTAGTTTCTTTCTCTTCACTTTCTTAGGGCGGCTGACAGGTGGAAGAGGTGATCCTCATGCTTAGGCCCTGGGAGCCTGGAAAGGGGCTGCTGGAACAGAAAGGGAAGCAGAGTCCTGGGAACATTGACCACATGGCCCAGATCCTCTAACATCCTAATTTAATGCAACTTCCACCAAATGCAATGTGTTAGGGGCGTCATGTCATGTGTTTTTTAATATACACTTCAGAAAAATGTTCATACAAATAAATTCTGCAACCAGAAGAAACTGGTTGTGAAGCTGATCTTTAGTTCAGAAAATGTGGTTATCAGAGTTATAAATACCCAATATAATAAAGTTCTATGCAATATTTTAGGACACCACGGAATGTTCAATAAAATGCTACAAACTGTGTCTCCTTCAAATGATCCTGAGCCTCAGTTTTACTTTTTAAAAATTTCCTCGAGAGCCAAACTCTTACCCTAGGTGGCAGTACATCACTGTTTCAATCATCTTAGGAAAGTTCCAAATGGTTGCCACAGATCCAGTGGGAATATAGCTTTATGAATAATGTTTCCCATTCTTTCATAATATTGCCTCCTACTTTGCTTTGGATCGGTGGGAAAGCCTTTGTGCCTTTTCCCAGCCTCAGACAATAACTTAGTGTGATCTTGATAAGCCCCTTGGCCACAGTACGTTGTCAGGGTGGTTAGACTAAAATTGTGTTTAGGAAAAAGCACTAATAAAAACATACAATATCTCAAGAAGGATATGCACTTTAACATAGATATTTTTTCAATGCAACTACAACCAATATCTAAAACCAGAAATGCTGAAATTTCGTAGTTGTTATACAAACATCTTTAACAGCAAAACGCCATACATGTTCCCTTTATTTTATTAAGTCAATGATGTGACATGTTTTCCTTCTTTTTTAAAAAAATGTTTATTTATTTTGAGAGAGCGAGAGGGAGAGCGAGAGGGAGAGCGAGCGCACAGAGGAGGGACAGGGAGAGAAGGAGAGAGAATCCCAAGCAGGCTCTGCGCTGTCAGCACAGAGCCCGATGTGGGGCTCAAACCACGAACCCTGAGATCAAGACCTGAACTGAAATCGAGTCTGATGCTTACCCAACCTCGCCACCCAGGTGTCCCTTTCGCCTCTTCTCAAATGCCAGATTAAAAGATGACCAGATTTAAGAAAAAACTTGATTACCAGGCATTCGAGTTATCATGAAGTCCTGATCATGTCTTACACATCTCCGTTGGGTGCCCTGGTACAAGCCAGCATCGCCCGCTGCCCCAACTACAAATCCCTAGCCCGCTGCTTGCCCTCCGCTCCTCCTCTTATATCCTGTGACACACTGGCTGTGTGGCACGTGTCCTACGGACACAGCCACAGTGAGTCCACTAAAACAGAAGTCAACTAATGTCCTTCTTCCCCTGGGGTTTCCCCCTCTCATGTACGCCCTACAAGGCCCATTCTGCTCCCCTCCTCCCTCCTCCCCTATATCCCTACCCCCTCTCCAGCCATGACCTTCCTCACACATAAGAAAACAATCTCCACCCTCCTCATGTGGCCCCCGCCAGGGCCTCACCCAGCTTTGTTCCCTGAACCTAGAACACCTTCCTCCAAAATACCTCTACGACTCACTCTCTCATCTCGCTCTGTTCAAACATCAACCCAAGCACAGCTAAAGGGGCAGCACCCTCTGCTTCTGGGTGCCCTGTTTCTCTCTTCACTTGACCTAACCTTTTCTTTCCAAGCCCTTCACACCCTCTGAGATATTGCACAGTTACATGTCGTTATGCAAAAAATGTACATATTTTTATATGTCTCCACAACCTTGAATGGGGGTTCCACAAGGCGTAGAGATTTTTTCTTTTTTCTTTTCTTTTTTTTTTAAGTAGGCATACACCCAACGTGGGGCTTGAACTCACGACCCTGAGATGAAGCCTCACATGCTCTATGGGCTGAGCCAGCCAGGTGCCCCTAGGAGTAGGCATTTTTTATTGTGTATTCCAGTGCCTAGAATGTGTGCCATGGTGCCAGGCATACACAAACGCTAAACAAATATTTGCTGGATGAATAAATAAATCAATTACTCAGCGTTTCTGCAAACTCTTTATTCCCATCTGTCACTTTAAGCAAAACACATTGAATACGGGTTTTGAAATGCCAGTGCCTCCCTATTCAATTATCACTCCATCATTATCACTCCATCGACTGGGCCTAACAATTAACCAAATACAAAAAAAGTGGCCAAACAGGTACCACTTCTATTAAAACATAACCAGCAGAGCAGATAAGGAGATGACTGACTAGTCATGGTCATTTGCAACCCATGAATGGTCACTCCTCTAACTTACCAGAGATACATACTAGACCTCTCAGAGCTTTCAAATCTAGTGCACACTCTTCCTAATAACTACAGACTTTACTACTAAAATGGTAAAACAGTATCAGAGGATAAAACATATCGGGACAGCCATCTGTGAAGGAGTTACTCACAAGGAAACAGCTCCATACATGTGTGTGTTTCCCTAGTCTGTCAAAAATAAGATGGAGGTGAGCTATGGAAACCAAGCACCCATGTGGGATCTGATGCTTATTCAATAAGGGTCAATAACCTCAAATCTGCAACCTCTCAAAAAGCCTCAAAGAACTCTATGTGTTCACACACGCACACGCACACAAGCGCGCGCGCACACACACACACACACACTGGAATGACATTAGAACGAGTGTAATGGCCTATATGGGGGATTGGAAGCCAGGGACCCCTGGGTAGATTTCAAGGGGTCTGGGAACTTTGATGCTGAAAAAAAAATTTGCCATCTTTACATTCACTAGCCTGTAACTGAAACTTAGCGTTTCCTTCAATCATAAACAAATGAAAGCAACGAATACAGCAGTACCAGCAGTGGCTGTGACCTTGTCACAAGTAAAAATCATGGTTATTTCCCAATCACATTCTAGTTGCTGCCACTACTTCAAAACAGTAGTAGCTATCGGATCTCCTGCTAGGTCTTATTATTTAATGAGCCAATAAACAAGCACACATACTATCTATAATTTTTAAAATATTTTGGAGAACTACTGTGACATAATGATGTCACAGGTAATGCTATGGGCTTTATTTCATGCAACTGAAAACATTAACCTGGGAAGAGAGTGAGAGGCTTTGCCAAGTTGCCCGAGGTATCTTAAGAACAAAAAAGTTAGCAACCTTGCTAAAAACAGAGATGTGAGTAAGCAGTACTCATCGCCACATGAACGAGCCTACGGCATTTGCTTTCTCAGGGATCTCTGAGCTGGAGACCTTTTGTAAAGAGCAGGAAAGAATGCCAGGCTCCCTTTGCATTAAAGGAGCCTCCTCTTAAAAAAAAAAAAAAAAAAGTTATAAGGAGAACACCCACCCGGCAATTGTAGATACAAACAGACTAAGCTTGGAGAACCTTGGTCTCCTATACGTGATGAGCCATACAATGGCCAAGACTCAAAAATAATAAGCGAGTCAATATAATTTCAAAAGGTGGGTCTCAAACCCATGCTATGTGTGAAATAGGCAGGCCGTGGAAGTCGGTTAGCTGCAACGTATGAAAGACTTAACCACCAAGATGCACACATACAGACGGTCAAATAGCTATCCCAGTCTAATCAGCCTCACACTTTCCTTTTTTAAGTAAGGAGAAGGGGTTTCTTTCCTCTGCTCAGAGAGAACAAAGTCAGGACTCTGCCCCATGCCAGAGGAAAAAAGAAAAATAAATCAGCTACCCTCTTTAAAAGTTCCCTCTCCTGTTAATGCTTAATTGTTCAGGCGATGGTTGATAACAGACTCATCATTTTGATCTTCTTCCATGGATTGCATTGCATGGAAAAGCACAGCAAACGCTCTCCCCCTCCTATTTCATTAGAAACACTTACGGGGCACTAGGGAATATTTTAGGATGATGGAAATATTCAAAGGTAGGACCGTAGTGGTGGGAACACAATGGTATGGTTAAACCTTACTGAATTGTGTGCTTAAAAACTGGTGAGCATTAGGGGCGTCTGGGTGGCTCATTTGGTTAAGCAACTGACACTCAAAGTCATGATCTCGTGGTCTGTGAGTTCAAGCCCTGCATCGGGCTCTGTGCTGACAGCTCAGAGCCTGAAAACTGCTTTGGATTCTGTGTCTGCCTCTCTCTCTGCCCCTCCCCTGCTTGCTCTCTGTCTTTCTGTCTCTCTCAAAAATAAGAAACATTAAAAAACAAACATTGGTGAGCTTTACTGCAACCAATAAATAAAAACTCAAAAAAGAGTTAATTGGAAACAAAATTCCCTACTAAATTTTAAATCACACTTCTTCTTTTCAGAAAGAGACTGTGCAGGTTCAAGTTTTCAGTTCTGCTTTCTGTGGTGCAACCACGTCTGAAGTCATCCTGTTATCATTCACATATCCGTGGCAAGCAGCTCGGTGGCCCCCAGAGGAATGACTAAGTGCAGAGAGAGAAGCACAAATTTCAAGATAGAGGCGCCTTGCTCCCAGAATGTCTCTTTCCTGGAACTGAAAACTATACAACTCGGCTAACAAAGAAGAGACTGTCACTGTGTTATTACCATGACAACCATTTACTGAGCATCTATGATGTGCACTATTATCTCTCATCTTCACAAAATCCTAGAAATTAAGCCCAGTTGGCCCTTGAGCGACACGGTTTGAGCTGCATGGGTCCACTTTTCCGATATATATATATATATATATATTTTTTTTTTTTTTACAGTTACTGCAAGTGTATTTTCTCTTCCTTAGGACTTTCTTAATAACATTTTCTTCTCTCCAGTTTACCTGACTGTTAGAGTGCAGTATACAATGCATGGAACATGCCCACCGTGTGTTCACTGACTGTTACTGTTGTCAGTGAACTTCCTGTTGACAGCAGGCTATTAGTAGTTAAGTGTTGGGGGAGTCAAAAGCCGGACTCGGAGTTTTGACTAGGCAGGCGGTTAACACCCCCAACCCCCACCCTGTTCAAGGTCCAACTGTATCAGCACCTTATCTTTTGCCAATACCACAAAATCAGTAAGGAACGGGGCCAATATAAAACCCAGCTCTAGTTTAGAACCCAAGTCTCATAACGAAACCCAAACATACATAAACGTCCCCTGACGCCTGTATACGTAAGATCACAAAAGACCGGGACATATAATCACATAGCAGCATTTCCACCCAACAGGATTCGACCCATCGGTTTCAATCCACAGATAGAAGTCGCTCAAAACTGGAGTTAGTGCTTCTTTTCCTGACAATAGCCAGCTGACCTCTGAGTCAGGAAACCTAGGAATAATAACTAAAATTCTATCTGAGGGTCAGCTCTGGATTTCAAGTTCTCAGGCTCGCACAGCCTCGTTTCTACTCCCATCCGAGTACTAACCGGGCCCGACCCTGCCTAGCTTCCGAGATCCGATGAGATCGGGGGTGTGCAGGGTGGTAGGGCTGCAAACGCCTCGTTTCTACTCTGCAGGCACATTGTGATAAGCAAGGCCGTCTTCATAAACTTCCGAGCTCTGAATGAGGCTCATTCGTTTTGGAATTCGTTCTACTTCGCCAACCACAATTAGTACAAGCACACGTATAATTTAAAAATAATCCCCTGCAGAATGTACTTGGGCAACGGTCATAAACATTACCAGCTCGTAAATGTCCTCCTCGGGCTTTGGAATGTAGTGCTGCATTTTGTTTTCTATGAGAAATTTCAGACGCAGATAATGAGCTGAATGATCCAGCTGATGGGCCTGGGACAAAAGAAAGGAAAAAGAAAAGGAAATGTTCAAGGGTAAACAGGAATAATTAGCGCACCACTGACATCTTATCACGGTCCCCCCCCCCCCCGTCCCGCCCCCGAGAATCATAGAGATTCGTTACTGGGGCGGGTGTATGGTTTATACACCTCTTAGTTAGGAGGTTTACCTCTAACACTCAAACTGTAAAAGAATTTTCATCGAACAGATGAGTAACATTCCACAGACAGATTATGATTCAGTGGAAATAACCGAGTCACATCTTCAGTTCTGCTTATCTGAGTCATTACCCTCTTTCCCACTGGTTTTGCAACAAAACCCCATCAGATCAGAGGGGCCCTTCAACATAATTCCAAACATACAGAGGCGACGAAAGAAAAAGTGACAGAAATGGTGAGGAAGTATTCACAGCGATAGAGAAAGGCTGTGCTCTGGCAACGCTGTTTTCCTAACCACACGGGGACACTGGGACAGTTGTTAACAGTTCATTTGCAGGCGAGTCAGTGTGAACACGAGGCACTGGGATTCAGCCGTATTTATATACACCCCAAGTGAGACTCCCTCCGGGGCACTGCAGACCGGCATGTGTCCAGCTTTGGAAACACACTGAAGGACTTGCCCAAAGAAAACAATTCTAAAATAGTTAAGGACTGCAATTTCCAGGCCTTCTCCTTGGGTTCAGAATGGGTCAACTTGATTGTGCCCCTCTAGAGAGGAACCCTCGATTTAACGTTGCGGTAAAAGCCATAGCGGCAACGGGGCCGTTATTAAGTAATCGTCAATACACCTTCATGAAGACGCAGAGAAGAAAGTAAGAAAATGCTCTTTGAAAGTGTCGTGGCAGCTTGAAAGTGTATTGTTAGAAACTGTTTAAATGAAGGCACATTTTATAGGGCGCCTGGGTGGCTCAGTCGGTGAAGTGTCCGACTTTGGCTCAGGTCATGATCTCATGAATCGTGGGTTCGAGCCCCGTGTCAAGCTCTGTGCTGACAGCTATCTCAGAGCCTGGGGTCTGCTTCAGATTCTGTGTCTCCCTCTCTCTCTGACCCTCTCCTGCTCACGCTGTCTCTCTCTCTCTCTCTCTCTCAGAAATAAATAAAAACATTTAAAAAAAAATGAGGGCACTTTTTAAAGCATTCTTCTCTTTTAGAGATTCACCCTAAAGGACTAGTAGATAAAGACACGGTGTTTAAAATCTGCTTCCAAAATAATCCAGAGCACAGGGTATGGGGGGGCGGTTAGGAAATGGATGATGAATAATTTGGCAATTATAGAACCCTGATGATAGATATGCGGTTTATTACATTATTCTCTGCTCTTACAGGAGTTTGAAATTTTTCATAAATATTAAATCTCTTCACACCAAAAGCTCTCCTGGTGAGAATTATTTCAATATAAATGAAAATTAATCTTTCACTGGTTTTTTTCCTCTTTCTACCTACCCTGACTTCCCCCCCCCCCAAATTTTTAAAGGCCAAACTAAGAACATCCAGACAGTCATTCCAATAGTAGTCACTGAGTCCCATCTAACAAAACCTCAAGGGTACGAGGCACTATGGGAAACACTGCAGTTGGAGAATTAATAAAACATAAATGCAGTCTTCAACCATGCGTGTGGCGGTGGCGAAGAAGGAGGCAGAAAATGAAGGTGGGGTGGCAGTGGCTTTGCTTCTTAAGTAAATCTACATGCAACACAGGCATCCTGCATTATTACAAAAGCCCATTTCGGGAAAGTGGAAAGGAGTTCATTCTGAATGCCCCGCAGAATGATAAAGAAGTTTTCTAACCTGCATCCTTTCCTAAGTAAAGTGACAGTCTGAAGCCCCGCCGTGTGACCAAAGATCTCGCTGAGCCCACACACTGCTGCGTACCTGCCTTTCAGGCTGTCACTGTGTTTGTTAGAGATCAAATGCTCAGGGTCTGACAGACCCACACGGTCGGTGTCTAAAGTAATAAGAGGGATTATGGGTAATCCCAAGAAGCGTATAACAGGGAAGTTTTTGTTGTTTTTTGTCTGTTTGTTTTTGGTTTTGTTTTGAGAGTGAGAACGTGCACGGGGAAGGGTGGGGGGTGGGGGGAGAGAGAAACAGAAAGACAGAGAGAGGGATAGAAAATCTTAAGCAGGCTCCAAACGGAGTGTAGAGGCTGCCAAAGGGCCCACTCTCATAACTCTGAGATCATGACCTGAGCTGAAATCAAGAGTCAGATGCTTAACTGACTGAGCAACCCAGATGCCCCAAAACAGAGAAGTTTTACAGTGTTGCTACCTGTTGCTTGTGGGAGAGCTGCGGAGACAAACAAATGAAATAATAATATTTGGGGTAAGATGACAGGAAAAGTTTCCCTCCAGAGATAGAAACTGCAAATGCCTTCCACCTACCTAGGTCCTCACCAAAATCTTTAAATAGAAGAAAAAACTTTTGGTTGCCATCTGTTTCTCACTGAGGTGGGAGGGAAAGAGCGATGAAACTTCACGGGGTCTTGGTTAACAGGAACAAATCCATTTGGCAACCTTACTGTCATCATTAATAAACACTTTGTGGACACTCTCAATAAGGCTGACACTTAAGCAGTCTTCTGGAAGTCAGACCCAAGTACAACCTCACCAAAGAAGCTTCTGGATCCTAAGCCCTCGGTGTGAGAGACAGACAGCTCTCTGTCAGGCACCACAGATCTTAAGATGGTCCTGATGAAGCGTGCAGAGACTCTCATCACACCTTAAATGCTATTGTGCTGAAACATTTATACAGATGTACAGGGAGTGACAGATGACCATTGTCTAAGTGCCTCACTTAGAGTGACACAGCAAAGACAACAAACGAATGGTAAATATAACAATGGAGATGAGGCTGATTCTTGCCACCTTCCCCTCCATCACCATCTTTGCCAAACTTCTTTAAGTTACAATAATGTCTTGATAATTTAAAAAATTAAAAATGGCACATGAAACAGACAGAGGTTTTAATGGTCTTACTTGTAACCAAGGAGACTTTAGATAGGTCAGTAAATAGTTACCCTAAAAATGAGTAATATACAAGAGAATCTATCATTTTGGTAAATGTTTCTCAATTATAAGCCCTCACTAGTCTTGGCTGCCCTAACATCAAGGCCAACTCCTAATGAATTAATTAATCCTAATGAATTAAATCAGATCATCAGAACTCTCAAGAGGAAGTTTATGCTCCCCAAATATCTGCAGGTTGAGCAAATACCATGTTCGCAATACATCTTTGCGCAAAAAGAATTCCAAATATTAATGAATATTTTAACCCGGCAAGTACAAATATTGGGCCTGCTATATAGACTTGTAAAACATTCAAGAGAAAGTGTCCTAATTCAAGAGACAGTTAGTGGTACCAACTTGTTTTCCAATGTGCATTTACTTACGTGACTTAGAGAGCATTTGATTCGTTTTGAGGAATGTAGCCACAAGTTATACCAGAAGATAAAAATGCCATAGAACAAATATTAGTTTAGTTGGCATATTTTTTTTAATTGCATCCTCTTCAAAGGATGAAATAGCAAACACAATGTACTTTTTTTTCAGTAAATAGTTTGAGCCAATTACAACAGGTAATAACATGATCTTTTAATCCATCAGGGTTTTCTCTTCCAATTCAGTCAAACTTCTTGGGGAAACATAAAAGTAGGAAGTTATCACATACAGAAATCCATGCAAACATACACAGCCACACCCACACCCACACACATAAGCGCTATTGCAAAATTTCCAAAGATTGATCTTCCTCTTCAAGGTGACCTTTATTTTTTTTCAATGCCAATGGTTTTTAGAATAATCAAAGTCATAGGCCAACACAGTGATGGCATGAAATAAAACTGAGTGGAAGGTCACACATGAATTGTATCCGTGAGTATGAATGAATGAATTTTTTGCAATTATTTCAGTGACTGCAATGATCAGAATATATTGAAAACCCACAGGCCAACGTGGTTACCTGCTATATTTAGCAACAAGCATTTTCGTAACATCCATAACATGAACTGTACATGAAATGTAGATCTTGAAACATTTACTATACCAGAACTCGACTGGTGCTCGGATGGCAGATGACAAACTGATGTGAAATGATGTGGATCAGATAGAATAGGAAAAAGAATGAGCTGAATGCAAGAGACAGAAGAAGAAAGAGATTGATTATTAAATATTAGAAAAAGCATCCATCACCGACGTTGAGAATGACAATAAAGAAATAAAGGACAGACATTGTGACAATCACCTTTTTTTTTCAGTCCCTCCTCCTCCAAAGAGGGGGAAAAAAAACCACTCACCATTAATTAGATCATTAATGACATGTGGCACTGTTACCCCATTATCTCTTTCCCTCTTAAGAATAAAATTGGCTCCACTAATTACAATAAAGCGTTTTCCAAAGAAGGAGCCAACTTTGGAAGGCACCTGGCTCTCAGCACACTATATAATTTATCCTACATGGGTGCTTTTCCAGAGGCCATCAGTTTCTTCAAGCGCACACAGAAGTTTTCCATTTTTAAACTCGCGACACTTAGCTTGTTCCACACCACATTGTTTTCATCTTTATTTCCACATTTGGGGGAAAAGAGTCAAGGATCCTAGGAAAATTGGGCGGAATGACCTTCTGCTGTTAGAGGAAGGGATTTCTGCCCTCGATGCCATCAAAAACCTTTCCCATGACAGATATAAACACTTTATGCAGGGACAGGTTCAACTTGCGGCCCAAAGAGGGTCTCTAATTGCCTTGACAATACTATTCGTCATTCTCTTAGTTTCTAGCAAAATAAAAGCTTGAAAAGTACCTAAAAGTGGGCCCATCACTATTTTCCCCACTCGTCGTTCAATTTTCCACCAATCAATGGTCACTGGAAAACTATGACATGCCCTCTGACCCCTAATTGCGTCTGAGGCCAATGTATACAGGAGGTGCTAAAAGCAATGCTATCCCTTGGAAAGACCTCCAGAGTTTGGCTTTATAAAAAAAAAAAAACAAAACCCACCAGAGTCCTAGTTTTGACACCTTCGGCTGCAGTTCGGAGAAGGACTCCCACAGCTGTGCAGAATATTAATGGGCCTCTAAAGAATCGTGCTAATCTATAAATAAAAGAATGCAGAAATCCTCCATAGACTAATTTTGTTAAGTAATTAAAATGAAATATGGGAACAGAAATACCATTATCTTCAAAAGGCTGGAATTCACGTACATGAAGGATTCGAAGCATGCAACAGAGTATCATTTATTTTTAACACCTATGTGGGGGCGGATTTTAGCTTTGTCCTGAAACAAATGGCCCTTCTACATTTCTTCCACATAAGGCTTATTTGAGCCAGACTGTGTCATTTCTCCCACTCACATAAAGAGCCGTATTTTTTTCCTCGACAAAGGCCCCAGTGATCTGTTTTCTTAAAAACTTCAGAAATTGCTGATTTGGGGATGACAGTGTTGAGGTGTCCCGGTGGTGAGATAGATGCAGTATTTACAAACCATTGTGTGGAGTGAGGAGACCCTAAAAATGTCACTGTATCCACCTAACTTCTTCTAAGACAAAATTATGACAGCAAGGTTCCCACTTGCCCTTTAGTGGCCCAGGGGAAAGCCATCACACTCTCTAAAGAATATATTCTAGATTCTTCCGACCCTCATGGGCCATCCTTCCTGATTAGCACCCAGGTGCAGGAGAGGATACAGGCTCAGAGCAATCAGGTAGATGTGGGTTCAGTCCCTCCTCTGCGTGTGATGTGAGCACTGGGACAGGAGCTGAGACTCTCTGAGCCTCACCTTCTCCATCTCTACAATGGGCAAGCATCTGTTCTTCCTCAGACTTGATAGGGCTCCTAAATAAAACTGTTAGTGCTAATACTTTTGTAAAAGTGAAAACAAGCACACGAGAAAAGCTCTTTTCTTTCTCTTTTCCCTCCCTTACTCCAGGGAATTCATCTGCTGCCCTTCAGGGTGGGTGAAAAATAAAACCACGTTGACCTTGAAAAAGATTTGGAACTTTCTGAAGCTTAAAAGTGACAGCAGAAAAAGTGAGCTCAGCCATTTGTCACATAGACACACACAAAAAGAAGCTAATTCTGTGTTTACAAGGAAGGGAATTTCCCAACACAGAGGTCAAACATACTTATTTCAGTTTTTCCCTAGCCATATGGTTGTGGTGTCAGTTACTGTCAAAAAGCAGGTTACCGATAGTACACATAATGTGATGCCATTAAATATGTGGTGGGGGGGGGGGAGTTATGTCTGGATGGCTCAGTCAGTTGAGTGTCTGACTTCGGCTCAGGTCATAATCTCACGGTTTGTGAGTTCGAGCCCCGCGTTGGGCTCCGTGAGGACAGCTCAGAGCCTGGAGACAGCTTCGGAATCTGTGTCTCCCTCTCTCTCTGCTCCTCCCCTGCTCACACTCTATTTCTCTCTCAAAAATAAATAAACAAAAAAAAATTTTTAAGTGTGTGTGTGTGTGTGTGTGTGTGTGTGTGTGTGTGTAGAAAACAGAAGGGAAAGGCAAATGCCAGAATGTTTACAGCAATACTTCTAGACCTTGTAGGGTGGCCTTCATTTTCTTTGTTCTTTACCCAAATTTCCTAAAATTTTTGCAATGAGCATGTGGTTCACTTATTTCAAATCTATGAAATATGCACATTGAAAGAAATGACTTAAAAAAGAATCCCTCTCCTCTCAAAGCAGAAGAATCCACTTCCGCTTAGTATGCATATGGTCGCAAAGGAAATCAAAGCTGCTCTGAGAGAGAATGGAGGTACCGTCGAAGAGCCTTCCTCCCTCACATGCCTCTGATCCCCACATGTGCTCCCCAAGTTCCTGCAGCTCGCTCTGCTCCTCCCAAGGGAAACAACCCTGAACCTGTTCATACCTTGCAGATCAGCTCCAGGGTGTCCCGTGCAGTGTCCCCGGGCCGGACGACCGTCAGGGCCGGCTGATTATTTGGCAGACAGAACCACGATGGCGTGAAATACTCGTGGACCCAAATGTCACAATCGGGACTGTGCTGGTGAACGCTGGGCAAGACCATTTCTTTCTCCCTCTACAAGAAGAAAGAAAGTTAGCGGGGCAGTGGTCATCAGGCTTTGCTATCCTAGATCCCCAGACTGTACATGGGAGTCACTATTTCTAGGAAAATGGCCCAGAGCAGAAGAGGTAGCACTGGTCAGGGACAGAGGGGGATATTCAGAGAGGGAGAGAAACTACTGACAAAGGAGGTTTAATGGGGGGAGGGGAGATTTCTCAGAGGTGAGGCAGACCTTTCACCCAGTCCATGGCATCCACAGGTGGGCCCTGTGTCAGTGGGGGGGGGGGGGAGGTACCGAAATTTGGAAGGAAAAAAATGGATCACCCATTCAGCTCAGCTTTCCTGCTAGGATTTTCCTCCCAAATCCACCTTAAATTTAGAGCAGGGAATTCCTACAGCAAGAAGGTTTACCATGTAAGTTATGTGTTTCAAAGGCAACAATGAGGCCTCAAGGAAATTGTTAAAGATGACCTTCTAGCATGACACATTTACAGGGAGCATCGTTTCTGTGCTTGCACTTGACCTCCAGCACAGCCCTGGGAGGGAGACAGCTCTGTTTCCCAGACAAGGTTCAGAGAATCTCAAAGCATAAGCTGTATGGCCTTCTTAGGCCATTGCTACACTCCATCCTATTCCACCACTCGGCCTGAGGGTCAGGAAGTAGCACCATGTTTGTTAGGATGGGAAAAGATGTACTCATTTAGCAGCTGGCATAATCTAAAGCAAGCTAAGCTAAAACATTCCACAGTACAATGAAATGGGGACCCAATCTCTTTGAAATGGGCAAATGAAGAATGATGTTAGGAGTGCCTGCGTGGCTCCATTGGTTAAGTGTCCAACTCTTGTTTCAGCACATGATCTCATGGTCATGATCTCATGGTTCATGGGGTTGAGCCCCACATCAGGCTCGGCACTGACAATGTGGAGGCTGCTTGTGATTCTCTCTTTCTCTCTTTCCCCACCCTTCCCCTCCTCTCTCAAAATAAATAAACTTTAAAAAAAAGAATGATGTTGGATTTCAGCAATATAAAAACAATATCGATGGGCAAGGTGTGCTAAGACAAGACTTGGTTATTGGTTTATAACCAGGCCACTGATCACTAACCACAAACCTATAGGTTACCAAAAACAAGGCTGGTATTTGTAAATCCCAAGAAACAAATTTTCAAATGAAGGCTGATAGGTGGTAACGTCACAACTTCCATTCAAAAAAAGAATGAATCCGAGAATGGGGGAAATATTTTTCTAGAGGCTACTCAACTAAATTCAACTGAGAAGACAATTTCAGCTCTGGTTTTGAATGATGTCACTTGTGCGGATAAATTGAACCCCAAGGAAAGAATTGTCAAAAAGCAAAAGCAATCAATTTGACTAAATGCCATTAACTATAATTGGCATCTTCCTACTGTCCCCATGCGCCATATTAAATAAGTGCCCCTTAGCACTGGATCAACTCAAGTTTTGCACCTAAACTGCTGTTTGAGACAGATCAAGGCATTCCAGCCAAGAAGTGGAATAAAGAAGTATCGCAGGGAAATGGAGAAACAAAAGGGGCACAGAAATCTAAAGGAAAAGCATTTGCAGATCCCAGGATCTGTGTGCCTGGGCAGGCTATCCCAGCATGAAAAGGGAACTAACAACAGTATGCATGATGAGTTAAGCTAACTTCAGAAATGGCTTCATTCACATCAAAAACTGTGCTTGTATTGAGTGTAGGTACAGTGATTTAATTTCGTCAGTTTCCATCAGAGACATAGCTTTTCGAGAAAGGGCCCCTGACGGGTATTTCCAAGGCCTCTGGATCTACAGTGACATAATCCAGGAGTAGTTCAAGCACAAAAGTGAGAAAAGGCCTGCCTCTGGCCACTCTTCTCCCCTCCTCCCTTCCCAAGGCCGGAACTCCGCACAGCACTCTGTTTCAAAGGTTCGGCTCCATCTAGAACGTGGGGCTGTGCTACCGGGGACCGCCACCGCTTGGCTGCATGGCAACCAAGAGCTGAACTCCCTGTCATACTGATTCTGAGTCCAAGAACCAGGGGATCATTCCAAGGTCACGTCATCAACATCAGAACTCCCAGAACAAAGAGGTTACTGGTATCACTATTAGGGGCTTTAAAACTCAGGATGTCCATTTAAATTAGAGGCTGAAAAAAGTGGCCCAGAGGGAGAAAAAAAAATCAATATTCTTCATGGGCTTTCAATCAGCGCAGTTTGACAACCTCTTTTAAATCCAAACACAAGGTTGTAACAAGTCTGTGAATCTTTAATTGAATACTTGTCTTCAGGAGGCAAATGCATTTTCTTCCCAAAGAATATACTATCACACCAGTTCTTTGGAATTAATGGGAACAAAACAGCATGTGTGGGCAGAGGGGAAGGGCAGTAAGAACTCACCTCTTGGGAATGGAAGCTGTAGATAAAAGCAATTGGCAACGACATGAAAATTCAGCTCCCTAGAACCCAAATTTCCTCTTATATTCCAGGTGGAAAATTACACACCCAAATGCTAAGTATTGAAAATGTTGTGTCGCCAGGAGAATGTTCTTATTGTGACCAAGGTTTAAGGATAAAATGCTTTTCCATCTTTTACTGACCTGTTACATAACTTTAAAGGTTTGATCATGTTAGTAGTTAGGAGAGTCCACTTAATTTTAGGATCCCAAGAAACCAATGAATCGTGTAATGTTGACACATTCGCGGTACTTTTAGCAAAGGAATGGGTTTATTTTTACCTTGCCATCTGGAGCAGTGTCATCGAATATTCCCTCTAAAGATTTCTTGACACCATCACTTCCCTCGCCGAACACCTGCATATATAAAAGGATCATCTTAAAAAGACCTGTGGGCAAGAGGGCAAATGAAGCATGGGAAGGGGGATGGAAAATGAACGTGGCTCTTAGAAAACATTACAGAAGCTTCCAGATCCTCCTGTATCAGCTCCAAAAGTAAGGTAGGGAACGTAATTCATGGTAGCAGACCAGGAAAAACACGGTCCTCTATCTGGATCACTTCCCATTAGTTTGACAAACTCAAAAAAAAAAAAAAAGAAAAAGTTGGGTTCTAGATCTGGATAATTCATTTTGATTTAAAGAAAATAAGCTTGCAAAAGCAATGGACTATATTTGCTCACATTGAAGAATTTCTACAATTCCTTCATATACATGATTATAAAAAGTAAACTAGTTGTTGATAAATATCTACTCTGCTGAGCAGAACCTGAGAACACACATGTATAGTGCTTTCCACAACCACACAGAAGAGGTTTTCTTAATTTAAAAAGCAACAACAACAACAAAAAAAAAAACAAAACAGAAATTTGTCTGTTCTTTGAAATTAAATGAATTTTGTTACGGAGTCAAAATCTAAACATGCAGACAAGAGAAATTTTTATATTCTGGCTCTCAACCAACCAGGAGCTGTCAGGATAATACACATGATTAAGAAAAAGCCTTTCTCACGATGCCAATGAGATAGATAGAAACACACAGTTTTTTCCATGTCAGAGTTCTGAATGAACAAGTAAATTTCTGTTGGTATGCTTATCGCTCAGCAGGAAGTTTTTATACACCCTTACTTTAAGAGGGAGGAACAAGAATTGTTTCGAGGACACGGCATCGTCCTTTAATTTTTGAAAGATGTTAAAACTTTCTCTCGGCCCTTATTTAACTTGAGTCATCTCGTTCAGCAGCGATGGACCAGGACACAACCTGGCACTGGTAAAGTACGCCATGTGAGCCAAGGCTCCGGAGAGAAAAGAAGTTCAAAGCCAGATCCCAACTGTGGAGCACGGCATGTATTTTAGCGGGTGGTCTGGGTCATCTGTCATGATAGGAGGATTCACACAAAACACCACCACCGCCTCCCAAAAGGAGGGGAGAAATCCTGGTGGCCAGTGTCCTTCTTCTGTACACTGAATCCAGAGATACCAGGTCTCTTGCATGATTGTTGTGAGAAAATAGTGACTTTCCTCCAAACCATTTCTTCTTCGGGTTTACACAGAAGCGAAACCTGGTAGCGAACCTGATGCTCTGCCTTCTGTGAAGACCACAGACCAAAGTGCATGAATGCTCAGTCTGAGGCTCATGTATCATCCGCTCATCTGGTCTCCTGCGAATTTCTCCAAGGATACAGATAACCCATGTCTAAACAGTGAGTGTGGTGGTCAGTTAAGAACGTAGGACGTCAGTTTTCAGGATGCATGTCTCTTCTAAACTTCCGTTCTTATATAAACTAATGGCTGGAATTGTCAGAACAAACAATGAGGGATCTTTTTATCCAATCAGTTGATTGGCTTCTCATTTTGCAGAAGGGCACAGAGCGAACAGGTCAAATTGGCAATCCTACACATGACCTCCAAAATGCTCAGTGCTTCATGTTCCGGCCACCATAACCCATGTATCCAACATTCTCCTTCTCCTGAAAAGACCAATACCCATGTTCCTTCAGTCCCTAACATCTGAACAAAGAATCTCAGAGCCACTTGCTTCACAGAGCCAAAGAAGGACGACAATGACAATGGAGAGAAGTTCCTAGAAGTGAGTCTAGCAGGATGCCGGTCGTAGCTAAAAGGGATAAAAAGGACAGGCCACAGCATATGGCTATCAGAGGCCCAGCCCAGTACCCCTCTTAGTGGTGGCATTCACGAGGTACCAAGTTCCCCTTCGAGATCCAGCATCTGGGTAGAAAAGCATCATAGCAGTGGACTCCCGATTTCCCATCCTGGAAGGCAGAGGAGCTCCCCATTTCATGTCAACCCCAAAAAGTTAAGGGCAAAGAAACAATCTGACCTCCCTGGAGGCCGCCTTTGATCCAGAGCCAGAAGCAGCTTAAAATACCCCCTGTGCTCAGGTGCCCACTTGGCTTCTTCAACAAGCCCCACTTTTTTTCTCAAGACTCAGGATGAATTGTGCACTTTCAGTCGGTCTATAATTAACCAGGGTTTGCAAAGGATGCAGGTGGGAGACTGGAGCTTGGTGATAGACTAATAGCAGAGTTCAAAGTCATGAGTATACATTATCTATTAAAAGCGTCTTGTACAACCAGCTTCTCTGTGTCAGCGAGCTGATTCAAAATACCACCCAGTATCAATAAAGGAGTACACACTGCACATGCACACGCATGTACACCACACACACACACATGCATCCCAAGGTGAGGTGGCCATGGAAGCTATCTGTGCTTGCTCTTTCGCCAACCCTGGCACCTACCTGATTGATGCTGGGGCGTCCCTGCTTCTTTTTGGAGGTAGTATCCAGACCCCAAAGAGAAGAAAACCTGCTTCTTCGCTTGCTTGCGGATCTGGACATGGCCTGAGTATGACGTCTCACTCCGGTCTCGCCGGTGCGGGCTGCCACCTGAGGTCGGCGAGGAAAGGCATCAACAAGAGAGATGTGTCAGGACCACTCACCTCTTCCTCAAGGTCCCTACTAAGTCACACCCCCTGAGAGCGTTCCCTCTACTTGATAGAGGGGATGCTGTCCATTCATGAATTACTTAATAAAGCCAGTTAGATCTTCAAACTCATAAAAATTTAAAAAACAAAACACCATACCTCCATCATGCCAGCCCATCGCCAAAACATTTAATCTCTGACTCATATATATTGGGACTTCAAGGGACACTGATCCCACTGCCAAAGCATTTCATCTATGACCCTTATGTACTGGGACTTTGAGAGGCCCTCATGGAGTCAAAATATAATTGAAAGGTTGGCAAACTCAACTGCTGTCTGAAACCATCAAGAAAATAGTAATATATAAAATAACCACAGGATGTGTAGGTAATGTTTCTGAGAATTCTATGCCCTTATGGTCACAGGATTGAACTCTGGCAGCAAGCTGAACTAACCGTACTATCTTGAGATTCTCCCTCAAGGCTCTAGAGCTGTTCTACATTCTAGAAAAATGGTGTCTGAGTGTCAGCAACAACAGTGAAAGCAATATCTCTTGGTTCCTGTGATTCTATGTGAAATCGAAGTCTACCAATTCTTCTATTTAGTTTTCTCAGAATGACAGAACTTCCTTCTTAGGGAAGTGATGGCTGTCCCCTAATGTCTTTCTCCCTCTACCTCAGTCAGAGAAACCCCACATGTAGCTGGGCACATGGCTACCCAACATTGACTTATTTTCCGTTGTAGCAGGACATGGGCTTGTTGACTACATTCTGCTCAATGGGAGTTAAGCGGAAGGTCTATTTGTAATCTCTAGGAATCATCCTCAAGAGAAGGGAGGGATCTCCGTTATCCTTTACTTACCTTCTTCCTGATGAAGAAAGGGCCATGGGCTAACTAGTCTAGGATGGTCAGATAGAACCGTTTTCACGGCTTTTAGAACAAGATGACGGAAGAGACCTGAGTCCATGAAAATGGTGACCTTACTAGACTTATATGTCCTATGTTTAGATGAAAGGGGAATAAAAGTTCTATTTTGTTTTAACAAAAGGGGGGGCATGGGGAGCGGAAGCTACACTCTATTGAGATATTTGCAAGATGCCGGACACCCAGACAAATATTTCAGAGAGGAACACCCCAAGTTTAAATCTACTTCTGTACCAAGGGCTCAAGCAGACACGGAGTCTCTGTGAGGACCCTGCAAAGTCCTTCCCAGGACATTCATGCTTGCGATGTATCCATAGGTTATAAGCAAAATCCCAGGAACGCAAGGGAGCTTCTGCCAGGAAATCTCAATAGGCCACCCACAGGCTCGCCTTTCAAATAAGGGAGTGCCAGGAGGTACAGCGAGTCAGACTTGAAATGAAACCTCCCCACCCGTCCTTTGTTGCTGGAGATGAGTCTTAGAACCTACTTGTCACAGATTCCCACACGGGCGACTCCCAATGCTATGGCTGCCAACTGGCAGCAGTGTAGGGGATGAAACCCCGTGGGGTAAACATGAGGGCCCCCCCGGCTGTCAGTACATTGGTGAGAAGGCACGCCTCTCTGGGTTTTCAGCACTGACAGGGTAAATACCCCGGATGCGCCATGAGTAGACTGGCAAAGACACTAACAACAGGAATCAGAACAGCTGCCCTGCAAAGGTGTTACAGGGGGAAGGTTTTGGTCCCAAATGAACACAGGAAGACGAGGAAGAGGTCTTGTATTCCCCTAGCTCGGGGCACATAAAACTGCAGCGTCTAAGACCACAACAGAGAAAGAGGGCCAGTCTCCGATTGTGCTCAAGGGGATGAGGGGGACAAAATCAAAGACCAAAAGACACATGTTTACTTCAAATAGATACACATTTTCTCTTCCCTGTTTTCATCACTTTCTGAGTCAAAGGTAAACAAAAGCTGCAAAAGGAAGAACTTATCCTGTGCTGACATACATACACGCTCACATGACTATTTCAGTTATCAGTTAGGCTTATTATCACAAAATGAGGCTAGGAACCACTACATAAGTGGTGTGAAAGTTAAAAGTCCGAGAGAAAAAAAAAAAGCCTATTTGGCCTCATATTTGTATATCTACTTATAAATCGATAAACCTATCTGTAGATACATAGATACGTACGTACAGGCAGCCATATGTAAATACATGGCTGTTGTATCCCCCGTTTATATGGGTATATGTATTATTACCTTGTTTGCTTCCTTCATCGCACACAGCAATACCTGTACCTACCCTGTCTATTTCATTGCTTACTCATTTATTATGCATCTCCCCCCACAAGAATATAATCTCCAATAGGAAACGAGCTCTGCGATGTTTGCTGCTATAACCCTAATCATAAGGAGAATAAATGACCTATGCCAGGTGTCACATGTATTTGCTGATTGAATGAATAAACGAAATAAACCAACATCACACAGCAAAAGCAGAGGGAGCCTGGGTGGCTCAACTGGTCAAGAGGCCAACTTCAGCTCAGGTCACGGTCTTGTGGTTCGTGAGTTCAAGCCCCGAGTCGGACTTCACGCTAATAGCGAGGAGCCTGGAGCCTGCTTCAGATTCTGTGTCCCCCTCTCTATCTCTGCCCCTTCCCTCTGTGCTCTCTCTCTCTCTCAAAAATAAATAAACATTAAAAAAAGCAAAAACAGAGATCCTACGTATAATACGATCACGACTGTAATTGTTTACAATTTCAGAAAAACAAGAGTCCAGCAGCAAAACTTACACAACCATAAATGTTCTCAGTTACGGGCTGACCAGTTGGTTGAGTCTGTTTAACAACTGGGCACTTCGCTGGGGGTTCTCACAGTAACTTTGCTGCGCTGCTGGGGGCCTAGTAAACTGCAGAAGTAACTGCTACCCCCAACACAATAATGACTCAAAATAAGCAAAGGGATTTTGGAGGGAGAAAAAAAAAAAAGCTGGCAAAAGAACTAGCAGACAAGAGCTCAAGAGTTTCTCAATGATCTTTGCCTAGACAATGCCTCCCTTTGTGGCCGGAACCTGATTACTCTATCATTCTGCTCATCTGTGCAAACAAGAACAATGATAACCTTCTTTCAAAGAGTACAGCGGGGACCCTTCAGTTAATTACTGCAAATCACTGAGCATTATGGGAAGCCCTCCTGGTGAATGGGGCTTAAATTGTAGCCCAATTCTCCCCGCCCACCCCCAGCCCTGCTGCCCTCACACCTCCTCCCCCTCCCATGCCTCCCACTTAAAAGAAGAAGAAACAAAGTCTGGACAAAGGCTAAATTGATGAAACATGTTTCAATCCTGAAAGGGGGTGGGGGACCTCTTTGGGGTCAAATGCCAAGGAGTGGAGGAAAAATTAAGTATCCAATAAATCAGACTGTACAATTCCCTTCCCGGGACCTCCTGCATGAATGGGGCAACAAACAGGAGCAGATACCTAACGGGCTTGCCTAACTTGTTCTGTGTGAAATGAAACCCCTTGTGAAAAAGAGAAGTTTGCGAGGACACACAGACATATGTAAGACTCACATTACAGCTGAGGGGGTGGGGGAAGGCTAACCACCAAAGGAAAAGAGAGCTGCATCTAAGAACTTAAATATTCTTCTTGAGGGGCGCCTGGGTGGCTTAGTCGGTTAAGCTTCAGGCTTCGGCTCAGGTCATGATCTCACAGTCTATGAGTTCGAGCCCTGCGTCGGGCTCTCTCTGATGTCAGTGCAGGGCCCTCTTCAGATCCTCTGTCTCCCTCTCTCTCTGCACCTCCCCACCTTGTCCTCTCTCCCTCACTCTTAAAAATAAACTTAAATAAATAAACATTCTTTAAAGTCACGGACCAAAAAGCCTAAATTACTAACCCTCCTATCTTCAGCTGGCCAGATTTTTAACAGCCTGCCCATCCAAAGAAAAGTACACACAAACCACAGATATTGAGATAGAGGCAATTAGAAGGTCTGAAGATAAGTTATGAAAGGATAATCATAAAGGTAGCTCCAATGGCTTTGAAGAAAATAATTAAGGCAAAGAAGTTTTAGACAGATAGCAAAATTACTCTTGCCCCAACCTATCAAGCCCAGTTACAGGAAAAGGCCATTTGGATGCTTGGGTTTAGAATTAATATTGAATCTGCATCACCGGGATCATGAACTCCCTATAAAAATGCATTTCAATGCTTCAATCTGTGACATTCTTACAATGCAGTAAACAAGAAGTCTTATCCTTTCCCCCCCACTGCCCAGAACACACAAAGCGAGATTCGGTCAAGTTATAAATTGGTGTCTGGGCCTCAGCGACACAGTCCTGAGCCTCAAACTAGAAAATATTTAGAAGACTTATTCATCATAGCACACTGATCCATCACTTTAAAAAAAAAAAAAAGGACTTAACAGTTATATGGAGAGATGGTAGCCAGGGAGACCAAGAAAGACCAAGAGCTGAGTTGTAATTAGCAGAACAAATCAGGACCCGGTTTTAATAACTCCAGAAATTGGTTTAAGACTTCTTTAAAAATGTAAATCTACCCCTAATTATCTGAATGATGACGCTAATCTATTGATAAAGAATACAAACGCCTTTGACTGAACTGCAGCTCTGAATCCAATTGAAGGGTACAGCTGACGAGGCAAGCCAAGCAGAGCTAAGGTTTTCCAAAGCAGTTTCTGGAACCTGAGACTTAACATTTAATTCCACAGCAAATGTGCTAAGGTGCAGTACGTTTTAAGTGGGTGTCGACTTGGATGGGCTGAAACCATGTTACTCGCAACAGCAGTTTTTGAGAAGAAAGGAACCAAAAGTACATAAAGCTGTTCACGATTTAGCAAGTACATAAAATTACAGATTGCAAACACAACACAGCAACGCAATCTGCCGTCCCGGAGGTCAGGTGAAAATTCTCTTTCCCGAGGAAACACATATGTTGGTTTGGAAAATCATGGAAGATCCTTAGTTTCCTCAAATGCATCAAGTATATTTATGACTGGAAAGAACTGATTTCTGGAATTAGAGTCTTGAAAAATAAAATGAAAGGAAGATCACCAATGGTATCTGTGTTCAGTATGTGCATGTGCATGTGTGTGGGTGTGAGAGACAGAGAGAGAGTCAGAGAGAGAGAGAGAATGCATTTACAAATGAGAGAGCTCTCTGCTTAATATTTCCATAAGGTTAATATAAAAACAAAACTGTATTGGATTAAAACCAGGACACTGCCTAAAGATGACAGGAGTTCCCAACAAACACTACATGCAGAGATCTCTTAAGATAAATACCTTTCCTCTTTTCTTTGCACAATAATTTAGGCCCCATCACGAGAGGCTTAAGGAATGCATTTCAGAACACATTCAAATGAAGATCTGTACCCACCGCAGAGGACGCGTCACAAATCCACACATAGCAGTGAACTAGAGAAACACTGCAGAGACTCCTGTCAAGTCCTGCTCAGGATTAATTGTCAAGATAAATATTTCTTGAGAACACATCGGCTTCGACTCACCAGGGCATGAAAGGATGATACAGAGAAGATTCCAAGGCGGCCCATTGCCACTTTCGTTGGTCGGCTTGCAAAAGCAAGTAGCCTTTTGGGGTTTGGCAGTTCCCCACCTTGGAGGCTGGCTAAATAACAGCGGTAACGAAATAGGTCCATCTGGAACTGCTCAAGATTTTGCTCCCAAACGAAGATCTAGGCGGTGGGAATGCGGAAAAAGGAAAGGTGAGGAAAAGGGAAGACAAATGTTAACAACTTCGTCCTACACAACGTTACAAAGCTATACATTGTCAAGGTATTGAATGTAATCCTAATGGGCAAACAACAGGGACCCCGAATTTCTTAGGGAACAGCAGCTCAAGTATTCCTGTTTTCATAGCTTACACGTTTTTTCACAAAGACCCACAGTCATAAATCCAGTTTGGCAAACAGAAAGTATATGTTAGCTGCTCTGTTTCCTCCTCTTACAATGTCGTGTTTGTAGGCATTCCAGGCCATCAGCTCCAAGCTCTGGGCCACAAACCCAAGGAAGTAAAATCTGTAGGGTTTTTACCGCTGGAGAAATACAGGATTTACCAAGAGATGACTTTTCATAGAAAGACAAAGAGAAAAAGAAAAGGGAGGTGAATTATAGATCAGAGGCAAAGAGACCAACAGCTTTTGGGAAGAGGTGGGTGGCACACGGTACGAGGTGGGAGGCAGAAAACACTAGAAGGTCCAGGCTCTGGAATAAAATCCCAACCACAGAGTAGATTTGAGATATCTACTCAGTTTTCAAAGGGGCAAAATGACACCTACTTCCTAAGACTGAAGTGATAGATGAGATCATGGAAGAAAAAGACTTAGTACATGGCCTGGTGCATAGTAAAGGCTCAGTGATGTTAACAATGACATGGATAGGGGTTAATGGCTGATGTCTACTTTTTACTGTGACTTAGAATATAGTGTTAGTGTATACGTATGTTCACAGCACTATTCACAACAGCCAAAAAGCAGATAACAGCCCAAGTATCCATCAATGGACAAATGGATAAGCAAATTGTGGTGAGAGCGTGCGATGGATAATAGCCATAAAAGGGGATGAAGAACTGACGTGCACTACAATGTGGATGCATCCCCAAACATGACGTGAAGTGAAAGAATTCAGACACAAAAGGTCATATATTGTGTAATTCCACTCATAGAAAAACATCTGAAATGGGGGAATCCATAGAGGCAGAATTCCAGGAGCAGAGGGGAGCCATTTAACAGTTTAGAGTCTCTTCCTGGGGTGAATGACAACGTGTGGGAACTAGACACAGGTTGCGGTTGCTCAATACTGTGAACGTATTAAATGCGACGGAGTCGTACACATTAACATGGTTAATTGTATGCTATGTGAGCCGTGCCTCAATTAACACAAATAGAGCTCCAGGTAACAGAGGGAGAGAGCCCATGGGAAACCACCCGCTGGCCCACGCCACCCACTGTTCCATTACCGAAATCCACTTACTCTCATGATTATTCCCTAACCATGAAGACAAAGTTTCAAGGCATGATTAGATGGCTGCTCGCTGACTTTGAAACAACTGGGTAGAAGGCACAACTGTCCTGCTTCTTCGTACATCTTTCTTTTCCTAGCATGAAATCTACTTATTTATGATCACATACTGCAGGTACATACACGCTTTTTCAAACACACTCTACCTTGTCGAAATTCACCGAGGAGTCAGGAATGCAACTCCCCACAGCGGAGCTTCCCCCCACCAACCAACCGGGCAAGGTGGGGAAGGAAGCCGGCAGACTTGGCAATGACACAGAAGCCCCAGAATAGCACGGCAGTGGTTGGGAAAGGGAAGGCTCCTCTATTAGATTTCTGTCTCCCATTCAAGGTAACATTGTTCCCTCCAGCTCATAACAACCGGCTGCGAACGACGGGTGAGGAAGGCTGACAGTCACAATGAGGAACTCGGCGGCCTGGATGACGGGCCGCCACGGACGTGGAGGAGCTTGAACCGCCTACCAACCCCGCCCAAGTCTGAACGCGGAAGAGCGATTACCTGATCTAGTATCGTCTTCTTCTTCTTTGAGTCGGTGACTGAAGACAGCTGCATCTCACCCATCTTCTTCATCTTCTCATCCATATCAATCTTCTGCTCCAGTTTTTTGATCTCAGACTTCAGGAGCCGGAGCGTGTCTTCTTTGTGGTGGTGTCTCGCTACGGCAGCTGCACAGGCGGAGTGGATGGCGGTGATCCAGTTTTCCAGCTCCGTCTGGCTGGTGGTCTGGAAAGGGGGAGGTGGGGGGGGGCAAGAAGACACAGCCGCCTCTTAGGTTATCAGCAGTGAGTATCGGCATTTCTAGGGAAGCTGCGGCAAGAGCCCAGGTGACAGGTCTGGACAACCACGTAAGGCTACCCTTCTTGACCCCGTCCTGCACGGAATATGTAAGTTGGTCTCAGGTCAGACACCGCACCCACCCCCGGCCCCAAGAACTGTCTAGAATGAAGCCTCCTCCACGTGTGCTCACTCAGGGGTACTGCCTGAACTCACTTGTTGCGATGGAATGAACGTGTGTGTCTCCCCCGGATGCAAAGTTTGGAATCCTAACCCCTAGAGTGATAGTATTGGGGGATGGGGCCTCGGGAGGAGGATTAGGTCATGAGGGTGGAGGGGATCAGTGCTCTTATAAAAAGGCCAGAGAGCTAACTAGTCCCCTTCTGCCGAGTGAGTACACAGCGAGAAGATACCGTTTACGAATCAGGGAGCGAGCCTGCCCCTCCCATGCTGCCACCCTGAACTTGGCCTTCCAGCCTCCGGAATGTGAGGAGTCAATGTCTGTCATTTATAAGCCACCTGTTTATTTATTTATCCGTTTGTTATAGCAATCCAAATTAAGACACTTGTATATGCACGGAGAGCTTTAGTTCCTAGTTAAGAGGGTTGCTACGAAGCAAAGGTCAGTTTCCAAAGAGGGATGCTTGCTTCCAAAGTGGGAATGAGGCCAAGGGACATTACTGACCAAGGAAGACACAGCAGCCCTGTCCCTAGTGAACTGCTGTGACCCACATCCAAAGGCCCCATGCCAGAGTCAAGCAGCAAGGACACAGTGAGCGTGGTGGAAGAAGCTCAAGGCAGCCAGATGCAGTATTAGGTTTGGAGACATACAGGAGTACGCAGGGAAAGGGCCACCCAGCAGTGAAGAGTAGCAGGGTCACTTTAAAGAAAATGGTAATCCCCAACAACACACAATCAACCTCCAAGGGACTTGAGGTGCTCTGAAAGGCAAATGTCAGAGAACAGCTCGGGGGAGACGGTTCATCTGCAGAAACACACGATTACTAATACTTTAGGAACTCAGTCAATTGAGTATTTATAAGTGAGGACACACCAGAATGTTCCGGGTATCCCCTTAAGCCCAGAGAGGTTTAATAAACACTCAGAAATTAGCTCACTGAAGAAAAGGTCTATTCAGCCGCTTCAATACGAAAGTAACAGCCAACATCATTTTCACACACAAAACACTGATTTTTTTCTCTCTCTCTCTGATGCATCTTCTTGGTTTCCAAACTCAGCTGAGTGAAAGTCTGCAAACCAAAGTCCCAAAGCAGGTCCCCATCCGCCTATCACTCTCCCAGCAACCAAAGACCACCCCAGGTGTCTCCATTATTTCTGAATTCCATCAGTTTTGTAGTCCACAAAGAAAATCGCAACAAATGTTACAAATGGCAACAGCAAACAAAGCCAGGACAGGCTGGACGAATGTAAACAATCTGACGTTTGTTATATTTCTAACAAAATACGTGCCTCTGTCTAAAGATTTCAGTAAGCTAGACATTCTCATAAAGAAACAGCAGAGTGATCAAATGAAATCATTTTGTGAAAACTGAGCAGGAGAAGAGGAGATAGCAGCACTGGGAATCAGAGGTAAATACTTGTTGGCGGGGGCGGGGAGGATGCACATATCTGTATAGGAGACGGGTCTTTAAGACTTAACTTTGCTTGACATTTTTAATGTGTGTCTCCTCTTAGGAAGTCACTGTCTTACATTTTATCTTTTGATATCACTTTAAAGTAACTCAAGAAAAATACTGAGTTTCGTGTCCTCCCACACGGGATAAATGCACCACACATTTATTTGCCTAGTACAAGGTATAGCACTTGACCTTGGGGTCTCTCTCCACCACGGCATCAGTGCGTATTTTTCCTAAGTGGAGTTACTTTTCCTCTTTCTTTTTTTTTTTTTTAAATGTATTTATTAGGGAACGGGTCTGCTCACATGGAAAAAACATCTCATAAGGATTCTTTTCTAAAAGAAAAGTTTCCAGGAAGAAAATACCAAGTGATGACAGAGATACGGGGCACCCAGAATTGCTATGCGCTGTTGGCTGCTGGATGCAGAAGTAAGTGGTCTGCATGCTTCAGAAGGCTCTTTGATGCTACCTAAAGAAAGCTGAATATATGCATGCCTTGCGAGCCCAGAAATGCACTCCTGGGTATACACTCAACAAAAATGCATTCATAGGCTCACCAAAACGTAGGTACCAAAATGTTTATAGCAGCATAATTTTCAGTGGGCAGAACTGGAAACTATCCAAACACCCGTCACCAGCAGAATGGATAAATGAGTGTGGCGTAATCACACAATGAAATACTATACAGCAAGGAGAAGGAAAGACTGCGACCTGAGTACATCTCACACAACACGGAGGAAAAGAAGCCTGAGATGCAAGAACACAGACTACAATTCTATTTATATAAAGTACAAAAACGGGCAAAAGTAAGGTGAGAGGTCAGAAGAGTAGCTCTTTGGGTAGGAGTGGGGAAGCAAATGGAAAAAACCACAAGGTCGGGGGGCTTTGGGGTGCTGGCCACATTCAGCTTCTCAGTCCAGGTGCTGGTTACATGCGTGTATGACACGGACATACGAGCTTATGAAAACACCATCAAAATGTGTACTTTTCCATGTAGATATTATAGTTAATAGACAGTATTTTAAAAACCCTTCTAAGATCCATTACTCTGAGCATACATCTAAATTTTCTGTAACTATCCCCAAACAGAATATATCTCAGATTCCATTTTTCATGAAAAGCTGTCCCCTATAATTTTGCAATGGAAGCTCCAAACAGCATGGACCTTTCACAGGGCTATGCCTCTGTCGTCGTCCTCGGTGTCAGGCAGTAGCTGTTAAAAACAGCCGCTTCCTTGAGCTGAAACAGGCTTTGTCCGTTGTATGTGCTGCTCAATGGAAACAAGGAGCTTTTAGACTTTAGGGAAGCGGGTGTTTTCACCTATTTCAAAGGGACACTGTTGGGAGCGTTTCAGACATAATCTGTGCAGAGGCGGCATATGCCGCCGAGGGGAGGCCATGTCTCCTGTAAAAACACCAGGTACGCAGACGCCTGGTGTGAGGTCAGCATCCATCCCCCCTCCCTCCGCCGCTCCCACGGCCAGCTGCCCCTCCCCTACCTGTGCCTCAGTTAGAACCCTCCACTCCCAAACCCCTCCTGCCCCAAGGCACAGAGTAAGACAAGGAAACCCCCACAAGCCTGACAGAAGGTCTGAAGAATGGACGGGAAGATCTGAAATTCCCTGATACAGACTCTGCTAATTTAAGTTACAAATGTAAAATTTAGGAATGAAATTACAAATGAAAATTTGCCTTAGAAGGGGCCCAGGCACATTTTATGAACGGAGAAACCAGAGCCCAGAAGAATGAAGGATAACACTGTCATTTACCATAAACCTCGGTCTTTACCAATTCTGTCCTTAAGAAGACATTTTGCACAATAGGCTGCACTGCCTCTGGCCACTTAGTTCTCAGCAACCACCCCAAAGCCGGGGCCCCCCACAGGGCCATTAGTGCTGCCCCTGTAATATGTGGAGCTCCTCCTAGGGACATGGAGGACAGTACTTTCCTGCTCCCTCTGAAGTTAGGTGTGGCCATGTCACTTGGGTTTTTTTGGCCGATGAATTTGAGGAGAAGCATCAGGTGTCATTACGAAACAAAAGCCTGATTTGCCCCCATCCTTGTCCCTTGGGTTATCATCGTGGAAGCATGTGTCACAATGGAACTGCTGTCAGCCTGGGTCCCCGAGAGCCCAGGGCGGACACAGCTGCATAGCCAATGTCCATCAGACAGCGAAGAGGTGTGGTAAGCCATGCGGGTGTGGGGGCTGCTCCCTCTATAGCGTAACCTACTCACCCTGACCGGGGCCCTCACTATGCTCAACACCTTTCTAAAGGCATGCTTGCAGAATGCTTTTGGAAGAGTCTACAGAACACACTTTTAGCCTCCAATAACAGCCATAATCTGATAGGTTTTACAGAACAATAGGCTTTTCCTCTTTTTACTTAATGGAAGCAGAGCCCTGGGCCCCTTCTTCCCTCCACCTTTAAGGTCTCTGCCAAATTCGGCCAAGGGCAACATGTTTCACTCTGATGTCTGAGACTTTATGTCTGCACCCCAGTTAAGTGGAAAGGAAGCACCTGGCTGGCTCAGTCGGGGAAGCGTGTGGCTCTTAATCTCAGGGTTGTAAATCTGAGCCCCACGATGGGTGCACAGGTTGCTTAAAAATAAAATCTTAAGGGGGTGCCTGGGCGGCTCAGTCGGTTAAGCATTCAATTTCGGCTCAGGTCATGATCTCACAGTTCGTGGGTTTGAGCCCCACGTTGGGCTCTGTGCTGACAGCTCAGAGCCTGGAGCCTGCTTTGGATTCTGTGACTCCCTCTCTCTATGCCTCTCCCCTGCACGTGCGTGTACTCTCTCTCGCAAATATAAAATACACATGAAAAATTTTAAAAATAAATAAATAAAAACAAAATCTTAAAAAAAAAGTAGTGGAAAGAAAGGAAACTGATACTAGTTGATAAGGCTAAACATCCTTTGAAAGATGTTTATTTAATTTGGGCAGAGCAGCTGTCCTGAAACTTATGTATTTCAAAGAAAGAAAAGTGGTAGTTGCCAGGGGTTATGGGGAAGGTGGGAATAAGGAGAGTTAGCATTCAAAGTTTCGAGTTTGCAAGATGAAGAGTCCTGGAGACGGACAGTGGGGACATGTGTACAAGGATGTGAACGTTCTTAACCCCATTCATCTGTATACTTAAAGATAGTTAAGATGGTATGTCACGTATACTTCACCACAATTAAAATTTGAAGAAATCAACAAAAGCACCAAACCCCATAACCTAGAAAAAGATACAGAGGAAAGTCTGATCAGTGCTTCACGAAAAATGTATCTGTCGCTTGTTCTAACCATGAAGCACACCTCGAGCCTCCAAGCTTCTCTGAAACCCGTCGGCGGCTGAAGGCAGTTCCATTAGAGAGAACTTTTGCTCCTGCTGCCCTGTCTAAACAACACAGCGGTCTTGGCCTTTCTCTATCATTAAGCCACGTCTGTCTCTAAGAAGGACAATTCACTAAATGAGCTTTCTGAAAGGGCTTGTCTGTTCCCACCGGGATACACAGAGAGGGTGGGCTAGGCATACCTGACTGCTGTCAGCAGCGAGTTCTGCAGACAAAACTCTCCATGGTCCTTGGCAGTTTCCAGGCTTAACAATCCAGAGCTGCTCACAGCAGACCACCCGCTTGAGAGACTGCTCCCCAGTGTGGACTCCCCAGGATCTAGACCCTGACATGCTAGAAAAAGCATTTCAAAGCCGCTACCTTTGCATCACCTTGTTGAAGCAGGCAAGTTTAATTAGGGACATCGGGTCTACTAAAGGGCTCTCCGTCAGCATCCAGTGGTCGAAAGGGCAGGGAGGAGAGACACCCCCCACCAACAATGGTACCCTCTTGACTTCCTCCACGCTCCCCTACTTCAATTAAACAAACAGCAGCAGACGGCAGCAAGACTGAATTTTATAATTCTGCCTCTGCCTTCTGGAGATGATATAAAAACTGTATGAAGTTCAGTGAAGGGGATACGCAAAGTTCTTGCCAACGGAGGAATATAATCAGCAAAAAAAAAAGCATTTTGCCTAAGAGCCTCTTTGAGTGCAGAGTTAAGATGCACTTTATGTATTCATTATGTATTTAAATAGATCCAGCTTCAATTATCCAACTGAACAGAGGATACTCAGTGATTTCAGATAATCAATGGTTTACGTGAGTGGCAGGAAAAAGGAAATTTGTTTTAAACGAGGGAAATACGAGGGAATATATGCCAGATCTAGAAAACTAAAATTTCAGATAATTGGGGTTCGTAGGAGCACAGGAATAATTGGAAAGTAGGTTGAACTTCTTTTTCCCATTTAAAAAGAACAACAAGAAAAAAAAGGAACAAAGTTCCATGTTTTTAAGAGGTTAGTTGCAAATGAAGTTCCTGTGTGAACTCTTGAAAGTCTGGATTTTTTTTTTTTAATTATTTCTCTCTCTAGCATATTCTAGAATTCTGTTGATACAAGACTTAAGTAAGCTATCACTTTTTAAAATTTCCTTAAGGAATCTCTACACCCAACATGGGGCTTGAACTCACGACCCCAAGATCAAGAGTCGCAGGCTCTACTGACTAAGCCAGCCAGGTGCCCCAGTAAGCAATCATTTTTAACATGTGTAAAGAGAACAATATGGCGCTGCTCCCATCCGCTGAAAAAAGTCATAAACTGGGCACTCTTCCCTCCCTCACGTCCCTACTCCCTCACCTCTCTACCCCCTCACCCACCCTAGGTAAATTCCTTGGAGTAGAGAGGCTCCAGACTCTAGGGGAATAAATGGAAGGCTGCCCAGTAAATGGCAACGGCAGGATGCATCTCTGGCAGAGCGGAGTAGCCCCACAGAAAAGACCAACAAATACTGTCAAATGGACACCATCCACAAAAAGGTTCTACCATCTGTTCATGCTATAAAAGCCCCCAGTAGATGGCACAAACAATATCCAAGCACTTTTTTGAGATTTCACGTTTAAATATGATCAGATAATGAAGAATCCCCATTGGACGAAAGCCTCTAGCATGAAAGGCAGAGACTAGAGCACACAGAAGAAAATATATCATGAAAAGAGAAACAAAGCCTGAGGCCATATTTCCCAAGAACTCAGTAATATCCCCTGAGATGGAAACACAAAAGAATCTAAAGCTATAAACAATAAAGAAATGCACAGATTACACTGAAAAATGGATAAGGTAGAAAGGAGGGAGGAAGAAAAAGGGAGAAAAGGAGAGAAGGACAGAGGGAGAGGAGAAGAAAGGAAAGAAGGAGAGAGAAAGAACTGGAGTGAGGGAGGAAGAGACAGGGGAGAGGGAAAGGAAGGAAAAGTAGGAGAGAGAGGGGAGGGAGAGAGCAAGGGAGAAGAGAGACAGGGAAAGCATTTAGGAATAAAAAAATAACTAAAATTAAAATCTCTTTGAGAAATCATAACCCTGGTAATAGAAAATTATTCTAAACCTTCAAAAGAGAAAATGAAGCACACTCAAGTTATTCAGAACTGATAATGATAAGTGAACAAAGGAAATAATTTTCCAACCAAAATTTCAAATTACTCAAAGATTATTCAAGTAAAAGGTAGAATAAAGACATTTTCAAATATGAACCATTTTGTAGGAAACTACCACAGGTTTGTTTGTTTTATAATGAAAATGAAGGAGAAAAAAGGAAAACTTGCAATCCAAGACTCTAACTAGGATGGTAAGGGGAAATCCATGGTAACTATTATGCCTGAGGCCTAGAGAGCAAACAGATTGGAGCAGAATGATAAAGGGAAAGGCAGTCTCCAGGGAACAAAACAGTACTGTGCAATTAGGTAATAAAGTGGAGACTTAGAAAATACTGCTAAGTAAGCATAAAAGTAAACAAATGGAGCAGAAAAAAGAGGCAGGCGTTAACTACAGGGGAAAAAAACCCCAAAAAGTTGTTCAAGATAGGAAATCAAATGATTGTACAGTAATTGGCCCAGCAGCTAATATTATTTATATGGTCATAGCAGCATGGAACATCCTAACAGTCTAACAGAGACTATTGATTTAATCTTAAATGTTCATATAACTATAAAGGAATACGAAGAAAGCAGAATTCATACATAATACAGCTAAATATTCATCTATGATCACAGAGTCAGTAGTTAATGTCCAAAGTTAATTTAAAAATACTATAAGCATGTTAATGAGAAATGAGGGTAAATGCAAGGCAGGGGCAGGCAAGGGGGTGGGGATAACTAAACAAAAAAAGACCGAGCTAAAATAATTGAGCATAATTATTTTGGGGGACTGAGGCTAGGCTAAGAGGTTAAGCAGGGATTAGAAGAGAATTTCACTTTAAGTTCTTTAAGGTTAATGGAATTCTTTAAAACTATGTGCTGATACTGACTTCACAGAAATTTAAAATAATATGGGGGCGCCTGGGTGGCTCAGTTGGTTAAGCGTCTGACTTTGGCTCAGGTCATGATCTCGTGGTTTGTGAGTTTAAGCCCCGCATTGGGCTTTGTGCTGACAGCTCAGAGCCTGGAGCCTGCTTCAGATTCTGTGTCTCCTCTCTCTGCCCCTCCCCGACTCATGCTCTGTTTCTCTCCCTCTCTGTCAAAAAAAAATAAACATTAAAAAAAATTTTTTTTTAATGTTTTATTTATTTCTAGGAGAGAGAGAGAGAGAGACAGCGTGAGCAGGGGAGGGTCAGAGAGAGAGGGAGTCACAGACTGAAATAGGCTCCAGGCTCTGAGCTGGCAGTCAGCACAGAGCCCGATGCGGGGCTCGAACCCATGAACCGCGAGATCATGACCTAAGCGAAAGTCGGACGCTTAACCGACTAAGCCACCCAGGCGCCCCAAAAAAATTTTTTTAAGAAATAAAAAAATAATAAAATGTGAAAAGGAAAATGAATACTATCAGTAACATATTATTTGAATAATACATAACAGTATACAAATTATATACTAAAATCCAGCTCAGCCACAATTATATTCACTGTACTTTTAACACATGTTAATAAGAGGGCATGTGCTGTAAATGACGAGCCCTGTATATTCATTTTGTACTTCAACATCTACACTCTCCATCAATACTCTCCTAAGAGCTAGGCAAATGGAGCCCCATATTTTGAAAATACCTCTTCTGGTGCCCAAAAAGGACAGGGTCCGGGAGGAACCCTCCACCCCCAGTACACTTTCGGGGAGCTCTCTGACCCTGTATGCCACACGTGGTATCAATAAGGTCTCCTACGGAGCTCTTAGACATGAGTCTAGGCCTAGTGGTTGTTCCCACTAGCCTAGCTGGTATTTCTTTCACTAGATTGCATGAGATGAGCCACCAGAATGGTATTGACAAAGTTCATCTGGGGTGAGTCAAATTCTTCATGTAGATAAAAAATTTTGCCTGGGGCTCCACCCATTTTAGGAGTTCTCCCTTCTTCACCACTCACCCATGTCAAAACCAAAGGTAAATATTTCTAAAGTGGTGGGCTAGAGGCAGGGAGATCTACAGTGATGAGAAAACAGGACTTAGCTACAGACTAAGGCAACGTTGAAAACAACAGAAAGACCACCACCAAAGATCCAGTTTGTCTTATCCGCACGGAGCACAAAGTTAAGAGGGACGACCAAATTAGGATCCAAGATGGTTTCGACAAGTTCATCAGAAGGACAGAAACCGCACGCATAAAATCTCAAAGAAGGAAATTTAACATCTGCACTTAGAGTTCTGGAAATATCTATTAAAATAAGATGAAAGGGACCTTGTAAGAGTTGATGCTATGGGTTTGATACACCACAAGCTCAGTATGAGTCAACAGTTAGGTGTGGTTTCTAATGAATTGAGGAACTGACACTAACATTGTGGAAGCAAACGGGAAGAGTAGGCACCAAACTGCAGAGAGGCTACACTGGACTGATCTCCTGGGAGACAGGGTGCTGGGTTCCAGAAGTATTTACAAGGATGACTATCAAGGAAAGGACTGAAACATAAAGAGAATAGCTCAGAAACCTTATTCAGGGAAGCCTAAACAGAAGACATGGCAGTAGGTAGATGAGATCTGTTTCCAAGCATTTAAAAGGTTATGAGAGAGACTTGCTTTAGACTTGAGAAAAATATGGACACCCAGGGAAATGACAGAAGTCACCAGAAGGAATGTGTTGTCTCAACATGACAGAGAACTTAATCAATTTTGGAGCTAACTAACAAAGCAGATGGTTAAAGAGCTAGAAGCTTCCCAGGGATGGAGGTGGTCACGCACTGGGCCGGCTGACCAGCTGTCAGAGGCTTTGCAGAGAGAGTGCCTACCTTGAGGGAGAGGCTGGACTTTAATCTACTCAAGTCCAAGATGTTAAATCGCCTCTGGAGTCTTTTCTACCAAGTCCACTTCATGCCTCTTTGTAAAAGATGACTTCCAGAATCTTCCCTAATCTGGCTGCCCTTGTTCAGGACATGTGTGCCAATGACTCCGGTCAAGTCTACACATAACCAGATGTGGTACTTCAAGATAATCATCCAGAACGTAAGAGCCTAATAAAACTCAAAGCCTTAGCCTCTTGGCAGGGAAGCCACACTCAACTTCCGTAAAGATCCTTATTTCACAGAAATAAAGGGAACCAGTCACTTTTTTTTTTTTTATCATTAAAATGAGAACCGTAAGATTGAATGAACATTTGCTAGAGTCCCTTAGGCATCTGACTCTTGATTTCGGCTCAGGTCATGATCTCTTGGTTCAGGAGTTTGAGCCCAGCATGGGTCTCTGTGCTGGCAGCGTGGAGCCTGCTTAGGATTCTCTCTCCCCCTCTCTTTCTGCCCCTCCCTCTCCTGTGCTCTCTCTCTCTCCCTCTGTCTCTCTGTCTCTCTCTCTGTCTCTCTCTCTCTCTCTCTCTCAGAAATATTTTTTAAAAAATAATGAGCATTTGCTACCTCTCAGACATCGGACTTGGATTATTACACCTAATTCCCAATTTACCATCATGGCGTAAACACTATTCTTTTGTTCACCAGTCTCTTTTTAATTACGCATTCTATACCCTCGTACAAGCAACTTTCTATAGAAAGGCAGTCCTCCCAGAGAGATATTCTCTATGCTTCTTTAGACACATCATTGCATATGACTTTCCATCCCATCAGGAGTCATTTTACCCTGCCTGCTAATTATGGCCCTAAGACGTTTGATGTAGGAATAAAAACCTAGTATTAGGGTATGTTACCATAAAAGTCACGGAGGTTTTTGGAATTGTATGTAACACCCAGCGGTAATGGACAAAGGAAGGCCCAAGAGGAAACTGTACTTTGTAGGTGGCAGGTGCTGGGTCTGCCTTCCAGTTTGAGGGAAGGTCCCCAAAGCAGTTTCAATGCAGGAGCTATGGCCTCACTTTGCCCACAGCATAGCACCTATTCTACATAAGCTGCTCTAATATTCATGCCCATTCACACCCCTCTCCTGCACACAAAACTCCTTTTTCTGCTTTTGCTGGTAATGTGAATCTCCTTACCATGGGCAAATCTGAACAGCAGCATCAAATCAGCAGCACACTGGCTCTGTAAACTGTGCACAGTGAACTGAGCCCCGGGGCTGGGGTAAACAACAAATTATTTCCATAATTATGGTTGATCTCCCTTGGGTTAACCTCACCCCTTACACACACAGGTTTCTTTCACACCTAGCCCCTCTAGAGTCCTGTGGATTACAAGAAGTAGAAGGTAGAAAATGCCCTCCAAGATCCTGAACAGCAGCAATTTCTTCTGAAAAGGTTCATTTTGTGCTCTATCCCACGTAAGTAGCATAAAAATCTCACCACAACAAGTGGACACAGAGGTTTTCATGAATAGGTCCTGTGTTGCCACAAAAGAATTTGATTCAATGTGACCTATTGGATATTTAGATTGTACTAGCAATTTTATGGCCAGGAAGGTCCTTTCAAAAGGAACTCACATCAGCAGTGTGTAAGTAAAAAGAGTATCCTGAAACGGATTAGATTATCATCTAAGCTGCGTAGGGAGTCAAGAATGGCCGAAATACTGAAATAGAATTAAGCCACTCATTGGGAATGAGAAACAGTCCCTTTTGACTGTGGTCAGTGATTCCTGCCCATGTTCTTCTTAGATTAAACAGTAACAGAAATAAGATAAACAGTATGCTTAGACAATGAAAGATTTTAGGGAAAGAGAGGCTCGGTTTGAATCCAGCCAACACTCAGTAACCGTGTTACTTGGCATCTAATTATTAGCCTTTATAAAAGCCTCAGCTTCACCAAATGGGAGACACAGTCCACATTAATTGGTTAAAATATGGATATGCTGTCCAACCCACTGATTGCTGTAAGAATTAAATATGACTCACGATTTCATTTTCATGTGGAACTGAAATGACAAAACAAATGAACAAACAAACCCAGAAACAGACTCATAAATACCAAGAACAAACTGGTGGTTGCCTGGGGGGTGGAGACGGGGGGACTGGGCAAAACAGGTGAAGGGGATTAAGAGGTATAAACTTCCACTTATAAAATAAATAAGTCACGGAGATGGAAAGTACAGCGGAGGAAGTACGGTCAGTAACAGTGTCAGGTGACAGGAGGGAAATACACTTACAGGAATAGTCACGGCCTAACGTATAGAATTGCTGAATAACTGTGTTGTCACCTAAAATTAATATAACATGATATATCAGCTATACTCAAATTTTTAAAAAAAATTTAAAGAAGTATATGTGACTCACATTGTAAAACACTTTCCAAGATGATGGCATTCAATAAGGGCTCAGTAAAAGGTAGCGGCTGATATCACATCCTATTGTTTTTGTTAGCATAATTAGGCATTCCCTTATACACAAGAAATCAAAAAATTACTAAAAAGCTATGCCAGATACAGAAAAACAATGGTTAATAAGCTAGATAGAAGAATATTTTCATGGCTCAGAGCCTGTAGATATTTTAAACAGGATATACAAAAGCACTATCCATTAAGGAAGACCTGAGGAATGAGCTACATTAAAATCAAAAAGTCACAGGCCGCCTGGGTGGCTCAGTCATTTAAGCCTCCAACTTTGATCTCACAGTCTATGAGTTTGAGCCCTGCATCAGGCTCTGTGCTGATAGCTCAGGGCCCAGAGCCTGCTTTCTCTCTGTCCCTTCCCCACTTGCACCCTGTCTGTCTGTCTGTCTCTCTCAAAAACAAATAAACTTTTTTTAAAAAACTAATAATAATTAAATTAAATTAAAAAGTCAGATTAACCAAGGACATCTTTAACAGAGTAACAAGCAAGCCACAGAGTGGAAAGGATATTTGCAGTGCATATGTTCAACAAAGACTTGATGCACACAATATGTAAAGAACTGCCACGAATCATTAAAGAGACAACTCCATGGAAAGAGAATAAAATATGCATTTCACAAAGATGATGTCGAAATGGTCATTAACACCCCCCCCCCCCCAAATGTGGTCAGCTTCACACTAATAGCTTACAAATGAAAAATTAAAAAGATCTGACACTACCAAGTGTGGACAAGGATTGGGAACATCTGAAAGTCCCTTAGGCTACCAACAGGGGCAGAAATTATTTCTATAGTTTGGGAAACTGGTTAGAAGCATTTAGTAAATATGAACGTGTACATTTACCCCATGACAAACCAATTCCATTCCTGAGTATACACCAATAGAAATGTTGACAAACATATCCTGAACACAGATACACAGATATGAGAGCACAGGGCAACATTGCTCATGATCCCCCCCAAATTAGGATCACCCCAAATGTACCTGCAGAAAGGTTGCTACACATCAGGGAGACTGAATCTATTGCAATTTATATCTGTTCTCCTGGCATAATTATTTAAAAAAAATTTTTTTTAATGTTTAATTTATTTTTAAGAGAGAGAGAGACAGAATATGAGTGGGAGAAGATCAGAGAGAGGGAGACACAGAATCCAAAACAGGCTTCAGGCTCCGAGCTGTCAGCCCAGAACCCAACACGGGGCTCGAACTCACAAGCAGCGAGATCATGACCTGAACCGAAGTCAGATGCTCAACCGGCTGAGCCACCCAGGTGCCCTCTGGCATAACTGTTTACAGAGCTGCTGTATCTCTCATAATTGGCTAGTCTCTAAAGTGTCCTGATGAGTTCATCAGTAGAAATGGTAGAGTAAAGGACCTCAAGAAACTGCTCCTCTGTAAAACCAGTAACATCAGCAAAAATCTTCAAAATCGACTTTTTCCGAGCTCCGGCAATTAATTAGGTCTTGCAACAATCTGAGGTTCTTCTATTGGAAAAAAGTGATCGCTGAATCCCAGTCAGAATAGAAGGGTTTGAGGACATTTTACCTTGCCTTATTCCCACCTTTGCCTCCCGATCTCCACAAGCGTGTGAAAAACGGCAGGCTGGCCATCACCGAAGGGGGCAGTGAGCGCCCACAAAACAACATTCTCCAAGAACTGTCATTATTTGACGTATGACAGTTCGCAGGAAACCCCCACTCACAGTGCTTGTTGCTATCTGACCTCAGAACTCGCTTGTGCACATAGTCTTTTCTCCAAGGGGATTTCTGAGAAATAATCAGTAACAACTGTTAAATATCACAGCTGCCTGAGCCAGTGATGACAGTTGGGACAATAAAGGAAGCTGACCAAAAAGGTTTTTTTTTTTAATGTTTTATTTATTTGCAAGACCAGGGAGGGAGGGAGGGAAAGAGTGAGCAGGGGAGGAGCAGAGAGAATGGGAGACACAGAATCTGAAGCAGGCTCCAGGCTCTGATCTGTCAGCACAGAGCCTGACACGGGGCTTGAACCCACAAACCCTGAGATCATGATCTGAGCCGAAGTCGGATGTTTAACCAACTGAGCCACCCAGGCACCCCAGGAACTTTTTTAAAATCTGGGGAATAAGATATTCATAAGCTGTCCACAGTCCCAGGAATCTAGGAAGTCACACACATGCATAAGGCTGTGCATACATTCACAAAACCCTAAGAAGAACCTACCCTCACCCCTCTGGCTGACCTTGAGGCTCTGTGCAAGCAGAGACGAAGGCTAAGGCAAGCTGTTAATTAGTTGCCTGAGTGTTGAAGACATAGAGGTCCTTGGGAAAGACTGGATGTCTAATGGCTTCCAGCCCTTTAGGGGAATCTTTGCAGTCACTGGCTGACTACTAAACTAATGGAGCAGAGAGTTCAGTGGCCACACAGCACAAAGAATAAATGCTTTACAGATTTCAGGAAAGTCACTTGACAAACAAACAAGGGTTACAACAATCAACTACAGCAGGCAGTGGGGGTGGGGGTCAGGGAACCTGGTTTCAGAGTCACCACATGGGGCGCCTGGGTGGCTCAGGAGACTGAGTATCCGACTTCAGCTCAGGTCATGATCTCACAGTTCATGGGTTTGAGCCCCATGTCAGGCTCTGTGCTGACAGCTCAGAGCCTGGAGCCTGCTTCGGATTCTGTGTCTCCCTCTCTCTCTGCCCCTCCCCCACTCAGACTCCATCTGTCTCCCTCTCTTTCAAAAATAAACATTAAAAAAATCTTTTTAAAAGTCACTACATTATATTATTTAAAATAGAGTTTTCAACAAAGTAGGTGTGAAACATGCAAAGACACAACCAAGCATGGTACACACACAAGGAAAAAAAACAATTAACAGAAACCATCCCTAAAGAAGTCGAGACTTCTAGACAAAGACATTAAATCAACTATTTTGAACATATCCAAAGAACTAAAGAAAGTCATGTCTAAGAAAGTAAAGCATAAGAATGGTAATCTCACCAAATAAAGAATATCAACAGAATACTTAAAAAAAAGAGTTTTGTTTTGTTTTGTTTTCAGAGAACCAAATACAAATTCTGGGGTTGAAATGTAGAATAATAGAAGTGAAAAGTTCACCAGAGGAACTCGACAGCAGATTTGAACTGTCAAAAGAAAGAATCAGTGAACTTGAAGTAGGTCAATTGAAATCATCCAGTCTAAGAAACAGAACAAAAAAGGAACGAAGGAAGATAAATAGAATCTCAGAACCTTGCACCATCAAGCATACTAACATAACCATAATGGAAGTCCTAGGAGAGGAGAGAAATGGAAAGAAGACTATTTGAAGAAATGATAGTTGAAAACTTTTCAAATGTGATTTAGACACATACATCCAATGCATCCAAGAAACTCAATGAATTCTAGGTAGAATAAACTCAAAGAAATCAATACTTAGAAACATATCATAAGCTATTTAAAAGCAAAGACAAAATGCCCAAAGTACCAACAGAGAAGCAACTCATCTAATAGATAGATAGATAGATAGATAGATAGATAGATAGATAGATAGATGGGCTCTGTGCCCAAAGTGGCACTTGAATTCATGACCCTGAGTTTAAAAAAAGTTGGATCTTCTACCGATTGAGCCAACCAGGTGCCACAAGAAGTAACTCATCTATACAAGGGATTCTTCTAAGATTAAAAGCTGATTTCTCATCAGAATCCATGGAGGCCAAATGGCAGTACAATAATACTTTCAAAACACTGAAATAAGACTGTCAGTCAAGAATTCTATATCCAGCAAAACTATCCTTTAAAAAATGAAGGAAAAATGCAGACATTCCCAGATAAACGAAAGTGTCCTGGTTTGGATGATAAAACCCATATTCACACTATATAACTAGTATCCTGCATGTGTGTCTGGGAGTGAGGAGTGGCTTATAAGGTGCTAGAAATTTCTGTTTCTTGACCTAGGTGGTGGTGGTTACTCTGTGATACTTCACTGACCAATACGTTTATGTTTTGTACACTTTTTTTTATTAATGTTTATTTGTTTTTGAGAGAGAATGAGAGAGAGAGTGAGAGAGAGCAGGGGAAGGGCAGAGAGAGGGAGGCAGAGGATCTGAAGCAGGCTCTGCACTGACAGCAGTGAGCCTGATGCAGGGCTCGAACTCATGAACCATGAGATCCTGACCTATGCCAAAGTCAGACACATAACCAACTGGGCTACCCAGGCATCCCAGATCATAGTCATTTTAATGACGGAGGTGGAATAAGCAGAGATCCTTTTTTTTTTTTTTTTTTTTTAAATGTTTATTTTTGAGAGAGAGACAGAAACAGAGTCCAAGTGGGGAAGGGGCAGAGAGAGAGGGAGACACAGAACCCAAAGCAGTTCCAGGCTCTGAGCTGTCAGCACAGAGCTTGAACTCATGAACCGTGAGATCATGACCTGAGACAAAGTCAGACACTTAACGACTAGGCCACCCAGGTACCCTTTATGTGTGCTTTACATCACTGATTTAAAGAAAGAAAAAACAGATGCTTTTGGCTGTCCAGAAACAAATGACCACTTTACATTTCTCACTCTAACGCCCAAATGCAAATAATTTAGGGTCCAAACCCAGAAAGTTGGTAAAATAACCTATTATTCTTTCCCATGCCTTTAATCCAGCTCTCTTTTCTGCATGGAATATTCTAACTGTCCATTTCACCCAATTCATCCTTTAATATTCATGACCAGGCTTTCCTATACTATAAAGATTTATCACTATATCTGTTCATATCATATATGAACACTTTTTTTAAATGTTTTATTTATTTTTGAGAGAGAGAGAGAGAGAGGATGAGTAGGCGAGGGGCAGAATGAGAGAGTGACACAGAATCCGAAGCAGGCTCTAGGATCTGAGGTGTCAGCACAGAGCCTGACTCAGGGCCCAAACTCACAAGCCATGAGATCATGACCTGAGCCGAACATGGACGCTCAATTGACTGAGCCACCCAGGCACCACTGAACACTTCTGAGAGTAAGAACTGTGTCAAAATCTTCTTGTTCTCAATAGCACTGTGAAAAGCATATAAGAAGCCCAGACTATGAGTTGCAGGAATTCCTACATTATGGAAACAGATGAAGGGAGCCTTCCTCACTAACACGACAAGAAGTTCTGGTAGAATGCGTCACAACCAACCAAACTCAAACAATTCCCTAGAAAAGCAAATGTTAACCCTGCTGTGATTAGCAGGTTAGTATTTAAAAAAAAAAAAAAAAAAAAAAAAACACAATTAACACTCCAATTTCAAGAACACTGGGTACAAATTGCTGATAAGATGAGGAAATTATTCGGGTACAGCTAGTCATTTCTGGGATGTCATTGTTTTATTTTATGAGTAATGTTCGAAGAGAACATTATGATGAAAAATTTTGACAGCTCAAATCATTTCTAAATTAAGGAATTCATCATCTTTTTCTAAAGCTCTTCACAAATGGTATTGAGACTACGCTGACGAATCCTTCAACCCGTGGCAAAGAGCTCAAGCCTCTCAAATTCAACTGACATCCTTCCCCAGGCTTCCTGTGGAATCTTCTGGGTGACTTCTCTCATTTCTGAATTCAATAGAAATGTTTATGTTGTCATTGATCATTTTTTTGTTTCTCTAATGAGCAGAAGATAAAAACCCAGCACTAAAAGGAAAACCGGGTTGGGGCACTATAGGCCAAGGAAGAAGGTAGCTGGTTCGGAGGCTTGAAAGGGCCAGAGTGGAGGCGCCTGACAAACCTGGAAGAGGAAGGCATCACCCAAGGAATTGCTGAGGCAGAAAACGAAATCCTTCTTGGGGTGTTCGGGCACGGCCTGCACGATGCTGTTCTCTACCCACACGGCGTGCTTCGGGATGCTGTTGTGGTCTATTCCAGACCGGCCGTCGCTCTCATAGAAGAAGAGTGTGCACCCTGAGGAAACAAAACAGGGGTCTGCGTGAGCATTCGGCGCTTGTGACACAAAAAGTAGGTAGTAGAATCTACTGTCCAGGTCCCATGATGAGGAAAGGGCTGGAAATTAAAGCGTGTGGAAACCGAGGGAGAAAAGAATGGGGTCTTGCTTGTCACGAAGTCTTGGATAGACTGAGAGAAGGGCAAAGATTTTTGAATCCTGGTTTCTCAGGCCACATGAGGCTCCCTCACGTATGCCCTCAAGTTCCTTAAGACCCTGACTTTCTTGGAGTGTTTTGTCATAGGTGTGCTCATAGGCGTACAGGAATCCTGTAGCCACTTTGGCCAGTGGTGGCTAGAAACCCGGCTCCAATGGTCGGAACTGCAGTCATGGCATGTGAGGACCACCGATCAGTACTGGCCCACTGGAGTCCCTTCCCAGTGGCTCACGTGATATACAACTGGGCAACACAATGCTAGGGGGTTCTTGGCTAGGCCCTTAGAGCAAACAATTAATAATACAAGCTTTGGGTGCTTTAAGGATAAGGGAAGAAATGATAGATTCTGTCAAATATGTGCTACAGAATGCTCTTCTAGAAATAAACCATGTCCGGTTCCCATTGAAAGAAGAAATGGCATGGCGCACATACGAAGGTCTGAGGTGGGCAGGGTGGGTAGCTCGAGGCCTGGTCCACACTTAATGACCCTGTGAAACTAATGAGACTGAAACAATAAAAACCTCCCATAGATTTGTGGCAAAGTGGCTTCAGTGGATGGCCTCCATGGTCGCTTTAACGTGAGGCTCCCTTTCATAGTTATCACCAGCTGAACACTGACTGTCAACGAATCGAAACCAGTTTCAGGGGAAGCCTGGGTCCAACTTTATGACTCTTTCTTAACTTCAAGGACCACACCTGATGTGACTGGCAAAGCCCCTGAAAGTACAATCTACACAGCTACAAGAGGAGTTTTCTCATAGAGCGAATTTGCGCATATGTGATGAGTCATGTAGAATGAAGGGGATTGGTGGAAAGTCACATTAGGTCAGAGGCAATTTTTCCCAGCCCGTAATATTTCACAGTCGCATGGTAACAGCTGCTGAAATGCAATGTCCCCAAACGCAGCGAACATAGCACAGTGGCATGCAGTGTCCACGCATTTCACAACTTCTCGCTTGGCATAGTTTCCCAAATGCTTTCCTTACTAGTCCTACTGTATGGTGTCCCTGGGCTTTGTGGTTTCTTAATTCTTGTTCTTGTCTCAATAATCCAGGAGTTTTGATTCTTCTTTCTACTTACTCAAGTTATATTCACTTTTTTATCTTTTTTTTTTTTAAGTTTATTTATTTAATTATTTTGAGAGAGCAAGAGCGAGAGAGGGAAGGAGAGAGGGAGAGAGGCAGAGAGAGGGAGAAAGAATCCACAGCAGGTTCTGTGCTGATAGCACCGATTTGGGGTGCAATCTCACAAACTGTGAGACCATGACCAGAGCCGAGATGGAGTCGGATGCTTAACCAACTGAGCCACCAAGGCATCTCATATACTCATTTTTTTCTTAAAGGTGATGTCTTATATTTTCTATAGTATTTACAGATAAAAAGTAAGATGTTAACCTACGTACTAAAAGGTATTTAGTTATCTATCCATCTATTCTATCTAGCACTGGGTTAAAAAGTTGAATACATGTAATTTAATGATATACCTATTGAGTAGCCTGCCCCAACCTTGTCTTTTCCATAATCCCTGTTATTGTGAAGACCCCAGGTCTTTTCAGAAACACATGTAACACACTGCAGAAACTTCTGAACCTCCTATTTCCACTTCTTGAGCTAGCACAGACCAGAGATAAATATAAGAAAGACAATGGAAAGGGGACGCCATTTTCCTCCAAATCAGAGGTTCCTGAAGTGCGGCAATCTTGCCCTTGAGGGGACATATGGTGATGTGTGAAGACATTTTTGGTTCTGTCACTGGGTGTAGGGGTTGGGGAGGAGGTGCTACTGGCATCCAGCAGGTAGAGGACAGGGATCCTGCTAAACATCTTAGTACCCAGGACAGAATCCCTACCAAGAATTTTCCAGAAAATGTCAAGAGTGCCCCTGTTGAGAAACCCTGCTCTAACCTGTAGGGCTAACACTACAGTAATGATGAGCTGATTGTGACAGAAAAGGAGAAACACAGCTGTACCAAGGGGCGAGGACAGAGAATGAAGCCCGTGGATAACGGAGAGGGGACATCCACGACCCTGGGCAAGTGCCGACGTTGAACATTTTATACAGTCTCCTCAAACTGCTGTTTTTATAATCTTCCAATGTTGGTTTACAATCACCCATGACAGTAGGTAGTTAAAATCCACTTTTACTCTAATTATCTCCTTGCTCCGTTGAGAAGACAAACACAAAGCAACAAATCCCGGGCCCACACGCTCCCTCATAGCAGTCCACAGGCCTTCGTCTTCGCCTGAAGCCTGTTTCCAATTCTGTGTCTCCCTCTCACTGACCCTCCTCTGCTCACGCTGTCTCTCTCTGTCTCTCAGAAATAAATGAAACATTAAAAAAAATTTTTTTTACAATAAAAAATTAATTATCCTGTCTAAAGTGAAAGAATCTTTGGAGAAATCTCCCCCCATGGCTCCCAGGTGCTCTACTTTTTATTTCCTGATATCCAAGGGTTGCTAAGAAAAAAAAACAAAAAATAAAAACCAGCAGCACGTTCTGCCTTTGAGTGGCAACGACGAGCCCTGAGCGTGTCAACATATAATGGGAGCCTGTCAGGATTAAGAAACGAAGGATTTGGTGGCTCTGTGTTCTGGGCCTGGATCCTGACAGACTGTGTCACTCAGATCTGGGTCACCAAGAAAGTGAAGGCTCCCTCCTCCAGCGGGCTCCTGAGCTGACCTCCAAAACGCCGCACGGTGGCCTCCAGGATCATTTATTCTCTAAGGGAATGGCAGAAACAAGACAGTTCCCTCTTCCATGTCCCAAGTTAAAAATCACCTAATTGTTATTCTCTGACACTGACATTGGTGTTCCCTAATTTAGTGTTAGATGATGGGGGAAGCTTGTTTCACACATACATCCGGGGCCTGTCATGGTGAATTATATCACCCCAAATTCCTATGTTGAAATCCTACTCCGGTACCGCAGAACGTACTGGATATCTGGAGACTGGATGGTAAAAAAAGGTAATTACAATAAAAAGAGGTCATATGAGTGAGCCCTAATCCAATCTGACTGCTGACCTTATAAGAAGGGGGGGTTTGGCCACAGACAGGCAGAAGGGGAAGGCCATGAGAAGACACTGGAAGAAGACAGTCATCTATAAGCCAAAGAGAGAGATGGCAGCAAACACCAACCCCACTCACACCTCATCGCCTCCAGCCTCCAGAACTGTGAGAAAATAAATTTCTTTCGTCAAACCATTCGGTCCGTGGTGCTTTGATACAGCAGTCCTAACACAGGGCCGGGGACATGCCTCTATTCTTGTGCAGGAATGGGGACCTGGTATGAGCTATCTAGACCACAGGGAGCAAGATCACACTCTGGGAATAACTGAGCAACAAGAGAAAATGAGCCTGGGACCCGGAAGACTCAGGAAGGAGTCACCGCGGCTCTGTAAGAGGGGAGGGAAATCAGTTCCGTCTTGCTTAATGCGCTGTCGCTGTGGGTCTCGGTGACATGCAGCAAAGCACACGTTCTAATTACCAAGCTCCCTTCCTGTCTCACCAGGCGTTGAAGCAACAGTTGGGGCCAGCCTACACCTTGCTCGTCCTTCGAGGATTGGCCTGCGCATCACCACAGACCCCAGGGTGTCCTGTGCCTCTAGCACTGGGTGTCCTCAACACCAACCACAGTCAGTGAGATAGAGGATCAAACGGTTTAGAGGGCGCGCCACACATGTCCTTCATGCCTGTTAACCTATCTGACCTGTCCTGCCACATCTACCCCCATTTCAAATGGCACTTGCGACAAAAAGTCTAAGTGGGCTTCAAGTAAGACACAGAACTCAGAGGCGCCTGGGTGGCTCAGTCGGTTAAGTATCCGACTCTTGATCTCGGCTCAGGTCATGATCTCATGGTTTGTGAGTTCAAGCCCCTGCATTGGGCACCACTTGAACAGTATGGAGCCTCCTTGGGATTCTGTCTCTCTCTCTCTCTCTCTCTCCCCCCACACCACTAATTCTCTCTCTCTCTCTCAATAAATAAGAAAACCTAAAAAAAAAACTTTTTTATTTTTTTAATGTGTATTTATTTTTTGAGAGAGACAGAGTGTGAGCGGGCACAGAGCAGAGAGAGAGGGAGACACAGAATCTGAAGCAGGTTCCAAGCTCTGAGCTGTCAGCACAGCACCTGACGCGGGGCTCAAACTCACAAACTACAAGACCATGACCCGAGCCAAAGTCAGATACTTAATCGACTGAGCCACCCAGATGCCCCTAAAAAACCTTTTAAAAAGAGGCACAGAGCTCATAAATGCATTTATTCTACTGAGACACATGCACACGTTCACAAGAGTACGTACATCTACCTCAAAAGCGTGAATGACTAGGAGAGCAACATATACAAGTATTATGCTTATTCACGAAAAGGCAGTGAGCCCTCCATATGAGTACGGACACACACACTTCTATATTCAAAACATGTCTATACAACAGTGACTTTTCCACAAACATATGATGGCTCAGACACTATATGAAAGGTCAAACCCTATGAAATCAGTGGTATTCTATCATTCTCTTGAACCTAAAACATAGTGATTTCTTGGGCTTCAACCTAATGAGTTTGCCTCTACACCCATCACTTCAGGGGGTATTCCAATAACTTGAATGATTAAATGAAATTTGGGGGGGGAGGGAACATGTTCCTCAAAGCCATCATACGAAGCAGCTACATATAGGAGGAAACCGGGTATACAATGCCCCTCTAGCTTAACTGTCAGAAAGTAAAGAAAACAAAGCTGGTGGGGAAGCCAGAGTGGGGAGTTACTAAATAACCAAGGAACAGAGAGTTTCAGTTAAGTGAGATAATTGCATCCCAGAGATCCGCTCTCCAGTCAATGATACTGTAACGTACACCTAAAAGCTTAAGATCTCACACTAAGTCTTCTTATCACAACAGAACAAAGCTTGTTCAAATCGGTACAAAATAAGGGCACCTGGGTGGCTCAGTCCATGAAGAGCCCAACTCTTCATTTCGGTTCAGATCATGATCTCACAGTGGGCAAGATCAAGCCTCGCATGGGGTTCTATGCTGACAGTACAGAGCCTGCTTGGGATTCTCTCTGTGTCTCTCAAAATCAATAAATAAACTTTTTTTTTTTAATCTTACAAAAAAATTGGTATGGGGCACCTGGGAGGCTCAGTCGGTTAAGCATCAACTTCGGCTCGGGTCATGATCTCGCAGTTTGTGGGTTTGAGCCTCAAGTCCGGCTCTGGGCTGACAGCTGGGAGCCTGGAGCCTGCTTCGAATTCTGGGTCTCCCTCTCTCTCTGCCCTTCCCTGCTCATGTTCTGTCTCTCCGTCTCTCAAAAATATAAATAAATGTTAAGAAAAAACATTTTTTTAACTGGCATAAAATATAATTTAAAAAAACATCATGTGCACAGGTGCGCCATGGTGGGCTGGGTACTTCGTGCAGTGGGGGAAAGGTGCGCCCACTCCTACCTTTCAAGGACACCCAGTAGTGCTTCCACTTCCTCCGGGTGGCTGACTCCACCTTCTTGTTCTTCTTGTGCACCAGGAAGTTCTTGACGGCCAGCGCCCCAGCCTTGCGCACCGTGCCCTGCGCGGCCGTGAGCAGGATGTCCGACTGGCCAGGGGAGCTCAGGGTGCCACTGCTCTGCTCGTCACTGTGCGCCGAGCCGGCCTCCTCCAGGCTCTCGCTGTTGGTGGTGCTCATCTCCAGCTCCCGCCGGAAATTCTCGTACACTCCCTGGCGGGCCGCGTCCCCCGTAGAGCTGCTGCCACTGTCGCTGCCCACAAAGGCGCGGCCGGCGGGGGGCGAGTAGCTGGAGTTGGTGGCATTGGATCGCCGCGACAGGAGGTCCGTGTCGGTGGCGGCCCCTTCGATTCCGCTGTCCGCAAACTCACTGCCCTCGCCAGCATTAACATCCTTAGGAGCCAGAAAGGGAGAAAAAGAAGACATGTATCAGCAGAGAAGCAAGCCTTGGGCTGTGTGGCTGGAAGGCTGTACGGGACCCATGGGTGCGCCTGCTCCCACCCCGACCTGGACCACTTACTCCTCAAGCCCCAGACCCACGGGTACCCAGCCTGCCCGCAGAGCGGCTCAGGAAAACCACCAAGCCACCCGGGCATGCATTTGAACAAGCTGAAATGTTCCAGAAAGACATATTTAAAAACAAGGAACGTTCCAAAGAACTCACCATTTATCTGACGCAGGTAATTAACTAATTGGAGAATCCGCTCCTGAGATTCTCCCACCTCATCAGCCTGCCCAAAACGCCAGGAAATTCTGCAGGCTGATTACTGCTTGCGGAGGTAGGGGGTTACAATGGATAACAAGGTCTTTACAGCTAATACTTTTTTTTTTTTTTTAAATAAAGGGCCTGGAGTTAGGAGTCTGTTTTATAATGCGGCAACTAAAGGATACCTAGCATACCGCCTCACCCACTCACCCTGCAAGGACCCAGGTCCCACAAGCAGGCAAGAATCTTCATGCTGGACCCAGCTTCGCTTCTTGAAAACAAGCAGCCTCTCACACTGCATGGAGCTAAATAAGTTTGTGGGGCCCACAGCTCCAATACAGGCTCTCCAATTACCTTACCCTTTCAAATTGGGGATGCTAAGAGCCCAAAGCAAGCTAACTCACTGCCCCGGGGCCAAGTGACAGCTTGTGGCAACTGCCAATGTGTGGGGGTATCAATTCCCAGTTTAAAAACATTTGGAACTTCCAAAGCACGGTCCCTGCTCTCAAGCTGAACATTTCCGGGACACAGATAGGTCTGTTCTTAAATCAGAGTCTTAATTGCACTAAAGTGCTACAGGCATATCCATAAACAATAATTAAATAATGGTAGTAATCAAGGAAGGATAATGACAGCAGTATTGGATAGGACAGCTCAACAGTCTCATGGATAAGAAATTAAGAGTGCTTTTTCTCAAAGGGGGAGAACAGGAACATGGGTCTGACATGGTGGCATCGACGGCAAAGTAATACATGTGTTGGGGATTTAACCACTTTTTGAGCCTTTGGTCTCTTGAGCATCTAATTATGGTTCGAAAATGTAATAACTAACAGACTGTCTGAGTCGGCATGAAAATGAATGCTTTGGGCTCAAATATTTGCTGAGAGGCAATGGGGCCGAATGAACGAAGCCACCGACAAATACTCTCTGGTGTGAAGCCCAAACAGGTGCTCTGCCCAGATCTCTAAGCATCGCACTCGGTTCTAAGTTAGGGCCCCAAAAGTCACTTCACCTGTATCGTGAATAGATACTAAGTGAAAAACTGAAAGATGGGTGCAGCCAGATGTGACAAACAAGAGGAGATCCAGAAAGACAAACGTTCTATGATTCACTTACATGTGGAATCTAAAAATGTTGAATTCATAGAGCAGAGAGTGGAACAGTGGCTGCCAGGGGTGGGGAGCAGTGGGGGAAATGGGGTGGTGTTGGTTAAAGGGCACACACTCAGTTATAAAATTAGTAAGTTCTACAATTCTAATGTGCAGCATGATGTATACATATAGTGAATACTGTGTGGGATACTTGAAATTTACAAAGGGAGCAGATCTTAAGGGGTTTTGCCACAAAAGAAAAAAGGTAATTATGTGAGGTGATGATGTGTTAATTAACTTGATTGTGGTCATCATTTCACAATGTATACGTATATCAAATCATTATATTGTGCAGCTTCAAAACCAACAACAAGAAAACAAACAGTATGCAAAAAGAGGAAAATAGATGACTTTATAGTGGATATAGGTGGCAAATGCTATCTCAGCAGGTGTTCAAGGGTAACTGGGAACCCTCTCTACTTTCTAAAATTGTTCTTAAAAAAAAAAAAGAAAGAAAAGGGGCGCCAGAGTGGCTCAGTCAGTTAAGCATCTGATTTCAGCTCAGGTCACAGTCTCACAGTTTGCGAGTTCGAGCTCCACCACAAGCTCTGCCCTCACAGCACGGAGCCTGCTTCAGGTCCACTGTATCCCTCTCTCTGCTCCTCCCTGGCTCGAAATTAACATTTAAAAGAAGAAAGAAAAGAAAAAAACAATAAGACAGTAGCAGGAAGTTGATAAGATAGCTTCTAAGGACCAACTACATTTCCAGGGGAATTCAGACCCAGGGGATTTACAGAGACTAAGGGGATAAAGAAACTGTGGGCGCCACTCAGGGGCACCCTCCTCTGCAACTGCTGTTGCCATCACTTTGCTATCCACCATCTCGCCTATTAACTGCCAGCAATGGTCACGAAGGAGTCAGATCCAATGGATAAACATTCTCTATACCAACAGAGAAACACAGTTAAGCACTCACATTTCTCCCAGCAGGGACACTATGTCAATAAGACAATAAGTAAAGTCACCATAACTAATGACTAGATAACCATGAGAAGCGGGAGATGCGTTTATTAATTTCCTAAACATCCGGATTCATCTTCACGTGTGTCGGTCTTTCTCCCGAAGAAGCAAAGGAATCAGCGACAAACACCCCTCTAAAATGCAAAGAGAGGAGAGGCTTCTCTGTAAGACAGGAGAGATCAGCTACGCAGGTAACCTCCCTAGTCCAAAAGAGAAAGGCCTCAGAACATGGGGGAGAATGGACTCAAGGCATCTCGAAATGCCCAGAGTTCCAGAATAAGAAGGAACGTTGCAAAGCCAACCCCTTGATTAATGGGTGAGGATGCTGGCTGGTGGCAGGCTGCGGGCTGGAACCCACGTTTCCAACTGCCTCTTCCACGACGACATGGCAGCCTCCCTGTTCGGATGCAACACCACCTTACAGATTCTTTATCAATAGTCAACGCCATGTCTTGCTCTCTCTTTTTTTTTGGGGGGGGAGGGCCCAACACTGCTTTTTCCAGGTTTTCCCAGCAAAATCTGGCAGACTATCTATATGCCCTACTTACCAAGCAAAGAGCTCAAAGCCCAAAGTTGGGGGAAGGGGAAGGAAGAGATAAAAGAGGAGGAGGGAAACAGGAAGACACCAGACAGGCCAAACCCTCAAGAGCTTGTGTCTTAACCGTCTACTTTCCCACAAACCATTTCCCCCTTTTACAGAATACCCTGAGGCCCCTATTGAAACTAGAAGTGAAGACCTCAGTAGAAACTCACCTCTCTGTCACACCTGAACATCTCATGCCAACTGATGCTCTAATCTTGCAGTGGCCCAGCCTCTGTGTGTTCAGCTCCGGGCCGGCCACTAAACTAAGCAAAGAAGTGATTACTCCAGGTAAGAGGCCTGCTGGCCCCAGCCGAGCGTGCATACCTTTGGAACACACAACCTGTGTAACTACTGGGGAATGCTCTGGATCTACGATCCAAGCCGACTCCACCTCGTCTCCACAAGTGGCTAAGCAGGCTAAGTGGTACACATCCTCCACCGATATGTGACCCAGCCTGTTGGGAAACATGCTGGCTGCCCAGGCCCAGCCCTATTTGGTCATGAAGCTTGGGATGTCCCAAATACCCAGAGGCCCCAAGGCTCTAGCATCATGGGAAACCCAGAGGCACTACTCGACACCTGAATGGTCAATGAGAGGATGCCATGACACCAGCAACCTCCAGCGTTAGTGTGGGAAGGAATCATCTGTAGAACTGTACTACCCAGGTGCGTAAGCATGACACAAGAAAATACATATTTATAGGTCTTAGAATCTCCAGTACAAACCAAAGCCAGGTACTCTGACAGAGAGGCTCTGGGTTCACATTTCGGTTTTTTTTTTTTTTTTTAAGTTTTTATCTTTTGTTAAATGTTTATTTATATTTGAGAGAGAGAGAAACAGAGCACAAGTGGAGGAAGGTCAGAGAGAGAGGAAGACAGAATCCAAAGCAGGCTCCAGACTCCGAGCTGTCAGCACAGGGCCTGACTCAGGGTTCGAACCCACGAGCTGTGAGATCATTGACCTGAGCCGAAGTCGGATGCTCAACCGACTGAGCCACCCAAGTGCCCCTAAGTTTTTATCTTAATTCCAGTTAGTTAACATACAGTGTTATATTAGTCTCAGGTGTACAATAGAGTAATTCAACACTGCCATACGTCCCTCTGTGCTCCCTGGGTTCACACTTTGAAAAACACCAGGCACCCCTCAATGGCTGCATCCCAGATGCCCATCACTCTCCGATCCCACGGTGCATATCACTGTAAAGCGTTTTCCAACCGCTCAGAAGAAAGGCAGCACCACAGTCATGGAAACATTCCTTGGTGGTCATCTTTCCAAGGGCTCCTCCTCCCACCTCAGTCTCAGATTCTCCCCCTATTCAGAAGCCCCTCAGAACCTTCCAGTCTTCCTGGCATCAAGGAATCCAGGAGACCAACCCCTGGGAAGAGTCTCATGGGAGCCTCAGCTGTGTTTACAGCAAATGCAACATACGTTCCTTGCTACCACCTGAGACATCTTAGCATCTGATAGGTCCTAGTATTTAACCAGAGACTCCATTTTAATTCAAAAGTCAAAGGACATCAAGGGAAGTGGCAAGAACCTAGCTACACAGAGAAGTAGCTCTGGTCTGGTTAGAGACTTCTAGGAAATTGCTCACAATAAACTCTCCGTGTTAGAAACACACTCCACTGGAGAGGCTTCCGATTATACACAACATTCATGGGGTCGAGAGGCTGTTAAATCTTGCTCTGCCTGGACAAACCCTCCCAAGCCAGATCTGTAGAGCACTCACCAGTTTCCACTGCATTGGCAGCGTCCCAGCACGAACGTGTACACTTTCCTCCTGGAGGCACAAGTGGCCAGCTGTAGCCCAAGGCGTGCTACAGCTGCGAGGCAAGATTTGCCACAGTCATCACAGCCGGAACACGAATGCCTAAATGAGCTCTAGGACGAACATGGAGGAGACAGGTGGCAAATTTCAATGAAGGGCCACGCAGCATGAATGCGGGCTAATGATACACTGTGGCAAGGCTCAAGTTGTTTCGGGGGCAGCTACGAAACACTCTGAGGGACAGGTTTTCTGTGTTAATGAAAGGTGAACACAATTTTGAAAAGGTGATAGGCCACAAGTTCAAGGGCCGTGGGACAATTCAAGGACCAGCAAGATCAGTCAATTAATCATTTACTGGACTTAGAAGCTGAATGCAATTAGAAACTATTTTGTTGGCAGGGCACCTCGGTGGCTGAGGCGGTCAAGCGTCTGACTTCAGCTCAGGTCAGGATCTCATGGTTTGTGAGTTCGAGCCCTGAGTCGGATTTGGTGCTGTTAGCACAGAGCCCACTTCAGATCCTCTGTCCACCCCCCTCCCCTCTCTACCCTTCCCCTGTGCTCTTTCTCTCAAACAATAAACATCAAAAAAAACAAAACAAAAAAACAACAACAACGATTTTCTTGGTTACTTTAATGTCCCTGAAGGCACCAGCTTAACTTTCATATACCTGTAACAGAGAAGCTCTATAGAGCTTGTCAGTAGAGAACAGTTCACTGAATTTCAGTGGGTTGAGGAAATTTCAGACTGCAAAAGCTTTGAATTCAAACAATGTTTGCCTTGTTAAATAAATTCTAAAATACTCCTCCCCCAGAACACGTGAGTGGCTCAGTCAGTTAAGCATCGACTCTTGATTTTTGTCTCAGGTCATGATCTCAAGGTTCATGAGATCAAGACCCGCATCGGGCTCTGTGCTAGCAGCATGGAGCCTGCTTAGGATTCTCTCTCTCCCCGTCTCTCTCTGCCTCTCTCTCTCAAAATAAATTTTAAAAAACATTTAAAATAAAATAAAATAAACATAAAATCCTCCTCCCCTGATTTCTCATCTTCTTATCCCCAAAATATAGGTAAGTCCCCCTCCCACACACATGCACAGACATGAATGAATACTGTCTTTGGCCCTATCATTCCTTGCTCGGGAGCTCCAGTATATTCTTAGTATACTCTCCCTTGGTAATCTCAGTATGGTCAATACTGATTCTAGGGAAGTTACTTTGAGCCAACTGGTGCCTCAGTTTCCCCCTCTATAAAATGGGATTAACAACCGTCATCTATTCTTTAAGACACCTTGTAAGATAATGAGGAGTTAACTCAACAAACTAGCACTGGGCCCAGCACACAGCACCTGCTCGGAAGTGTTAACTCTAATTACCGTTCATTTCCATCTTCAGCCTTTCAACTCAGCCCAAGGACAGAAGGCATAGCTGACCTCACTCCCTCGCTCCCGGCACTAACATGGAAAAGAGGTTGTGGCTGACAAAGCTGTGGAAAACAAGGGCTCCTGGGGAAAAGAGGCCGAGCAAGGCTGGTGCGAGCCAATGAAACCCCTTTGGAGTATTTTCACATTCACACAACAGCATAATAACCTAGGAAAATGGTGATGTTTTCTACACTGTAGATTGAGAAGTCCTGGGCACTGTTATTAATAATTACCATTCCTGATTTGCTAGAAATATTGCAATGCTGCTTTTCCATCACTGGAAGGCTTCTCCCTCTCTCTCCCTCCCTTTCGCCAATGTCCACGGCCTTTTTGCATTTCTAATTCTGAAGTTTGTAAATTCTACCCCTGGGCTCCCCACTATCAGTCGCCTCGCACATGTAATTCCTTTTAGAGGAACTTCTGAAACCTGGTTCTTTTTCCCCCTTCCTTTCCCAAGGCAAAATTTCCATGCCTTTTGTATGTTTCCAAAACCTCTTCCCTTGTTTTCTAATGATTCCCAACGGGAGTGACTCAAAATTTCTCCCAATCACAAGGACGGGAAGCAAAGTTTTTACCGTTGCTAAAAAGGGAGTCAGAAATAAGTTGGCAAAGGCTTGAAATGTTGCTCCAGGTAACTGCAGACTGGAGACTGCCTTATGTCTACGTCAGTGAATCATCTTTCTCTCTTTTCATCTGGGTTTCTATATAGATGCCTCAAACCCTGGAGTCACCTCTCCCCTCCCCACTACCCACACTAACTATCACATTGTCCCGCAGGCTCTGGGTGACCTTTCTTGGAGCCACGCCCCCGGTTCAGCAACAAGCTCTCTCTTCCTTCCTCCTTCCTCAGTGCATGCTGCATGCCACTGCTAGGTAAACTCCCAGGAGCCACACGGAAGGCCCCTCAGCCTGTCTTTCAAAGCCCCTGTGAATGCCCAGCCTTCGCATTGGAGCCTTGGATGTACCTACCAATCACTGAAATTGAAGGACTCATTTCAGCAGATGTTCTCGACCTTTCTTGCTTTCAGAAGCCCTTACCCTTCAAGGCTCGGGTCACACCCCTCCGTTCTGCAGCTAGAAGACTTTCCCTCCAACTGCCAGGCCATCTTTTCTGCAGCATCTCATTCCCTCCCCGCCCCCCACCCCCCGCCCCGAACTGTGCTCCAGACACGTTGGCCTCTTCACTTTGCCCCAAACAGACAGGGCATATTCCCACCTTCCAAATCAATGGCCGACTCCGCTTTTCCTTCGAGTCTCTACCCAAGTCTGCCCTCTAGAAGGAGCTAAGTCTGACCACCCGGTCTCAAATTGCCCCAACCTGTGTCCCCCCATGACCTTCTCTTCTGCGCCCCGCTCTTTGTTCCATAGCATGTTGAATACTTATTATGCTAATTCTTTTCTGCATACACACCTCCATTTCACCCCAAACTAGCTGGAAGAGCTCAGGGACCTTTTTGGTTGACGCATCTGCAAGGGCACTTCAAACAAATAAACCCACCTTGGAATGAATGGACTTGCTGTTCATGTCCCACCAGAATCTCAAAACAGGGAAAACAGTGTCTCATGGATTACATTTTAGTTTATTCAAATGGTTTAGTCATTTCCAGGTTCAGCTCACGCTCAGCTGTGGTTGAGGTGACAAATTAATCCTATCTCTCATGCCTAACTTGGCAATCTTCAAGCAATCCGATTTTACCATGTTCTTTATGGGTATAACCAGAGTTCATTTAGTAGTGTTACCTTAATTTTTTTTTTAAGTAGAGCAAGAAAGACATGATGGGCTGTCCTGTGGCCCATAGTAGATAACCTGCCTACAGTGCTCCAAAGCAAATGGCACCCAAATGATGATGGAAAGTCTGTTGGCTCTTCCCTAAGTTCTACATGGAGACGCTCTTAGGTCTTCATAGCAGGCTGGTTGGGAGGGCTCTGAGCTGCCAATCCCGGCCTCTCCTCCTCCCCAGTGATGCTTAGGACACCAGCATTTTCATTCATCAAGGGACACAGGCAGTTCCCCCTCTTCAAGTACTAAGCTAAAAATGTGAATTTCGAAGGCTTGAGCTTCCCCAGCCTACATTAGCAGAAATGAGCAGCTCTCAAAGTGCTGCCAGGGATCCTTAGATCATTTCGGTGGGGGGTGGGGCTGGGGGTGGGGGGGCTCCCTTTTCCAAGTACTTGGGCGAGGCCACATTTTCTCCCTACAGTTATGACCAAAATAGCATTATCACAGGAGAGCGAATGCAGAAGCAGACAGGAGACTCTCGGGCCTCGTCTGCCAGAAACTGTAGAGATTTGCAAAATATAAACTAACGCCTCTCTTCCCACTAATTTTTTAAATTTTAGAAAATAAAAAAATTTAAATAAGTTATTTGCATGAACATGTAATGGGCGTATTAGTGCTATTTCAAAATGACTTAGCAAGCGTGTTCTACTTTTCTTTTTCAACTTCTAATTGTGATAAATATTTATACGTATAACCCAGAAACTGACACAGAAGACCGCTGGAGTCTGCCATGCTTTTTAAGAGTATAAAAGGGTTCTGAAAGTGCTGACGGAGGCACCCCTCAACTACCTACACACCACACGCCCTTCCCAAAAGAAGATCTTGGCAAAGGGGTGGATACTCTTGCCGAACACGGACAGGCTTGCTTTCAAAACAACTATCTCATTGCTTAACTGAGATGCCAGAAAAGAGGAAGATCAAGGGGAAAGCAAAAAAGAAGCATCAAACGGGAGCCAGAGGAGAAGGGAAGGAACGGAGGATCTGCTGTCGTTTTTTAACTTTATATGAAAATACGTGGTTTCACGAAGAATCAACCTGAGGTTATTAACCAGAAACTTCCAGATGGGACTCTGGGGAATCCGTGGAGCCCCAGCAATTGAATGCAGAAGGGTGGTCCATGTGTTTATCTAAGAAAAAGGTCCAAATTTTTTATACAATTCTCAAAGGAGTCTGTGACCAAAGGTTAAGAATCTCTTGGATGCGGATGTCAGTGTTCAGCCCAGGGAACATACTTATTCCTGAGCCATTTTTAAGTGTAAAGCAAAACCAAATTTTAAACACCAACACAATTTTTTCTCGGAACCCAAGATCCTCTTCTGACAATGCCGTACCCTCTACGTTGCTGAAATCACGGACCCGATGACTTGCTCCTCCAGACAAGAGAGCAAAGCTTTCTTCTAAAGCTGCTGTGAACACCTCTCAGGCACCACCGCCTCAGGCTATGGTGGTGGACATTCCATGTTCTTTCCAGCCAATCGCCCTTGTTCGCTTCTACACCAGAGCTCAGGAATCTCATCTTAAAATCTGAGGACGCGGGTGTTGACATCTGTTCAAGAATGAGAGGTCACACGGTGTGGGATGTGGGATTCTGATGAATGACCCTGGGTCAGTGAGTCAGGAGACCTGGATTTTAATCCAGTTGTGATATCTCGTCAGCTCATCTCTTTACATACACCTCCTCCCATGAAAAGCAAGGGGGCTGGACAGAGAGGGGGTTCTGTGAGCTGGAAATCAAGCTGAAGTGAATCCCTGCCAGTGGCCCACGGAGACCAGAAGCTCTGGTCTTACCGGTGAAGGGCTCTCTGCCTTACCCCGTTCTCACTCCATACTACAGTGTGAAGGATTTCTGGGAACACTGAGGTGGCCAAATACTGCACAAACACACGAAGCCACCAACAGCGTCATATCTCCACAAGGGGCTCTGAGCAGGGGCCCCTCGCTGCCTCAAGGCTGTGGCTCCCTGAGACATTCTTGGCACAGCTACTCCATTCTTAACATCTCCTAAGTGGATGAATGAAGCTCTCCTCACGACTTACGCACAACAGAGCCAAGCCAAAGCTTCCCTCTGAAACACAGAACCTGGCTCGAAGACGCCCATCAGTTGGTGGTTTTCTGTCCCCGAAGGTCTCAGGGACAGAGGAGGACTGAGCTCTAAAATACTAAGTCAAACTTTTCCATCGCAACTAATGACCATTATTGACTAAGCTTGTACAACGTGCAAAACACCGTGCCGGGAATTTCGCATTCTCTCTGTGTGGAACTTGCCTGAGCCTCGTTAAAGAGGCACCAAGACCCATCTAGGTTACACAAGCAACAGATAACAGGGCTCAAACAAACAAGCTCAGATCTGCTGGATTTCAGAACCTCTCTGCATGACACCAGGCTGCCCCAACTCTGTTAACCATGGGAATTATCAAGACTGTAAAAGTTCAGTCTGAAAGACCAGTAATGCACCAGTTAAATCAAGCGGCAGTCTACTCTGTGTTTCTGCAGAAATCAACACAAGTAAACTCTGTGCTGAGGGGTGAGGTAAACCCTCCCAACAAAGGAATACTGAACTGATTCGCAAGACAAATTTTTATCATGGTGGGCACGCGCGCACACGCACACACGCACTCAAATATATTGAATTAAACAAATAACTCCTCAGCGCTCACTGTGCGGCAGACATATAATACGTGTCACTTTTCAAAACCTAAACATGAACTCCAGTGCCTCATGTTTTAGTAACACGTCCAACTACTGAACAAATAAAAAACAGGGAAAGCAGTCAAAAATTCTTTTCCAATCATTTTCAAATAAAATTAAGTTGTTCGCATTATTTCAGATAAAGCATACTTTATCCCAGGCTCAGAAGCCATGCTCTGGGGCAAAATGCCTGCCAGAAACTCTTTTTTTCTGGGGAGGAAAATTGCTGACAGACAATTACAGATTCAACTACATCACCAGGGCAGATGAGGCGACTTTAATATCTATGATCCATGCCCGCCGGAGAGGTCCCCTGGGTCAGAAACTTTTACCAACAACAACAACAACAAAAAGAACAACAACAACAAAAAAGAATTCTTTTCAAGGAAGCTTCCACACCCACTGTCTCCTAAAATACACTGTTTGGAACATAGTGGGTTCTCAAGAAATCGCGTTGGATGAACACGCCAAACTTAGACTAGGAAGCGTGGGCGGAGGGACAGTGTTGTGCGTAATTCTGGGGTTTGTTTCAAGTCATTAAAGATCCTCGCTCAACATATAAAGTCAATATGAAAATAATACTTCCATTCGTTTTACAGGCTCCTCAACAGGCTTCTCTGCACGTATCCCACCGGGTTGTCCGAGGGGTCCTGTCCGAGGCTGGGGGCACTCGCCCTAGATGGAGAAGGAGCCCGTGGTGCATGTAAGATGGAGGGACTTGCTCAAGGTCATGGGTCAGGGAGGAGCGAGCCAGGATGTAAATGGAGTCCCCAGGTTTCACTCTGCACTACGTTAAAGCTGCCTAAGCAGTGACTTTATGAGACCACATTCAGATGATCTCACTTCCATACATTAACAATTTTAGAAGGCGACAAGCCAAAGATGGAAATTTCACAGAACAATTACACATGAGCGGTTTCAGTGGCACCGGCTCTGAAGGAGAGAACAGCTCTCTGCCCCTCTCTTGGGTGTAGTCGGCTGAGACTCAAAGGCTCAAAGCCCCATCCGCAGGGTATGCGGTGAAGCAGAGGTGTAGCCATCCCCAGCAGGGGAGACGCGGACCTAGGGAGCCAGAATACGGCCAGCCACGCCCCTAAAATCTCACACAGAGTATGTGCTAACGTGACATTGTTCCAGGTAAAAGGGACAGTCACAGGTGATGTTCTTTTTACGGGGCATCCTTCTCTGAACCCTGAAGGCCCGTAGACCAACTCTTTGTTATCAGCCCTGCAAAGCCATTCTGGCCTCCAAGACAGAGTCTTGAGCCTCTTTGAGGTCACAGGACAGGTCACCTACCTCACCTGTCTCCCAAGGTACCAAACTGACAGTACAGGAGTAGCCCTCACAAGGTAGGCAGAAGGACAGCGGGGCTGCTCTGTCACTTCCACCTGTACACTCACGCCCCGGAAAAGAGATGGGTACAAATTCAGGTCATGCATCGAGATGCACCTTCACACTCACCTCCTCAGACCGCAGAGCCAACCTTTTTGACAACTTTCTCTCTAAGACACAAGACTCGGATAGAAACACCAAACCACTCCGGGTCCTCCGCTCCTACACCACCACTAGTAATGAACTTGACGGCAACAACTAACACATTCTCCCCTACGGGCTGCTTCCAAAGTATGGGGCGCTGTGTGACTTCATTCCATTTTCTCGAAAGGCCTTATTAGTATCCCCATTCAACAGATGAAGCAATGAAGGTTTCGAGAGACTGAAGAATTTTGCCCAAAGTTGCCCAGGTGAGAAGAGGTGGGGCCGGGATACCTGGCTTGGACACCCTCAGCTACACCTGCTTTCCAACAGATGAATGGATAAAAGAAAACAGAGGCACGCACACACAACGGAATACTATTCAGCCTTAAAAAGGAATGAAATTGGGGTGCCTGGGTGGCTCAGTCGGTTGAGCATCTGACTTCGGCTCAGGTCATGATCTCACGGTTCGTGGGTTCGAGCCCCGCACTGGGCTCTGTGCTGACAGCTCAGAGCCTGGAGCCTATTTCAGATTCTGTGTCTCCCTCTCTCTCGGACCCTCCCCTGATCATGCTGTCTCTCTCTCTCTGAAATAAATAAAACATTAAATTTAAAAAAAAAAAAAAAAAGGAATGAAATTCCAGGGCGCCCGGGGTGGCTCAGTCAGTTAAGCGTCCCACTTCTGCTCAGGTCATGATCTCACGGTTTGTGGGTTCAAGTCCCGTGTCACGCTCTGTGCTGACAGCTCAGAGCCTGGAGCCTGCTTCGGATCCTGTGTCTCCCTCTCTCTCTGCCTCTCCTCTATTCATGCTCTGTCTCTGTATCTCTCAAAAACAAATACACATTAAAAAAAATAATAATAAGTTCGGGGGCGGGGGGAGGACCTGGGTGGCTCACTCAGTTGAGCATCTGACTTCAGCTCAGGTCATGATCTCATGGGTCATGGGTTTGAGCCCTGCGTCGGGCTCTGTGCTGACAGCTCAGAGTCTGGAGCCTACTTCGGATTCAGTATCTCCCTCTCTCTGTAACCCTCCCCTGCTCCTTCTCTCTCTCTCTCTCTCTCTCTCTCTCAGAAACGAATAACCATATAAAGAAATTTTTTTTAAAAAAGGAAGGAAGGAAATTCTGACATGTGCTATAACAATGCGTGAACCAAGAGGAAATTATGTTCAGGGAGAGAAGGAGAGAAGCTGAAGCCAATCACAAAAAAAGGCAAATACCACGTGATTCCACTTATATGAGGTCCCATCAGTAGTCAAATTCAGAGATGGAAACTAGAATGGTGGCTGCCGGGACTGGGGAGAGAGGCTGTTGTCTAATGGGTCCTGAGCTTCAGTTTTTCGAGATGGACGGGGCTCCAGACATGGATGGTGGTGACAGCCGCACAGCAGCGTGGATGTACTTAATGCCACTGAACCGGATACATAAAACCCAGTAACATGGCAAACGTTATGAGTATATTTCCCACAATGAAACATAATTTTAAAAAGAAAAAGAAGGGAGAGGTCAAACACAGTTCCCTTTAACCCATATAAACCTAGAGAAACATACAGTTAACTTTTCATTATTCTAATACAGAAATGTAGAGCAGCAAAAGAAAACAACAAAAACAAAAACTACCCCCTGATGACTTGCACGTGAGGGTTTAAAATTCCAACATAGAGGCACCAGGGTGGCTCAGTCAGTTAAGAGTCTGACTCTCAGTTTCAGCTCAGGTCATGATCTCATGGTTTTGTGGGTTCAAGCCCCACATCAGGCTCTGTACTGATAGCGCAGAGGCCACCTGGAATTCTCCCTCTGCTCCTCCCCCATTCATGCTGTCTCAGCCTCTCTCAAAAAATAAACAAATAGGGGCGCCTGGGTGGCTTAGTCAGTTAAGCGTCTGACTTTCACTCAGGTCAAGATCTCGCGGTTCGTGGGTTCGAGCCCCGCGTCGGGCTCTGTGCTGACTGCCAGCTCGGAGCCTGGAGCCTGTTTCAGTCTGTGTCTCCCTCTCTCTCTGACCCTCCCCTGCTCACGCTGTCTCTCTCTCTTTCCTAGAAATAAATAAAACATTAAAAAAAATAAATAAACTAAAAAATTTTTTTAATTTAAAAAATAAATAAAATTCCAAGATAAAAGTAGAAACCTGAGATTTCTGAACAGCTAAAAAAAAAAATCTGCTCTCCAGCAAGAATATAGTCTAATGCTAATTTTCTTTGCCTCCTTCCTCAGGTGCTCCACCATCTGCCCATCATATTTAGACCCCCTTTCCGAGAGAGTTTCAGCTTGAAATGCCTGTTTTGCCTGCAAGGGAGCAGCAGAGGTGCACCGACTCTTGCTCGGGTTGGAGTGTACCTGCCGTTCCCGGGCTGACCGCGGTGCCAGTCGTGCTGGTGGCTGACAGGCCTTTCAAGGCAAACGGGCTCGATCCGGATTCCTGACCCGAAGCACCAGCCTGCAAACCGCGAGCCTCCCCTCAAGAGAAGCTACGACTCCCAGAGCTGTGCAATGGGGGCAGCAGGGCCAGAAACGGACTTTGGTCCCGCCTGGTCCAGGCAGGAAGGGGCTTGACCGGGTCCTTATGCTCATGTGAGTATCACCACCAGTCAAGGCGAGGAGTCCTCTTTTTGTGAGCAAGACACTTCTTAAAACTCTTTGGAAAATGTCTTCACACCCACCCTCTCGTGCCCTAGTCCCCGAAGCAAGCAAGTTGAGCATTCTTACTCCCATTTTTCAGAGGAGCAATGAGGAGGCAGGGTTTGCCCAGGGTCAAGCAACTAGTTGGCTGTGGAGAAGGAACTGGAACCCGCCCGTGTTATTCATTCCGCTACACCTCCCTCCAGAGACAGGGCTGGCCAGCGTCGCGAGGAACAGGAAATTGAAACGGCTCCTGGTAAGGCAGGAAGCCTGCCAACCTCCGAGAGAAGCTGACAAATGACCAGAGCCAGCCCTGAATCGAAAATGCCTCCTCAAAGGAGCTTCCGACTAACCCCTCCCCACCCGCAGGACTGGAGAGAGGGGCTGCGAGAGGCCACAGCCCACCACGGCCATCTGTCCCGGGAGAGGGCGTAAGCTCAGAGCCAGCCAGACGCTGCTCAAGGTCTGAGCTGGAGAGGCCCTCGTTTCCCAGTAGGAACTTAGCAGCTTTATTCTCACTCCCACCACCTCACCACTACCCCCCCCAAAAACACACCCTCTTTCCTGAATCCCACCCCTGTCCCTGGATCGGGAAGGGGGGCAGAGCAGAGGCGAGGCGAACCCTCGGGGGACGCAGCACCACCTGCATCGGCCACCGGGCACGCAGGGCCAAACCCGGCTACGTGATGGGAAATCTTGCAAGCGCAACATCATGCACGAAAAAGTCATGCACCGACTCCAACGTAGGGACACAGATTTCAGTCACGTTACCTGAGTTGTTTTTGCTCTTCTGCCTTGCATGTTGTTGCTATGGCTAATTTGTGGGTTGGTGGCACCTTCGGAAAGGCAGTGAGACTTCCTACAGGGGAGTGTGTTGTAATTACTGTACGGAACGGGCTCTTCAGCGGCAGCTGGTGGCATCTTATGGTTTGCGAGATCGGGAATGTCAGACACCAGGTTCCGGCAGTAGCCTGCAAATTTGCTCCTCGGCCCCCCGTTCGCCGTCACCCCAGAGTTTTTCTGAGCATACAAGTCACCCAGGGAATTGGCGCGCTGACAGGCGCTGAGCCGCCGCGGGCTGGCCCGGGGTTCCGTCCCCCGAGCCTCCTCGCAGTCCTTCTCTTCGGTGGAACCCAAGATTTCTTCGTTGCTCGTTAAATGTTCTTGGCTCAGATCGGAGAGTGAGAACTCCATGCTGTCCTCCCGCCAGATGTCTGCAGATTTGGAGCGCTTCTTCTTAAAGCTCGCCGTCTCCATGAAAGCAGGCCCATTGGATGTGTAGGGACGCTGCCTCCTGCCACCGTCAGCCAAGTAGGGAGCGTCATCCTCGTACAGCCGGCTCTCCTCCGAGTCCGGCATGCTGCGCACAGAGGCGGCCGTGAGGACGATGCTGCTGTCCACGCTGGGAGTGACGGACGAGTCGGTGTACGACACGGGTCGCAGGCCCATGTCCACCCGGTCCACCCAGATGGGGCTCCCGAAGTCGTCTAGGGCGCCTTCTTGGGAGAAGGGCTCCAGGCCGTTCTCGGCCAGGGACTGCGGGATGCTGGGCGTGCTGCTGGAGCGAGTGCTCACTTCGGAGTTCCGATGGGTCACCTTCCCCGAGGACGCGTGCCTCGTCCGCCGCGCCTTGTGCGACAGGCGAAGGGAGCGCGACGTGTGCTTGCGGCCCAGGCTGGCATGCTTTTCTCCATAAAACTCATGCTCTACATTTTGACTTTCTGCGTTTCCCATGGTTTTATGGTCTGCAGCACAGGGAGGAAGGGAGAGGGGGGAAAAAGGAGGGGATAGTTGAGTCACCAGTGGGTATGGGCAGTTGAACAGAAAAGAAGTCAGGGTGCGGGCGGGGGGGGGGGGGCGACAGGGCACCAACCTCTCTGCCCCGCTGGCAGGTGCTTGGACTCTTACCCGGTGGCAGGTGAGAACCAGCATCATCCACTGAGATGGGCCCTCCCAAGACCCTGGGCAAACTATTTGGAGAATGAAACTTGTCTCTGCCCCAAGGGCAGCTGCCTATGGGGACCAGCCACCGAAGGCTCCCAGCCCTAAACTCTATAGGTGACAACGTTCTCAAATCCCAAGAGCACACACCGAGGGGTGGGGCAAATGAGTCACATTCTGCTTGAAACTATCCACATTTCAAACAACAGTTAACAAAACTCAGAGGGGCATTTGATAGCCTCCTCACCCCCATGCGTCTGTTTGATACAGACTTCAAAAATCCATTGAAACTGGGAAAACACAAGATGTAAGTCCGATCAACTCTTTCTAGTTCATCAAAGTCAAAAAGGAAAATAGCGGGGGCTGGGGCACAGGCCTGAGTGGCTCAGTCGGGTTAAGCTCCGACTTCAGCTCAGGTCATGATCCTGTGGTCTGTGAGTTGGAGCCCTGCATCGGGCTCTGTGCTGACAGCTCAGAGCCTGGAACCTACTTCAGATTCTGTGTCCCGTCTCCCTCACTCTCTGCCCCTGTCCCACTCATGCTCTGTCTCTCTCTCTCAAAAATAAATAAACATTAAAAAAAAATTTTAAAGAAAAACAGGCTTTTTTTAACCTTAAATTCCACAGCATTCTGGAAACCCTAACTTGTGGTATTTGGGAGGGGGTACGAAGTGGGAGGAGGGGAGAGGGAGATAGGTAGAACAAAATAGAAACCCCGCTCTCTGCTTAGCAGCAGACCAATGGGTTTATTTCTGGGGGCAAATCCAAATGGAGAACATTAATCTGATACAGAGTGCCCTGCAACAGAAATTCACATTATGAAACCACTAACTGTGATCCAGCCTTTTGGGGCTACCCAGGTTAATTCAAGTCCTTCCTTAACATTTTTCCAGTCTCTTGCACTGACTGACCCAGTGACCGTTACCCATCATAGGAAAGAGGAAAACCTTCACAGCTCAGCATCTGTGACTCTATTAGCCTATTCTCTCACTCTGCTCTTTCTCTGTACCGTTCAAATTGTATGCACTCAAAATACACACATAAAAGTGGCCAGAAAGGAAAGAAGAAAAATACAGTAGCGGGGCATATTCCCGAGTTGATTCTTCCAACCATCTACACAGATTTCATTCAGAAAAGATACACTGAGCACCTACCATGTTCTTGAAGCCAGAGATGCAACAGTGAACAAAAGAGACACATTCCTGGGAAACTGATACTGTAGCCAGGGAAAGCATGTACTGTAGCCAGGGAAGATACATGTTAAGAGTGAAAGGCACCAGGGGGAAATGGAGAATGAATTCGCTTATGACCATGGCAAAGAGTCTGAAATGCCCTGGACTATGATATCCATTCACATTGATCCAGATTCAGTCTCTAATCTCACTGTTCAGTCTAAAACACTGCATTGACTCGCATCATCACAGAAATGAAATTCGTGGCAACGGGAAGGGAAAACCTCCATTTCATGTTCCAGTGAGTTCATAGGTAACTCATATAGACACCAGATGTTAAGCTATTCCCATCCTGGAATATTCCCTACCAGGTCACACATCATATGATTCTCACAGGGAGCTTTCCCAAGAAGGAGGATCTCCTTTTTACTGGCAGTAAGTATATTTCAAAGCAGTTAAACTCATGCCTCTCTGGCTGGCGTCTTTAAGAAGAAAAGAAAAGGGGGGGAAAAAAAACTCAACTCACTGGAGGGAAAAGAAACGATCAACTGTCCCAACAGGACCATTTATGGGATCTAGAGTCCAAAGAATATCATGTGCTGCCTTTTTAAAGTAAAACAAATAAATAAGCATTTCCATAACTAAAGGCCATGACTAATTTCTTAGAGTTCTTGATTTTTTAAATATACGTTAAGATCCCTGGATGGATGTATCTATGTTTTACCAGTAAATGGTACAGAGCTCATAACAAGTGCTAGCCATGGTCCCATTTTAAGAATCACACAGATTTAAGTCTAAAAGCAGGAAAGAATGATTGTGGAAGAAAGTGAAAGAAAGTCAAGGCTGTCATTTCACACCCCACGTCCACCAGGAAGACCCTACCATACATATCAAAATCTGCAAATATAAATTGACAGACATATTCCCAACAACAAATCTTTGGTTAGGCTTGTTTCTGCCAAGAGAAGAGTAATCAAGTTAAAAGCCTCAGGAGAGGTTTCCTACAGGAAATGGCCGCAACCATCAAGAATTACAGCATCTCCAATGCATCACTGTGACGGGCCCTGTTATATTAATAGCATTCTTAGTAGCAAGATTCTTTTCAGCCAGCCAAGGTAGGAAAGCAGCCATTTTTATCTTCAGAACTAGAATTTAGAGATGAATGCCAAATCTCCTAAATCCTACCAAGAGAAATTCTCAGGGGATGACCTACGCAGAGTCAGCAGGAAGTCTGAAGCCGTTAAAGAACAATCAGTTTCTAGGGACTGTTGAAACAGCCTTTCATTGGAAAGCTTTTCCAGAAAGGTCGGTGACAACCATGAGGGCCCATGTGGCGGCAGTGGAGGACTCAGAAATAAAAGAAGCAGGAAAAATTAAAATTGCTCCTTGCATCCGACAGACACAATCTCCGCTTTCAAGGACCCCCCCCCCCCAACCCCGCCCAAGTCAACCCCGGAACGTTGGTGAATTAGGAAGCTCCAATCCTTTTTGTGTACAAATATTAAATGCCAGCTACTTCCATTATCTGAGTACCTCCCCGTTCTCTGTTAAACCCTATCATTTACTTGGATTTCAGACAAACAAACACCCGGTTTGTATTTTACATTTACACTGGCTTTGTTTGTTCCTGTGAGTCAGGAAGCAACTTCGGGGCAGAAAAGTGGCTTTCAACTTTTTGGTGGCCTCTCTGGAAGCTAGAAGGGTTCAACTCAAGATAAGGAGTCAATAAACGCTCATGCGTCTCAGTAACAAAAGCAAAGGGTGAGTAATCAGTAGTACGTCACCAACATAATTGTCACATCATCAGCAGGTAAGAGAAGAAAAATTAAAGTCAGACTGAAATGCAAAAGTCAGGATAGAAATTAAAAAGAAAAGCATCAGGAAAAAAAAAAAAGAGCGTCAGAGTAAAAGGACTCAATCTCAAACCACAACCCGTCACCGATTTTAAACTCATTAAAAACGATCACTTCCTTATGTAGAATGTAAGTGGTTCCAAACAGCTTGCCCCTTCGGGGGGCAGTGGGAGGGGTATTAAGCAGGAGGTAGTAGGCAAGATTTTATTACAAGAACAAATCTCGGTATTTAAACCTCAAGTCTGGTGTCTCTCATACTTTCTTTTCAAAGATCGAAGTTCTAGCTACCCTCGCCTGCCCCAGGGCCTTTGCACATCCTCTTCTTTCTACCCGCAACCCTCCTTCTCTCGGGCATCTACCTCACTCACGCTCCAGTTCACTCTGATTCGGACTCAAATGCTGCCTTACAGGGGGACTTGTCCCGGCATCTGTACTCAAAATGACAACGCCTCCTGCAGACCTCAATCCTTATCCTTCTTTGTTTTTCTTTTCCTCCTTGGCATTTATCACAATTGTAGCAAACAACGTATTTCACTTATCTTTTTTATCCTCTACCCTTCAACACTACAACCTAAGCTTCAGGAGAGCTGCAAGTTTTGCTTGCCTTGTTTACTGTTGTATCCTCAGTGCCTGGAACATTGCCTGAAAGGTAAAAGGTGCAAGGTGCTCAGTGGAAAAATACTGAATGAATGAACGAATGAAGGAATGAATGAATGAATGAATGACAAAATAAACTTTCATCTGGAATGCAAAAACTCCTACAACCATACTAACATGTAGATGAGAATGTTAACGCCATGTAGACTGGGTAAAAACATCACAACGGGGACTGGAGAAAACACACGCCAGGCTTGAAGACACCAGGCTCTTCCACCAGGGTGACTTGAAGACACACCAGTCTTCAATGTGCCTGTTGCTCTGTGTCCCTTGCATCTAAAGACCCATGCAGGTCCCTCATCCCAGACCATCTGACCCTGCTCTCCCGTGGTCCCCTCATCCCGATTACCTGGTCAAAGACTGAGGCCTTATTTCCCTTAATTCTTGCCCTCAATTCTTAGCTGCCTCCTCCTTGAGAGAGGTCCCTGCAGGGGTTTAGGGAAAGGGCCAGACTTGAGAGGAGAGCCCTCCTCATCGTGTGGGTACCCAGTGCGGGAAAGCTCGGACTAAGAGGATCCAGACAGAATGGGGGCAAGGGTGATACAGGGGGGTGACAGGCAGGGGTCATCCCAACAGGGTCAGAAAATGGGAGATTCCCTGGGCCAGAGCTCAAGGGCGCTAAAGGGAACGTGACTCTTTCCAACACCACAATCTCTCTTTAAAAAAAAAACAAAAAAAAAATTTTTTAGTGTTTATTTTTGAGAGAGACAGAGAGAGACAGAATATGAGCAGGGGAGGGTCAGAGAGAGAGGGAGACACAGAATCTGAAACAGGCTCCAGGCTCTGAGCTGTCAGCACAGAGCCCGACGTGGGGCTCGAACCCATGAACTGTGAGATCATGACTTGAGCTGAAGTCAGATGCTTCACTGACTGAGCCACCCAGGTGACCCGCAATCTCGCTCTTAATATGATGAATTAAACTTTTCAAGAAATCATTGCAAATTCCTTTAAATCCACCCAATTAAACACACAGTGAAAAGGAATCTTAAGGAACTTTATCAATAAGTATAGTCATTAGGCTGTTTCATACATTCATCAGGTCAGTGGGCCTTTCTTAAGGAGTGCTTTTATCAATGTATTAGCCTGCTTACACTTATAACTATACATGTACATTGAAAAAAAAAGTCAAACTCTTGGCTTTGAGAGTTTACTATAATTATTTAAGAGGCAACCATCAGGGAAAACTAGGTGAGGGGTATACTTCCAGTATACAATTCCCTCTGAATCCGTAATTATTTCAAAATTGAAAAAGCAAAGCCTTAACTAACTGAAATATTCTGGTGAAATGAAATTTTTGTTTAAAAGTGAGAGTTCTGGGACACCTGGGTAGCTCAGTCGGTTAAGCATCCAACTTTGGCTCAGGTCATGATCTTGTGATTCATGAGTTCAAGCCCCACATCGGGCTCTGTGCTGACAGCTCAGAGCCTAGAGTTTACTTTGGATTCTGTGTCTCCCTCTCTCTCTCTGCCCTTCTCCTGCTCATACTCTCTGTCTCTCAAAAATAAATCGACATTTAAAAATAAAATTTTTAAGTGAGAGTTCTGCAAAATGAAACTTTTAAAATCAGCTTTTACAGCTGAAAGCCATAGAAACATTCTAATATAGTTTCCACAAAATAAGCAATAAAAAACAAGCATGCACTGGGCATCATCTAGCATCTATTATTAGGAAACACAAAGCAAACACAGACCAGCGGCCCAAAACGAGACTCAGCTGAGAGGCAGAGTTGATTGACTGGGGTTGGCGTATCTGTCTTAATGAAGTAGCGTGTGAAACTGAGTTGCTAATATGCAATACAGACGCCAAGAACACAACACAGCACTAGGACTGACCTTGCCCTTGCTGACTAAAACTAACAACTTGGGACCAAAGAAAAAAGCAACTACCCAAAGACTGCAAAGTGTAAGCAAAAGCAGGGGGATTAGGGAAGGGAGTCAAAACCAGAAGAGGCCACTCACCCAGGAGTGAGTTCCCTGGTTTTCTCTCCCAGCCTTGCATGGAAGATGTTCACCCAGTACACCTATGACAGGCGAAGAAAACATTCCCAGGATGCGCCCCGCTGTTCCGGCCAAAGAACCAAGGTCAGTGGTCCCCGAAATCGAAGGCATGAGGGGGATTTGAGAGAAAAGAGCGGTGGAGAAGCAAATCCGCTCATGCTGCGTACGAATCCACAGGAGTCCCAGGCTCACCCCTCAGAGGCATATGCCTCGGACTGACCCAAAGCGACAGCAAAGGCTTTGAGAATTATGATATGATATGAATTATGATATAAACCACAGCCCACCGCCCAGATGAGCCACGTGGCACACGTGTGGGACAAGTGAGACAGAACTGACCCTGGGGCCACCGCCCACCACAGGGGAGACAGAACTTGTGATCTGAACCCAGACAGGTTGACTACCTGCTGAAACAGCAAAAAAGAAAGACCAACATTTTCCAGGTGGTTTTCACAGGACCTAGTCTCCCAATATAATACTCAGAATGTCCATAACGGGTTCCAAAGAACCAAGAAAAGCTAACCAGTTCTCAATAGAAAAGCCAATCCACAGACACCAATCTTAAATGACCCAGATGTTAGCATATCAAACAAAGACCGTTAAGGCTGCTCTTACATGGTTGAAACTGCAGCCTGGTGTGTTCTGGGACTCACACGCTAGGAAATGTATGCAAAGCACTCCCGAAGCGATCAATGAAGTTGGGGAAAAATTGTTCGAGGTTAAAACGTTTTTCTTCTGAAATTCCCTCTCCAAGAAAAGAAAAGGAAAGAAAGCAGCTACTATAACTGTGCTCCCTCAGTAAAGGTAAGCACTCTAGAAATAAATGACATCTTCACTTGCTTGCAGTATCTATGTAAAATCATTATGAACATCAACTGTTATATATGAGTAGAGGAACAGTAGACAAAAAAGAAAGGTAAAACCTATTATGATACAAGAGAACATGCCAGCTGTGTCTTTAATCACACTGATGTTATGTTTTCTCTGTACTGCGTGAGAAAACATTCCAGTTAATAGAAAATCATCCCATGACCAAGGTCTCTGGGCAGAGAGGAACAAAGAGAAATATTCCTATAACTTCACACTGTTCAGAGGAAATAGAGAGAAAGAAGAAGATATAATGGAAACTAGGAATAACCTCATCACCTTGAGAAGTAAGGAGTCTGGAATGGTATTTTTATGGTGCAGCACATCAGAATTCCGAGCAATTTTGCAGTACCCCAAATACATACACAGCAAGAAGGGCCCACCATTTCACTGAAGAATGGGAAGGCTCCAGGTGATCAAAGCCCAGTCTTATGTGTCAAGACTGCCCAGGCTTGTCTTGTTCAGAAGTCGACAATCAAAAAAAGATAATTCTACTGCTGTTAGGGTGGAACATCCCCGGAGCAAAACTCTTCTTATTCTCAGGAAGTAAAACTTCTGTGTTGTGATGCCCAACAAGAAACACGTGTGGTGCACATCCAAGGGCAGGTAAAAATTTTCTTGGGCCAGTGGGGGGCTCAGTGTCAATTCTTGATTTCAGCTCAGGTCATGATCTCATGGTTCATGAGTTCGAGCCCAAGTCAGGCTCTACACTGAGGGTGCAGCGTCTGCTTGGAATTCTCTCTCTCCACCCCCTCTCTCTGCCCCTTCCCTGTGCATGCCTGCCTGTGCATGCTCTCTCAGAATAAATAAACTTAAAAATAATAATATTTCACTTTCTCACACACACGTGCGCATACACACTAGCAACTGTTCTGGGTACAGTGATTAGGAGAAACTGTAAAGCTTCAAAAATTATATTTTTTTTATATTTTCTAAAGTTTCTCCACTAACCCTGTAATTCATTTTAAGGAAAGAAAAATAAATAAAACATGTTAACACGCTGTAAGTCCCTGGGTTTCTTGGATAATTGAAGAGAGTGAGGATGTGGGCACCACATTGACAGTTACAACAAATGATACCAAACCCAAACTCAAAACAGATGGCTGGGGACATTACCAAAGGTAAAGAGAACACCATCCAGCTTGGATTTAATCATGCTTTCTCTACATTCCAACAGCACTCGGCCTGACCTCTTCACATGGCGTCTGCGAGGTGATTATTTGTACACTGACAACATGCTGGTCTTGCTTTTTATGTGCTCCCTTCCCATTTTATGGTAAGCCCCCAGGGGAAAAGACCACACCCCACCCATCCATGTCTTGGTCACCCCCAGATACTCATTAACATAGGCCTCCCCAATGGGAGTGTTCGCCACGCAGCCCAACTCGTCACAAGGGTACTTCAAATATATAAAATGTTAGAGCTCATTAGTGGGCCCAAATGACCCAATTCGAATCAGATTCAGCTCAAAAGGTAACTAGGAAAGCCAGGTTTCTCTGTCACTGGTACGGACATGGTAACATCCAAGCATAAGGCATTCAATGATGCATGTAAATTATAATTATTAATAATACGTTTTTCTTCGCTCCCCTGAAGTATTTAAAAACTTATTAAAATAAACATAACGATCACCCTTCTATGACTTGAAAACAGACCTCCACATTTGCAGGAGAAAGGATGAAATGTATTTATTTCAAAGTTAAATTTGAAGCAAAAATCACAAGACAACAGATTGCAAATTTAAAATTAGCTTTCTAGTGGGAGGTCTTGGTTTGCAGCCTGTTTTTTCTCTCCTGGAGGCTGAGCTTGAAGACAGGGGTGGGGTGGGGGGTGGGGGGGAGCTAAGATTACAGGGAGACAAAGTTCTGAAAGTTTCTGCTAAATCTTTACAAACCCGTGAAAAGTGCTTTTGCCAAGTCACAGGCGAACACCCCTCACATAAGAGACTAAACAGGAAAGTTTTGCAACAAATAAAAGATGATCGTTGATTTAGAAAGATTATTATTTTTGACTGTATTTGTTTTGCTTTTTAAAGATTATCCAAACCAGAAACAAAATATATCATTGTTTTGAATTTGTGATTTTGCAGTTAGGTTTGTCTTTTTCAAACATAATCCAATAGAAAGATGGGAAGCTCAGGGATAAATTTAAAAGTCCCCGAGGGCAATTCACAGGACGAGAAAAGATTTCATAGGTACCAGGCTTTTTCTTTGTTTCTTTTCCCTTTTCTTTTTCTTTTTTTTTTTTTTAAGCTTTAATGCTAATGCTTTTGAATTCTTAGATGGGTGTAACCCTAATCCAAAGAAGTGATTCCAAATTCTTTTTCCCACGAGCTCTATAGAAGATAGCAATTCCAATTACGCTAAAATGTATCTGTCCTTCCCCCCCCACCCAGCCCACCTTTGAAGTATTTCCGTTAATTCATGCAGACACATATACAGGATCAAAAATACATATAGAAACCTACCTTCCAAGGCAACAGTGGTTCCGAGCCCAACGTGCCCCAAGAGCACTGTGGCATTTAGATACTGAGACTGGAAATGGTATCAGGATGAACAGTGACAGGGGCTGGGGCAAGGGATCAGCACCTGTCCCTCGGGAAGGCCCTCATGGTCTCATCCGACTCTACGAGGATGTGCCAAAAACCTGGAGAGGACGGAAAAGAGAAAGAAAGGATCCGGTCAGCCAGGACCCAGACACTGGGCCTTTCCTTCTGGAGCCCATTTTTCTCAATTCTCCGACATCCATTCTGCGTGCAATTCCACACCCCAAATCAAGCCGCAGGTACAAAGTGACAGGCATAATCAAATAAATAAATAAGCACAAGGGTATTTATATTGACGGAAAGAAACAGTCCCACAAGCTAAGTTATCATTTCCCCCTATTTCTATGGAGGAAAGTTATCAGATGACAGAAACAGGTGACAATGGAATGATTTCCAGGGCTCCCTCTTCATTCCCAAAAGGTCTCAACGGACAGAGATCTATATATACAAGGAAACCAGCAAGTCTCAGCTATTACGAAAGCAGGGCTATATTTATAACAAAGGCTGAAGAAAATGGTAAAAGGCAGGAAAACAAAGGACCAAACTAAATACACAGACCTCATGGCTTACATGTTTTCAGCTGGCAAACGTTAACTTTAGAGCCAACTCATGAAGAATATATACAGAAAGGAATTTAACAAGATATCGAAACTGGTGCTTAACACAGAAGAGAAACTGACAAGGATAACTCCATGAACACGCAGTTTGGATATTTTGTGGGTTCCCCCCCACCAGGGAAAAAAGCCCGCCTTCTGGGGTGATATTGCAGCTACTAGGTAAGGAAGGAAGGGAGACGGGGGGGTCCCTGGGGTGGCTGCACCCCACACTGCTCTCCTCCTGGGCTGCCTGCTGCCGCCATCCATTGCTGGTGTTTTCAGCAAGGTGAGAACATGAGGCGTCAAACACTTTGAGCAGGAACACAGAGAAAACTGCCTGTTTTGTGGAAGGCAACCACATAGAGGGGGTCGATAAATAAATGCACACGTCCACAGAGAACAGAACAGTAAGTGAAGTTACAGTGCTTCCTTATCTCGGAAAAGGGGCTATTTAACCTGAAGCTGGTGACTCACGCTTGAAGAAAGGGAGCACGGGTCCTCGGCAACACCCCGTCATTAGCCTACAATACGTGCCCTTTTCCATAATACCCGCATTGCTGGCTTGTTCTCGCTCTGTTCCTAGGCATCCTCCTAAAGCTGTTCTCTGCAAATTTTCCAGTTTTCAAAGCAGTTCCCGAATTGCTTAGGAGCTGGCAGAAATTAATAAGCAACAGCCCATTTATATTGAAATAGACTCATTACGGTGCCAGCTGCCAATAATTGGCAAGGCTGGATTCTTGCTGGCAAATGGGGCCTGCGGGCGGCTGCCCTTCCACCTGCACAACAGAAACTGATAATGCATTTTTTAAACACTTCTCTACAAAGTATATATTCTATCTACCAGAGCTGAAACTGTCTTTATAGCCTTCTAACTCCCGAGTAGAAGAAAGACTATGGGGAAGAAGACAAAAGTTACAGGGCATTATTTATAAAACATGCAGGAGGGGCGCCTGAGTGGCTCAATCAGTTGAGCATCTCACTTCAGCTCAGGTCTTAATCTCACGGTTCATGAGTTTGAGCCCCGCGTCGGGCTCTCTGCTTAGTTAGCACAAAGCCTGCTTCAGATCCCCTCTCCCCCATCTCTTTCTGGCCCTCCCCCCCAGCTTGCTGGCTCACTCTCTCTCTTTCAAAAATAAATAAACATTTAAAAGAATAAAATAAATTAAAAAACATGCAGGAAAACAAAACTGAGTTGTATCTGGTATAATTTTTGCCTGATCTTGGTGGGAAAACAATTTTACCTGTGACCCAGGCTACGGAACTGACCCATGAAGTGGGCTAACGAAGAGCCTCACATTTTTTCTTCTGTAGTCAGCAGAAATGCTACGGTTGCAATGTGCCACAAGGCACCCACTTTGCCTGTAGTGGTTTAGTCCACCATGGCCTTGAGACTGTATGCCATGGCACCTTGAGAACGATTAGTCCTCTGAGCCTTCAAGAACTGCAGAGAATTCAGTTTCTTTTTTTTTTTTTTAATTTTTTTTTTTTATGTTTTATTTATTTCTAGGAGAGAGAGAGAGACAGCGTGAGCAAGGGAGGGTCAGAGAGAGAGGGAGTCACAGACTGAAACAGGCTCCAGGCTCTGAGCTGGCAGTCAGCACAGAGCCCGACGCGGGGCTCGAACCCACGAACCGCGAGATCATGACCTAAGCGAAAGTCGGACGCTTAACCGACTAAGCCACCCAGGCGCCCCCAGAGAATTCAGTTTCAATGGAAGGCAGAGATGTACCAAGCTCAGAGCTGGGGATCTGAGCCTGAGTCCTTACCGCGTGCATCAGGTCAAATCTTGGCCTCACTATTTACTTGCGGGGTGGTTTGGGGCAAGCTGTAAATACCAGCCCTCCTCAAAGAGAACGGTTCCTAAACCTTTGGGTAGTCAGTTTGCAATTAACATTAGCTATTTATGACTCCACCATGACTTAACATTTGTCAACTGTAAAAATACACACTATAGAAGGCCACTGATACAGGGGCTTCCTTAAAATATGATGCCTAATTCACTGACATTGGGCTCAGGAGTCACCTTAAATCTCTCGGGGGGCAACAAGGGAATTGATTAATGCCGCTGGAAGATGTGATCGACTCGATCTTGGTGCACACCACAATCTGGCAGCACCAGCAGCTCACGTACATTACACTGGTGGGACGTGAACGTAGAATGTACCACGTTTTTCATTCTAATTCATCGTCGACTCAGAGTCAGTTTCTGTGTTAGGCCTAAACGAGTTTTCGCAGGGAAGTGTGGGTGCCGGAGGCGGGGAAGGAATTACCAACAGTAGTCTCAGGCCTCATCGACCTGCAAAATTAGACAGTATGGGGGTCCCGCTGTTCCCACCTTCCAGTCTGATGTGAGCCGACACTATGACAGGTGTCAGAAAGAGTGTGTGCATGACAGTTAATCCATAGCTTTTCCTAAAGAGTCTGCCAGACCGGAACTTTCTTCTTCACCTTCAAAAAAACTCTTGTAGGGGGCATCCTGTCATCTTTAAGTCCTTGCAAGTTCCAGAAACCAAAGTATATAGAGAAAGGGGTATTTTATTTGCCCTCAAAGTATCCAAGCTGGTGTACCAGGCTCTGTGACCTTGGGCAAGTAAAGTATCCATTCTGAAACTCAACAGGGAAAATGTAAGATTATCTACCTTACTTCCTGACCTACAAAGATTGTTAAAAGGCAGAAATTAGAGAATCAACACAAAAAATTATAGGAACTATAAAATGCTACATAAGTATGTTCACTCTTAGGCTACTCATCATGACTTAGTGCCAAAAATGGTTCCATAATTAGTGAATTAATGAGAATCAGGAAGTTTCCCCTCCCTTGAACCTTAAAAATAAGGTGCAGAGGTAGGAGGCCTGTAAAGATCTTGGATCAAAATTCTGAACAAGTTGGAATCCTGAATATTTATGTATAGTAAGCACCCAAAAAATTAATTTTTAGTGTTCACTTAGTTTAAAAATCAGTATTGGATGGATGGATGGATGGATACATAGATGAATCTGGGTCACTGAAACATTATACATGGTTCAGAAATTAAAGAAAATTCACTGATCATCTTCATTACTTATTTTTAAACCATCACTTTATTCAACAAAGGACTCAGTAGTAAGTGACTTCCAAAGATACACAACCTAAACTAGAGTAGAAGTAACTACTATAAGTCAACTCAAATTGGGGAAGCATGGCACTTATGAAAGTCACAATTCCAAATCAATTGCTCAAAAGAAGGATGAATGTTCTTGGTACTAAAATTAGACGGGAATTCCCACTGCGGTCCTCTGAGGCCACTGTGATATGATACGCAATGTGGCAGACCACATCCTTCCACATGGGCTCAGGGACCTATTTCATACGGATGTTTCTTCTTGATAACTGATTAAAAAAGAAAATCACAGCTCAGTAACAGAAGTTCTGAAGAAGTAGGACAGTGCTGAAGAGTGGAAAGGCAGCATACCTTCCAGGAAACTTTCCTTAATCACTGTTTGCTCTCCCCGGAGTGCTGAGGAGTGGTGAGTTTCAGGTAGGGCTGTCTGGCTCATGCCCAAGTATCTCTGGGTCAAGCTACCAGATAACCACCCCCATCTGGAACAAGGGGAAGACTCCATGAGGGATGAGTTTGTTTGCCTTGTGTGAAAATAGACAGGCCCACCTTCCCTCCCAGAAAAACCATGTGACCACGAAGGGCAGAACCAGGATTCTTATCCCAGAGGAACGAGCTATGACAGGGGCTCCAAATTCCTAGCACGTGGATGATATGGCTTTAGCCCAATCATGTTTCCGAGGCAGGTGAAAACAGACCCCCAGATCGGCTAAAGAAAATCCCTGGAAGTCCCCACAGTCAAACTCGGCACTAGTTTTGAGCAATGCTACTTCCTAGTAGATCCAAATGTGTCCCAAGGTAACTGAGGAAGCATGTTCATAGAATCAGTATTTTTAAGCCAGCTATAAGTCAAGGAATCTCTACTAAAATAATAACTTTAATTTTAGAACAGTGAATCTTTGGCAATACTTAACCAACAGGTTCAGCTGGGACAGACATTACCATATTTCACAGGAGTAAAGTCAGCGTGTTTCAAAGTGAAGTAACATGTTCTACCCCAACTAAGCGCGATCTACCATTTATGGAATGCTTACTATCTGTCTGGCAGTGAGTCAGTGGCTTTAGGCCAAAATACTCTTCTAAGTTTCCCTCGGTTCTTGGTGTTTATTGTCTTGCAGCTACAGTTGGACACTGGCAACTGCCCATGAATACAACTCCAACATTGCATCACTCACTCCGCGGCTCCCTCCCAGCTTCGTCCGAGGGAAGTTTGGAAATCGCCAGTCCCAAAGGGCTGTGTTACACAGCTGGCCATCAGATCTCCCCAAATACCGCCACAGCCTGGCCCCACAAGGGCTCCAAGGGGGCCCAGCTTTCTGAAATGGATTTAATAGCTTTCTCAGGACAGACCGCGAGAACCACGTAATTTTTCAAAAATCTAAGTAGCATCATTGCCACTAAGAAGCCATAAAGCTCCTGAGCCTTTGAGAATTCCACCCAACATTCCAAGAGTAATGACCACGTGATAGGAGAGCCTGCTCAGCTCTGGGCTCCGGGCTCCTGAAGTCTCAATTTCAAGTTTGAGTCATGTCAAAAAAGTACATCCCTGTCATTGCAGGAGAGAATAGAACATTTGATCCCCAAAGAAAATGGAAATGGACCATAGTTAACTGCTAACGCTGACATGTGTCCTTCAGCATTACACCATGTTGTAGCTTAACTTAATAGCATTACACCCATTGAGAGAACCAAGTTATCTCAGCACCTGGGAGAGGACAGTCCTCTGTCGAGAGTGCTTCCATACCTCCTGTGGGGCACAACAGAGTTGTACAAACCTTAAACTGCCCACCAGAATAATCTTCTCCAAAACACACCAAAGCTTTAGGTAGAAGAGACTGCAAACAAGGTGTTTTCCAAAGTCAAGTCACTCAGGTCTCTTTCCTTGGGCAGACCTACCTCCCCTTCCCATTCCAGCTGGAGAAGGCCTCCCCGGGCACAGAAAGCAGCTGTGTATCCCAAGTCACTGGGCCACACAGTAGGTTAGGGCCGCTCCTCTTTCACTGTCAAAGGCTACAGTTCCGGAAGGGGAATTTGGTTCTAGCTCTTTCTGGCTTTCCATGCCTGCGGTTTATAGCCTGGAGACAGGGGAGTCTCCACTCTGAAGGACACGGCCTTAGCTGAAAGGAGACTCTCAGAATAAGAACAGGGACCCTCAGACAAGGCAGCTGCTGTCTGCCTCCAAGACCTTCTTCTCCAGACCCGCCCAAGTGACCCAGCAGTGCCAAAGGACAAGCTGCCATTTCCATGCTGGTTTCCAGCCCCTATGACCTGGCCTCTCCCTTCACCTGTTCTCTCGCTGAGCAGCCAGGAGGGAAGTCTGTTTCAGCCCAAAATACCATTGAGATGTCAAGGGGTCCCCTTTCTTCATCAAACTGCAGGATGTGGTCTTCCTGGCGATTTTATTCCATTTGCCACCACACAGACACAATAGTCCCTTGACCCGGAGCTGCCTTTCCCACGCAGAATGGGAGGGCCACTCTGTGACTCAGGAAAGAGCGCCCTAGGGTGAGGCCATGCACCTAAGCAGCGGTGTGGCAACTGCCTGCCAGCAACAAGGGCTGGGACTGCCTTCAACGACATAGAGGAGAGAAATACCACCAGCCCCCCTAGAGAGGTTACTGAGCTGGGGCACACCAAACTCGCACTGTTGGTCTCTCATGCTTGAGACTAAAGGCCCCAACAGAAAGAATTACCCCCCCACCCCGGCTGGTACCGCCCCCTTGGCTCATTCCCTGCTACTGGGTGTATGTGTGTTGGAGGAAGGCATGTATGAGATGGCAACATTCTCTAAGAGAAAATTGCCAAAGATTTCGGTAAGCCAGATACTAAGGATGGGAAGGAAGGAACAGAAGCTACAAATATGAAGTATGTACGTGAGTGTGAATGTTGGATTAAAACATAATTGGTAACCAAAAATCAATGAGCAAGTATGACAGCTAGCCAATGCAGCTGCCCTATATAAAAAGTGTAATACCGTTGGTGAAGGGACAGTGGGAACCACAATCCTGATACGTGTTTAGGTGATAACGTAGAATTTTAATCAAATACTAAGGAAAACACTTTAGTGCAGCAAAAAATCTTCTACTTCGAGGTCAAGTAAAATGATTTTTCAACAAATTCTTGAAGGAATTCCTCCCAAAGATTTTCAAAATGGGGGTGATTCTTTACCTAGAAGTCTTCGTCTTCTAAAAAGGAAGAAATTGGGGCTCACTCCCAAGACAGAGTGACAGGACAGGCTCCACAGACCTAGCATCCCAAGTCACTCCCAGGCTACTCAGCCCAAAATGCTCCTTTACGCTCTCATTTTAAAGTAAAAAACAAACACAAAAACAAAAAAACCTTTTAAAATGACCTCAATTTTTTATGTGAAATTCACTTCTAACTGTCTTACAGTTATAAAATTAAGACTATAAGCTCCAGCAGGTAAAACACAATTCCTTATTTCACTGATACTAAGAAACACATTTTTCACTTAGAACATCTCTGAAATTGAATGTACCTTACAATCACGCTGGTGTAGTGTGGTTCAACTGGCACCATTTTCTTTCTTTCTTAGTGGTACATAAAATAGTGGTGTTTCCTATAATTGAGAGCATCTTTTGAAATAGAGCATATAGGGGCACCAGGGTGGCTTAGTTGGTTAACATCCAACTTCAGCTTAGGTCGTGATCTCTCAGTTTGTGAGTTCAAGCCCCACATTAGGTTCTGTGCTGACAGCTCACAGCCTGAAGCCTGTTTCAGATTCTGTGTCTCCCTCTCTCTTTGCCCCTCTGCCACTTTCTCTCTCTTTCTCTCACTCTCTCTCTCAAAAATAAATAAACCTAAAAAAATTTTTAAATAGAACATATAAAAGTATATTTTAAATAGTTATGTTTATGGCTATCTGAAAACTGCTTGTGAATGGTTTGGAGAAGAGCCTATATAATTTTGCTGACTCCTACCAATGGTTAATCTACATTTATTGAGCACCTACTGTATGTCTGGGATGAGGAAAGAGACCATTTCCTTATGATGCCCTAACTCTGAGAATAAAATGGTCACTTATCCATTCAGTAACAGGGCTGTAAAGGCTCATCTGGCATTGTTAAGAGTGAATGATAAGAAAGAAATAGGCTAATTCTGCTAAGAGAAGCTGTCAGTTGAATCCAGTCCTCACAGGTTAATAGGATTTGGCTTAGCCTGTGAGGATGGGAGAAAATAAACAGGACAGAAGGAAATCTTCAAAAAGAGAAAGGCAGAACTTTCCAGGAAAAGATCAAAGGCCCCAAAGGATGAAAGCATTAGTCCAGTGTTGTAGAGAGGTCGATGCACAGAAAGGATCTGGCCGCACCTGGGTGGCTCAGTCAGTTAGGCATCCAGCACTTAATCTCTGCTCAGGTCATCATCTCACATCCAACTCAATGTTGGCTCAGGTCATGATCTCACAGTCATGAGTTTAAACCCTGCGTCAGGCTCTGCACTGATGAGCCTGCTTGGGATTCTGTCTCTCCCTCTCTCTGTCCCTCCCCCTCCCCTTAAAATAATAAATAAACAAACTAACTTAAAAAAAAAAAAAAAGGAGAGGCGCCTGGGTGGCTCAGTCAGTTAAGCGTCCAACTTCAGCTCAGGTCATGATCTCACAGATGATGAGTTCGAGCCCCGCATCAGGCTTTGTGCTGGCAGCAGCTCGGAGCCTGGAGCCTGCTTTGGATTCTGTGTCTCCCTCTTTCTCTGCCCTTTCCCCACTCATACTCTGTCTCTCTCTACTTCAAAAATAAATAAACATTAAAAAAAAAAAAGGAACTGGAGGTGATGAGGCTAAGAAGATGGGTTGGAGCTGTAGATGCTACACAAAGGAATCAGACAGGATGCGTAGTGGAATATGTAATGGGATTTTACTAGCAGGGTTACACAACTGAACACGTTTCCTCTCCAGCCCCCTGGATAGCAGGGAGGAGAAAGGCGGAGGCTTGATGCAAAGAACCAATCAGGCAGTGATTAGCTGGAGATAAAGTGACCTAAATTGGGCCAGGAGAGAGTCCTGAAGTAGTAAGAAAGACAGGTGGGGTCAACAGGACTTAACCAAATACTTACTCCTGAGAGATGGGGAGGGAGGAAGAAAAAGAAGGAAGAGATGCTTCTGAAGGGAAGGAATTGAGGAAGGGAGGAAAGAAGGGAGAAAGGGAAGGAAGGGAGGAAGAGAGGGAGGGAAAGAGGGAAGGAAGGGAAGGAAGGAAGGAAGGAAGGAAGGAAGGAAGGAAGGAAGGAAGGAAGGGAGGGAGGGAGGGAGGGAGGAAGCCAGCCCTGTCAAAAGCTTGGGTCAGGAAGGATTTATGGAGACACAAATACTGGCCAATTCCATTGGATAATTGAAGAATTTTACACACACACACACACACACACACGCACGCGCACACATGCACACAATCTCTGATGACCTGTGATAGACCAGAAGTTTAAAACATTATCTCAACTATTCCTTCTACTGACCAAGCCAAGGGCTGTAATAAAAAATGGATTAAGTAGCATTGAGAACGTAACACAGAAATAAAAGTATGCTGCCTCAGTTTTGGGGCCACCAAGTTAAAATGTAAGTCAGATTTGCATTCCGCCCTCCAAACTCTCTCTAAAACTCAGGATGCCCACTACGCCCCTGCCTCACCCTGAGTCTGGGCTTCTAATTCAAATAAGACCACTGAGGGCAAGGCTGATGTTCCAAAGCTGTGCAGATGGTAGGAAAGTGGATCTAGAATGCATGAAGAAGAGCACCAGACACTCCTTCAAACGTAGCCTTTGAGGACAAAAACATCGGCGGACGTCAGCCAGAGTTCCGGTTCTGTCCGAGAACGTGGGAGCGTGGCCCACCGCCATGGGCTCACAGAGATGGCCGGAAAGACACGGACTAACTCTAGAGCCGCCAGCAGCTCAACTCAATCCGACCTTCCTGACCACTCCATTCTCCTTAAATTAAGAGGATGGTATGGAAGTTTCTAGGCTCCTTACACTTGAAACGAAGTCCATGTGTCTTTAACCTGCTTAAGAAATGTGGAAGTGTCACAATGAGGACCATGATGAGATTCTCTTTCCAGCAAATACATGATGCAAATCAAGGCAAAAAGCACCAGCGAGCTTGGCCCTAGAAATGCAACAGAATAATCAATTCTTAACTTTTAACTAAGCTGGTGCAAGATCTTTTTGGCTGAATAAGGACCAACGCTTGACCTAACTGAATTAAACACTGGGAAGGAAATAAAAGGCCCATGAAGTGGTTGTAGACTGGGTTTTTTAAAAGTAGAAGTGGGGAAGAAAATCAAATGACTTTTTTATGACTACTCCCTGTAGTCAAGGAGGATAATCAGCCTTTTTCACATAAAGACAGATCTTGGGAAACCATGGGAATGTGTCTGAAACAGTGATACATCAAAGTCCCCATGCAGAAAAACTGATACAGAAAGTCGCAAGGCAAATCTGTTTCTTGTATGACGGCAGCTAGCTTAGAAAGCTTGACATTCATTGCCAAGTAATATCTTACGAGACCACACACAATGCAAGTGAAACAGACCCCAGCCTGCCTTCTAAGAACTAATGAGTAGACTCCCGTCCAGGGCACTAGTGTGCAAACGGTTTTATGGGCATCCTCATTCAATAAAATAGTTCGGGGCATGCCCACCTAAAAGTATGAATGTGCGTCATTACTCATTTAATTACCATACCAATTACATACACGAGCTGTTGTTCAAATAAATTACGCACGTTTTAAATTTCCATGTATGTTTATCATGTGCATGTTTTTGTGAACCCAACAGAAATATACAAACACATAAATGTACGTGATAGAAAGAAGTATTAATTCTGAAATTTACTTCTCATGCCCTACTGAAATCATCTCACACATCCATCTGACACTGAAGATTACTGCTATGGTGCAGAGGAAGCTGATCTCAAAACTAAGACAAAATAAGAAAAGGCAGCCTGTGGAAAGCTCTCAGAAATGTCTCCTTCTTGGACCACATGACCACAGCATGAAAGAAACCACCCAGAGTACCTATTCCTCCTCACGCCTCTATCTGTCTTGTTCTACTTAAGACAGGCTTACCATTTCTCCTAGGGAGACAGTTGACAGGTGGGGTATGCAAGTTGCAAAAGAACACTCTAACAGTGGAAATACAGTCATCATGGTTAAAAAAAAAACCAAAAACAAAAAACAAAAAACACTACCCCCAAATCTGTTGTTAATGTTTGTTTTCTAAGCCTATTAGACAAATTCCTCACTTTCTCCCTCTGTACAGTCTAAATTTTACCTCTATCTCAGCCTTCTTAGGAAGCAACATCACAGCAGTGTCAAAATCTCCCAGAATCTTCAGGAATAGATCGACAGGTTGTAAACACATGCTGAAAACTTCAGTCTGCTTTGCGGTCAATCTGCTGATAGGACAAGATCTCACGAGAGGCCACTAAACTGTTTTTGCCATCAAGAGATTAGTCAGTATCCCTTTACCCATACTCAATAAAACAATGCCATATGTAGAAAAAGAAAAAGCTATAGGGAGGAGGGACTCATTTTTGCAACTTCCTCATTTCCACCCACCACAAGACAATGACTGGCCAAGAGGCAATAAGCGAAAACAAGTTTCCAGCGATGGTTGCATTTTTTTGGTGTGGGGAATCGTAGATGCAGCCAGGCTACGTAGCCAAGAAATATCAGTTCAATAGTCTGGAAGAAAACAAGGCCAACCACAACAACAATGCACAAAGAGAAATCATTTTTGAAATATTTTTGAACAAAACTTTGGTCCTCCTAGGTGGGAAGAAAAGGTTTCGTCTTCTAGAAGAAATCCTCATTCTGTCTTGCCAGCTACCCATCCAGAAAACCAATGGCAACTGAAGGAGCTCTCACTTAACAGTTCCAAGAGTTTTTTGTTGTTTTTTTAAACAGGAAATCATTTTATGTATTTTTATTCTAAAGTATTTTCAACAGAAAGAGTTCAAGAAGTAAAGTCAGGAATGCTGCCCCAACTAGAAAAGAATACAGTAGAGAAAGTAATAATAAAAAGTATAGGTATTCCAGAGAGGGCTCCATTGCTGGGAAAAACCATTTGGGTACTTTGGATGCTATATCTGTATATGAAGCATGGCTTTTAAACATATCATAAAACACTTGACTGCAATATATTTTGTGATAAAATTGAAATTTTGCAGCCTTACTATTTCAGAAAAGATGTAGTTTTGTTATAAAAATCACTGATGACCAATCTATTTGATTATTATAAAGCTTGAAGGTATAGATTCTAATTCAAAACCAAAGTTCACCGTTTCCTTTTAAAAATTCATACAAACTCAAGACCCTGGAGTCAAAAGAAAAATAAGAAAAGGCAAACAACAAAACAAAATGGCCATGGCCACAGCCTCCCGCCAGCATACAGCCCCCTCCCGCAACAGAGCAGGATTCCTTCCCTTGAACTCCACGCATTTCGCAGATTTGCCCCTGACCCCGACTATAGGTCCTGCCCACAGCCTCCTACCAAATTCTCCAGACGGAGAACTTTTCTCCTTTAACAAACTCACTTCCTTCCACCCTCTTAGCTACCTGGATCTCGGTCCTCAGCACAAATCCCTCTTTGGAACCCCCTTCTGGACACCTCCATGGGGCTACCCAGTGATAGTTCCAATTTGACATACTATTTAGGATCAAGACCTCCCACATGTATGATTCCTCCCAGAAGGCAGCAAGATTTGTCAATGTAACACAGACTTTGGGATCAGTCCAGCTCTAGCCTTCATCTGCCACCGAATGTCCTTGTGCCCTTGAGCCGGTCCCCTAACAGCCCTAAAGATCACTTTGTCCATCTACAAAATGGGAACTTTGCCTTGAGGGTTTGTACTGAGAATTAAGTGAGGCGATGTATGTGAAAACACTCTTCCTTGGTACTGCATTGGGGTTTCCAGGAATGTTAATTTCTTTCAGTCTTCTCCCTCTTCCCCTCTTCTTCCCCCAAGATCTCTGAAGTATTCTCTATACCCTGCCCCTTCTATTTCGATCCTTCAATTCAGGTCTCCTTGACTTAATCCCCATCACTAACATCCTTCTCTGCTGCCCACTCAGTGCATTCATCACCGCAAAACCAAAATAACACACATTCAATGTGCATTTAATGTCCTTGCAGAACGCAGCCACTTGAATCCCTGCTCTGCAATGTGACATACAAACACACTGGCCATCAGAGAGGAGAGCCATAGGGATAAAGGGTTATCGTTCTGAAGAGTCACTTTTACTCAAAGATTTACTTAGGAGGTCAGGTGCCTGGGTGGCTCAGTCAGTTAAGCATCCGACTTTAGCTCAGGTCATGATCTCTCAGTTTGTGGGTTGGAGACCCATGTCTGGCTCTGTGCTGACAACTCAGAGCCTGGAGCCTGCTTCAGATTCTGCATCTCCCTCTCTCTCTGCCCCTCCCTTTCTCCCTCCCTCTTTTTATCTCTCTCTCTCTCTCTCAAAAATAAACAAACATTAAAAAAACATTTTTTTAATAAAAAAAAAGATTTACTCCAGAGGTAGTGAGAGCAGAGAAGTTGGGGCAAATTGATAATGGAATAAAATTTTAAATGTGTATGATTTTTTAAGGTGAAATACCCATCTTTTCCCCAAAATAAAAAGGCACGTGGAGTGGTTGGGAAGTTAACACTCTTTTTATGTGGGAGTGTTTTATTGGAAAATTGTGCAAAGCTCTGGTCTTCCAAGATTTGCTTTACCACTTTCCTCCTCCGAATCCCCATAGTTATCATTTATTAGAATGCTTGTCTTAATCTTTCTCTTCTAGAAGGGCCCCAAGGTCCCTGAGGGAAGAGACTGCAGCTTATCACTCTTTGACATGGTGTTCCATGACACGTCCCCTCTGTTAGCCAGGGTTCAGGGTTCCAGGGAAAGCAAACTAACAAGATGTGGATGGATGGATGGATGGATGGATGGATGGATGGATGGATGGATGAATGGAGAGCCAGATATTTGAGGGAACTGGTACATGCAATCGTAGGGGTTGGCAAGCTCACAATCCATGGGGCAGATGGGCAGGGGAGAGACCCAGGAAAGAGATAAAGTCCAAAAGCATCTGGGGGCAGAAGACTTGAGTCTTTACTCTTATGGGCCTTCAAGTGATTGGATGAGGCCCATCCACATTATGGAGGATAATCCACTGTATTCAAAGCCTACTGGTTTAAACGCCAATCGTATTGAAAAATTACCTCCCAGTGCTCGCTTTGGCAGCACATATACTGAAAAATTACCTCCCAGTAGCATCTAAACTGGTTTAACTGTTTAACCAAACAACTGGACACCACAGCCTAGCCAGGCTCACATATAAAATTAACCATCACATGCCCCAACAGACTTTTTCTCCAGCACCTAGGAATGGCACAATGTGTGGCCAAAGGAACGAAAAGAATAAAAATAATTTCCCCCACAAATGTCTACCACAGAATATACAGCAGGTGCTCTTGACTGACCTACCAGATTTGAGCTCTGAAAAAAAGGGCTGCTTGGGCTGTTCCTGGCAGCCCCACGCTCCAGGGCATGAAAGGGTCACTGAGGACAGTGGTCTCACTTCCACGATGTCATCTTTGCCATATATTCCAAAGAACATATTTTTTAAAGATTTTATTTTTTTCTGTTTATTTATTTTTGAGAGAGAGAGAGAGCAAAGTGCAAGTGAGCAAGGGAGGGGCAGAGAGTGAGGGAGACACAGAATCTGAAGCAGGCTCCAGGTTCTGAGCTGTTAGCACAGAGCCTGATGTGGGCTTGAACCCATGAACTATGAGATTGTGACTTGATCCAAAGTCAGACGCTTAACCAACTGAGCACCCAGGTGCCCCTAAAAGATTTTATTTTGAAGTAATCTCTATACACAACGTGGGGCTCGAACTTACAGCCTCAAGATCAAGAGTCTAATGCTCTACCAACTGAGCCAGCCAGGGGCCCCTGTCATGTATTTCTAGATACATGCAGTCATTTCTAGATAACTGCATCCCTCCGAGTGGATGCCTCTTGGTAGCCTGCATCATCAAGAGCTCTGACACTCTCTTTCCCCCATATGGAAAATGGTATCAAAACATTATTTGCAAATTGGAAAACACAAATATACCAATCCCCACCCTTAACCCTCCCCCACCCCCCACCACATATACACAAATTATGGAGGTCCTGGGTACATAAGCTTTCCTGTGGTGACATTTCTGCTCTAGCCCTGAATCTGCAATTACCACCCTCTCCCACCCCTGAGCCAAGACTTCAAGCACAAAGCAGGGAGGGGGGTGATGTCCCCAGCACGTCCTCAATTCTAATGCAGCTGGGCTTGAAGTTGAGCTTGAAAGCCCAGTGATGGGGAGGAGGGTCAGAATGATTGTTCAACACCCTCCTACGCCCTGCTCATGACTAATGCATCACACCGGGAAAGCAATTCCTCCCAGTTAGCTGGAACTGACAGGTCCACATTTAAACCAAACCAACCCTTGGAAATCTCAGGCGTCACTACAGCCCTTCAAAGCCCTAAGTGTGCCCCTTTCTGAAAATATTCACCTTGAGAGAAAACAAGCTGAGAGATTTGGCTTGGGAGTCCTAATTCTGCTTTTCCATAGGGCAGGAAGCTTGAATTTTCAAGGACCAAACCAAAGAACACACACAGTTGGTAGGCAATGGGTGTCCCTCTTTGAGCGCCGGGGTAACTGGACAACTTGGGGCAAATCACTTAATTTCTTCATGGATTCAGATTCTCCCTCATTAAAATTCAGCACCACGGGGTGCCTGGTTGGCTCAGTCAGAGGACTGTGCAACTCTTGATCTCAGGGTCCTAAGTTTGAGCTCCGCATTGGGTACGGGGATTACGTAAGTAAATAAATAAGTAGATAATTCAGCAGCTAGTAAGGGTTTCCAAAAAGTGGGCTCTGCAAAAGAGGGAGCTAGCTGTTGGGGTTGGAAAGGATGTACTGGGAGGGAAAAGGTATTGTGCCCATAATCAATGTAAGGATTTGCTTTTCCTCTAGTGATTTTCCATTCAAAATCGCATCCATGAGAAGGAGGGGATTAATCAAGTGTATTCATTAAATAGAGCATGATGATCAAAATAATATCAGCCTTCTGGTTCCGCCAATGTCTCACTTGAACAAGCACAGGGAAGTGGGGACTGTGTGAGGCCTCGACTAATGTTGGCACCAGGGTGCCAGCTCCAGAGCCACCTGTTTTGTTCTGCTTCTCTCACTCTGTCCCCACAATCACAGGAACAGGCTACCATCTGTGCTGTACAAGCTTGGCTCAGTTCTCCATAAAGGTAAATAAGATCATGACGTTTTTTATCTAAAAAAAAAAATCTCTCCAATTATTACTTTCAGAGCTCCGTCTTGTTTCAACTTAGCCTAATTCCATTTCAAGTCGTCCTGAGAACCTTCTTTCTCGCAGATGCCTGGCTCAAGGTTTCACAAGGATGCTAAAATGCAGAAGGGTTCGATAAAACAAGGACAGTCTTAAACTCCAAAACTAGGTGCCTACAAAGAGCTCAGAGTACATGAGAAATGAAGGTGCGACTTAATAAAATTCTTTGCCAAGAGAATGTTCATGCCGCTAATATTCTTAACATAGAAACATATGCTCTTCACAGGGCAATGTAAAAAATACATACAGATTATGAGAATATACACAGCAGGACAGGATGGCAGTTTAATGTGACTGATTTTTTTTTAAGCTGAATGTTATGATTACTCAGAAAAAAATAGATGATGGTGATTTGGTATCCTATTTTTTTTTCTTTTTTTTTAATGTTTACTTATTTTGAGAAAGAGAAAAAGAGACAGCTCCCACGCTGTCAGCACAGAACCTGACATGGGGCTCAATCCCATGAACCACCAGATCATGACCTGAGCTGAAATCGAGAGACTGACGCTTAACTGACTGAACTACCCAGGTGCCCCTTTTACGGCATCTTATTTAATCCAAAATCAGAATACTGCTCAAATCCTTAGAAGAGAGAACATTTCTAATTGTGAGGGTTCATAATGGATATTTGGGGATGATTTCCTATAAAATCATGGAATAGACAAGAACAGGTCACTTCGTATTTTTGGTTATTTAATTTTGAAAAGGATAATTTTCATCCTAAAAGTCAGAGAAGATTTCCACTAAAAGAAACCTAATATCAAGAGCCACCATTTTGAGATAAGAAACAATGATGAAATACGAAATTTTTAAAATCCTGCTAATCATCTACATGACTAAGACACAGTATTTAAGTGTTGAAATTCATGTCTCTTCCATTCCAAATACTGGTTTAAGAAGAAACAAAACATGGGGTGCCTGGCTGGCTCAGTCAGAAGAGCATGCAACTCTTTTTTTCAAGTTTATTCATTTATTTATTTATTTTGAGAGAGAGAGAGAGGAGAGAGAGACTGAGTGGGGGAAGAGGAGAGACAGAAGGAGAGAAAGAATCCCAAGCAGGCTCCTGTTGTCAGCACAGAGCCAGACATGGGGCTCAATCTCATGAACTTTGAAATCATGACCTGAGCTGAAATAAAGAGTCAGATGTTTAACCAACTGAGCCAACCCAGGTCCCTAAGCATGCAACTCTTGATCTCGGGGGTCATGAGTTCAAGCCCCATGTTGGGTGTAGAGATAACTTAAATAAAAAAGAAGAAGAAACAAAACATGTCCATTGTCCAGGGAAAGCCCGGTCACTGAGTTCTAATTTGAGGATAGACTCTTTTTATTTTAATGTTTATTTATGTATTTTTGAGAGACAGAGTGTGTGTAAGCAGGGGAGGGGGGGGCAGAAAGAGAGGGAGGGAGAAAATCCCAAGCAGCTGATACCACGGAGCCCAACATGGGGCTCGATCCCAAGAACCCTGAGATTGTGACCTGAGCCAAAATCAAGAGTCAGATGTTTAACCAACTCAGGTGCCCCAGGATGGACCAGATTCTTGATCAGCTCTTCTTATAGGGACATCGTATTATCCCCTCTCCTCAAATCACGGGTAACTCCTATTCAGGGCCACTCCAGAGAAACACCCCTGAAACATATGTATTCTTCTTTCATTGTGCGATGTGTTAGACGAATGGGGCCAGGAGTGAGTGAACTAAGAAAATAAAAATTAAATCAGAATTTTACATCACAAGAGGATATACTTGAAGATATTACGCTAAGTGAAATAAGCTACACAGAAAAGGACAAATGTACGTTTCCACTTACATGAGGTCCCTTGAATAGCACTGAGACAGAAAGTAGAATGGTGGTAGCCAGTGGCTAGAGGGGTGAGGGGTAGTGTTTAATGGGTCCAGAGTTTCAGTTTGGGATGATGATAATGCCTTAGATGGATGGTAATGATGGCTGAACAACGGTGTGAATGTTCTCAATGCCAGTGAACTGCACACATTAAAAGAATGGTCAAAATGGTTAAATCTTATGTATATTATAGCACAATAAAAAAATATTATTTTATATATTAAATTTTAATATATAAAATTAAATTTTTTATATTAAAAACTCAGATTTTGGGAAGCCTAGGAGGCTCAGTCAGTTATCAGTTAAGCATCTGACTTCGGCTCAGGTCATGATCTCATGATTCATGAGTTCAAGCCCAGCAGTGGGCTCTATGCTGACAGCTCAGAGCCTAGAGCCTGCTTCAGATTCTCTCTCTGCCTCTTTCTCTGTCTCTGTCTCTCTCAAAAATAAAACAGTAAAAAAAAAAATTAAAAACAAAAAAAAGCCTCATTTTGAGGCCGCTTCAAAATTTGAAAAGCATCTTCATACACATTAGATCATCTAATCACAGCAACCTGAAGAGGAATACGTGTTTATTTCATACCCATTTGTAAGTGACATGCCTATTGTCTAGAAGAACAAGTAGCTTGCCCATGATCAGAACACCGGTCTATATTCTCCAAAACCTGTTGTACTCATTTCTCAACTCCACACCATCTTCCAGTGTTTGTACACATTCTATAGAAACCCAGGAAATGTTCGTAGGTGCCTAAGAAGAACGCATTCCCTGGTCAAAGTTGGGAACTCTAACTCCCACGGTGAAGAAATAGATTTCACTATATTATGTAACTAAGTGTTTCAAGACTTTCTGAATCACAAAACCTTTTTTCGTGGTGTATCTATCAATGGGCTGTGGGAAATAACCTTTGTAGCTTATTACTGTGGGGAACCATCTAACAAAAATGTGCTCATTTATATTACTGTAGGGTCAGTCTCCTTGCAGACTAAAGAGTCGAGTCATCAAGGTGTTTACTTAATTGGCAGCTCCAAGTATCAATATCGTCACCAGCACTACGCTCAGCTGGTAGTCTTCCTTCTCAATTTTCTATGTTCCTTCATCCAGATCTCTCCATCAACCATGAAACAGACCACGAGAAAGATAATAATGACTAATCTGGCCTCATCCTTGGCCTAGACTTCTTACTCATGGGCAATGGGTCAAATGTGATCCATTCCAGGGTTCGTGTGTGTGTGCTGGGGGGTGGTGAGCAGAGCTATGCATACATGTCTACATGTGTATGGAAATAACCAGAATATGTGCTTTAAAATTAATTAAAAGAAGGATAATGGGATATGTGTCCCCACCCCAAATCCTATTTTATAAGGCCTGGTATAAATGAGTCAGAGAAAGAAACAAATACATCACTCTGCATGAAATACCTATATTGGAGGAGGGAGGTGCAGGTGGCCAGAAATACAGGTTTTACAGGCGATTTTATACAGCAGCAATACTTCACTTCAGAGTTCGCAGTTTCTCCCCGCTAATTAAAACAAAAACATCAACAACCAGCAGTCAAAATTTCTAATGATGGGTTTGTTTTGTTTTCATCACAGTGTATCCAAAACCCTTTAAGATGTGGCAATGAATTACTCAAAATTAATTTGTAATATGTTATGCCTGTTTAATTCTCGAGAAGACTCCACCATCTCCCTCTGGGATTCAATCAAATATAAATCCGCTCCATGCCTCTCAGAGTGACGGGAAACACAGCTCCGGTCTTCAAGGAGTACGCCTGGTGGTGTAACCACACCACCACCACCACCACCACCACCACCACCACCACCACCACCACCACCCCGCTGCCATGCCATTTCTCAGAATGCAATTAACTGCTGACATTGGCCCAGGCTTCAGTAGAGCAAACACTAAACCTGTGGACTGTTACTTCTTGTTGGGGCTTGTGCTGTTTGTTTGTTACGTATGTTCAATTTATAAAGGGAGTCTGTCAGCTTCTTTTGTTTGAACTTGACACAATGGGAAAAGCCCTTAAGGGTTAATCATTCATCTCAAAATGAAATCTGAAACAGATAATGAATGGGGCTTGAGCAATTGTGAGAGACTCCCAAAAGCAGCAGTCAGGGTAAGGATTGTTGCCAGACCAGAGCCTTCTCAAATTCCACTGCATCTCATGAGCTCTTAAGCGCCTAGGACAAAAAGATCAGTGCTCAGAGAATAGACTTTAACATTTTTTTAATGTTTTTTATTTATTTTTGAGAGTCAGAGACAGCACGAGCAGGGGAGGGTCAGAGAGAGAGAGATACAGAATCTGAAACAGGCTCCAGGCTCTGAGCTAGCTGTCAGCACAGAGCCCGATGCGGGGCTCAAACCCACAAACCGTGAGATCGTGACCTGAGCCAAAGTTAGACGCTTAACCGACTGAGCCACCCAGGCGCCCCAGAGAAGAGACTTTAGAGCCAGAGAGACTTGGGCGGGAATTTTCCTTCTGCTACTGAAAACCTAAAAGGCTGTGAAGAGTTATTTCACACCACCAAGACTCAGTCTCCTCGTGGGTAAGATGGAAATACTAAGAGTAAATGGAACAGTCCACTGGAAACCACTCGACCCACTGTCTGGGCCACAGAAGTGATCAACAGACGGTAAATGTGGGCTCTTTCATTCTATCGAGATATTGATTAGTAATCAGCATCTCTAGGCTCCTGCACCATAATTAGAATTTTTCAAAAAGTACGCAAGTATGAAAAAAATAGCCTGTGAAATTAGTGCCTGGATTTATGAAATCTCCTTCCTCATTAATTGCAATGGAAACACATGAAGCTTTCACGTGGAGTAGTCATGAGGGACACCCAGTGTCCCTTTTCAGTGATAACTCATAAGGATGAGAAATGACAGCTCACAAGATCATAACCTTGTAAAACAATACACCAATTCTTCAGCTCTTTTATGTTATCGCAAATGTTTTGAAAAGGTGATTGTAACCCAGAATTAAAGGCAGAAACTTCATCTTCTAAATATCACCTCTGCTGACTAAAGTTAACTAGAGACAAACATTTAAGTATCTTAGAAAGAATATCGCCAATGGCAGTACCCTGCTCATTATCCCGGAACAAATCAGGAATGCACAAAGCAAATCAGATTTACTAAATATAAAGGTACTAAAGATACACCAAAATATTAATCCTATCATATTTAGATTTAAAAGATCACAGTTTCAAGGGATCAAAACACAGATTTCTGATATCTCATGAAGGAGGAGCCTATAATAAAATATGGTTGCTGCCAAAGGGACTCAGAAAATCCAGTACCAAAATATGACTCAGAGGAGGAAACTCCAAGGCATGTAGGGAAGGGACAACAAAGATGTGAATTTTAGAGCAGAGTTCACCTAGAGAGTGAGATTATATCATATGATCACTTTTTACTAAGAAACAAGAATAAGGAACAGCTGTTATGTATGAGATACTACATGCCGGCTGCTCAAGACTGGGAAGGGGTGGGTAACGCCATCAAGGCTATGACACAGGTATGACTGTCCTCGCCAGTCAGCCAGGAAGAACCCAGACCATGAACGCAAGGCTGGAAACCAGTGACCTATTTCTTTAAGGCTTAGAGGATAAGAGCTAGATTAATACAGTGGAATTTAAAACTGTATACAACAAAACAAAAAACAAACAAACAAAAACAAAACAAAAAGAATCCTGGGCTCAATTTCTTATCATTCTCCAGACCCTCCAGACCCCTAACTATGGAATACAGACATAGGCATTAAAAGAGGACACCCTTGGGATTTAGGAGCACTTAAAAAGGAACTCAGGGGTGCCTGGGTGGCTCAGTCAGTTAAGTGTCTGACTTTCGGCTCAGGTCATGATCACACAGTTTGTGGGTTCGAGTCCCGCGTCGGGCTCTTTGCTGACAGCTCAGAGCCTGGAGCCTGCTTCGGATTGTGTGTCTCCCTCTCTCTCTGACCCTCCCCCACACTGTCTCTATCTCTCTCTCTCTCAGAAATAAATAAAACATTTAAAAAAATTTTTTTTAAAAAAAGGAACTCAGATAGGAATTATACTCTAGGCAAAATCATCAAAGTATACAAGACAAATGTAGTTGACCTGACCCTGCTATCCAGGTGGATATTGGGCTCTGAAAATAGAAATACTGTTATTCAACATGCAATTGGGATGTCATATACCTTATGAAACTGTCCCACAATGCTATCCCTAGTCAATACTAAGTCACTTGTGGATTTAGATCTGGATTACAGAATGGCACTGCCTTCACAAGCGCTAGCGTCAAAATGACTTTTAATTGTTAAAACCGCAACAACAGAAAAAAGACCTTTAAAAAAACAGCAAATATGATTCAGATAAGGCAGAAAGTAAATGATATAGTGAATACATATGAAACTTTACCTCACACTCCTGCTACAAAAGCAATGAGATGTAAGACATTTATTTGGTGGGACTCTTAAATGGAATGGTCTTCATTTGGTTGCGAAAGCTACAGATATACTGGCATGCTCTATTTAAGCTAAAGCAAGGGGAAAGCCCCCTGTTTCAGAAACTCCAGACTGACCTATGGGTTCTCTAAGTTAGTGCTAGAGGTATGATAAATGATAAACAGCACTCATGGAAGGGAAGGAACACAAGAGAGGGAAAGTGAGAAGGAAGGGGAGGGGAGGGGGGTTGGAAATCTTGGAAATTTAGACTCCAAAAGGAATCAGGATACACCATTAAAATCCTAGTTTTCAAATGCTCTGTGTTTCTGGGGGGCCATCAGGTTAAAGCAGAATCGGTTTCTAAGAAATCAATCCTACTAACTTCAAAACCGGGGACCAAGTTCAATGCAGTCAAGCACCCACCACAAGTCAAAGGTAAGAGTTGATGTGAGAAACAAAGGCAAAAGAAAAAATCCATTTCCTTACAACTTACAGCCCATTAACAAGTCGTTGGGGCAGGCCCAATGGCCTTTCTCTGGGAACTCAGCAGCCTTGATGTTACTACTTTGCTAAGAGCCTGTAAGTCTACTTTAACATATAAAGTTTCCTTTAGAAACTTCCTTTATCTCTATTCCCAAGATACACATGTTAGCAATCCTACTCTAAGCTTGTGGCCCACTGATAGACATCTGAATGGTCTCACGACTGAGGCTTTACTAGACAGTAATTAATGACCTGTTGCTACTCAACAGCAGCCAGCCCCCCAAAGTCCGGGAAACCTTGCTTCCAAAACTCCTTAGAGACTACACTATCCCTAACCCCATCACGACATGAAGGTACATATAATCAGTCACCCACCACAACCCCAGTGCATTCTTTCTGCCCACAGGTCCTGTCCCCCGTGCTTTAATAAAACCACCTTTCTGCACCATAGTTGTCTCAAGAATTGTTTCTTGGCCATCAGCTCTGAGCCCCAACATTTCCACATCAGGAGTGACATACTACAAATGAGAACATGGTCAAGATCTTTTTTTTTAATGTAGGTGTGGTCACTGAAAACTCAAGAGGGCAACATTTTTCTAGGACTTGTTAATGGGCTGTAAGCAAATTCTAATAACAGACTTGAATATTATATCATTGACATGTTCAAATTTCTAAGTTTACCCAACTCTTGTCTCAAATGTCTTTTATCACAATGGTGTATGTGTGAGGGACAGAGAGAGAAAAACCTGTATTTATAATATAAATAATAAAAATTTTAAATATTTTTCTTAACAGGGATGTGAAACTGAAAGTATTCATTATGAGTAACACTTCACTAAAATACTACCTATTATTTTATTTTGTTTTGTTTTATTTTATTTGAGCAGGGAAGAGGGGCAGAGAGAGGGCGAGGGGGAGGGGGGAGAGAGAGAAGGGGAGAGAGAGACAGAAGAGGGAGAGGGAGAATCTTAAGTAGGCTCCATACTTCAGTACAGAGCCTAATGTGGGGCTCAATCCTGAGATCATGACCTGAGCTGAAATCAAGAGTCGGAGGCTCAACCAACCAACTGAGCCACCCAGGTGCCCCAATACTGGGTCTTTAAAAACATGTATCTACAAACAAGTTTTTTAAATTAAATTTGGAGCCAAGAAATTTTAGTTGATTATTTTTAGAATGGCAAATTATAATAAACTGTATAGAAAAGAAAGTGATCATGAATGAGCACTTGATTCTAAAGCTGAGCAAAAAGGCTCCTAGGGTCGATGGGGGTGCAGCAAGGAGGAAATGGAGGCAGGAGATGTAGGCACAGACAATACAGAGAAAGTGGCTCTCAGCTGCGGTCCCTGCAAAACAGCAGCTAACAGCTGGCAGGTTCCCCTGACGACAGCACCCGGCCATCTTCTCCCTCAGCTCAGCCAAGGCTCTCCTTGAGAAGCCACCTTTCTAGATCACCTTAGAAATCTTATCAACACCCCCGCTGTGGACAGAAAAGGTGATGACAATGTTTTCAAACCTGGGTTTCAACAGGATTGAGCTTCTCCTAAGTCTCTGAATAATTTGCCTGTGTCCAGAGGATGCTAGCCTTCCAAGCCAGCTTACAAATTCTAACCAGGCTTCACTGTTGTTTTCAATTTAACAGTAAAGCCAACCATCCCTTAAACCTTCATGAGAATATCTATGGTGTACTGACCCCAAGATAAGCATGAAATATAAAACCTGGTGACAGGAGGAAGAGGTGGGTGTCTACCCAAAGGACTGGCCTGGCATGGGGGTGTCAAAGACCAAGCAAGATGGCGTGGGGAGGTGTCCCAAGAGGGGAGCAGCCAGGGTTCCTCAGAGTCCAAGCAGAGTGAGGGATGGGGATGACACAACCAGACAGAGGAGCCCACTTGAAGGGACCACGACACGTCAAATCCGGAGTGACTAGAGTATCAAAATGAATACCACTACTAATAGAGTATAATCCATTGCCTAAAATAGAAAGCAGGGAGTCTAAACAGAATAAATAAGTAAACTGAAAGTTCTGTGAGGAATAGGGGATCTAAATAACCTCAGGTAACTCTCTATAAAAAATATTTACTGGGGCACCTGGCTGGCTCGTTGGTAGGGCAAGCGATTATTGATCTTGGGGTTGTGAGTTCGAGCCCCATATTGGACATGGAGTTTACTTAAAAAATAAAATCTTAAACAAATGTACTACTGGGGAGCGTGGGTGGCTCAGCTGGTTAAGTGTCTGACTCTTGGTTTCAGCTCAGGTCATGATCTCACATTTCCTGAGTTCAAGCCCCGCATCGGGCTCCACGCTGACAGTGCAGAGCCCGCTTGGGATTCTCTCTCTGCCCCTCCCCTACTCATTCACTCTGTCTCTCTCAAAATGAATAAACTTTAAAATTTTTTTTTTAATTTACCAGCTACAAAGGTTAAATGCATAACTTCCTACCAGATAAAGCTGGCGGACAGCATCTTCTAACCAAAAGATCCAGGTAAGTGGATATCATCAGAAATGAAACAGGTCAAAATGGAGAGTTCCCAGAGAAGACAACATGAAGACCCATCATCACCACCTCAGGTGTGTCTGCCAATGACGCCAAACACAGACCTGATCGGCAGGGAACTTTGAGAAAAACCAAATGGAAGGACATTTGGGGGAAACAAAAAAAACTGCTCTGAGCTCTTCAAAGTGTCAAGGTCATGAGAATGAAACCTCAAGGAGGTGTTCCTGACAGGAGTCTAATCTAAAGACACACCACAGCCCAACCCAACACATGATTCTACCGGACACGTCGGCTATTTAAAAGGGTGCCATCCTTCAGACACTTGAGACAAATAGCAAAACTGCAAAGGGGTGTGAGGGGTAGCAGGTGGCAATATATCCATTCATTCTGTGATTCTGAGCCCTAGAGGATGGCTGCATAGAAGAGTGTCCTTCTATATAGGAAAAAACACTCATGTCTGGGGTAATAGCAACTAACTCAAATGACTTAGAGAAAATATTGCCAACTTTTCTCTAAGCTTGTGACAATTTCGAAATAAAAACAAAATTTTAAACATGAAAGCTTATTTATTCTACCTTACATACACAGATACAAAACAGTTATGGATCATTTGTACAATGAAATAATGAAACAACTGACTTACTACATTAAATATGAGAATTAATTTAAAAAGTATAAAATTGGCTCATTTCATCTTAGAAAAAAAATAATAAAGTCCCTTTGGCCACATGTGTTCATGTGCTCCTCTATCTCACCAGAACACATGAACCATCAGTCAGCAGGTTTGGGTAAATTCAGAGCCTTGTTTTGTCTTTTCATGCCAAGCCACTCCCACGACTGTTAACATCCTGAGTGCACGTTAAATACACGGAATGCAGGGCGCCTGGGTGGCTAAGTCGGTTAAGCGTCCAGCTTTCGCTTAGGTCATGATCTTGCGGTTCGTGGGTTCGAGCCCCGCATCGGGCTCTGTGCTGACTGCCAGCTCAGATCCTGGAGCCTGTTTCAGAGTCTGTGACTCCCTCTCTCTCTGACCCTCCCCTGCTCACGCTGTCTCTCTCTCCCCTAGAAATAAATAAAACATTAAAAAAAATTAATAATAAATAAATAAGTAAATAAATAAATACACGGAACGCTCAGAAACACCTCCCACATCTGAGAGCCCCCAGTGGGCCATCCAGAATACTGCCAAGAATTAAGGAACAAAACTAAAGTCACAGCTTTCAAAGTCTGTGCTGTCACAGACTCTGAAGATGTGGGATCTAGCATGAAGTCTACCCCAGATGGCTCTGGGACGGAACTTCATCAGGCCTCAGTTTTGGCATTTGGAAAGTGGGAAGTTGGGCATGGTAATCAATAATGCTGATCAATTCCACCAGCATTTAATACAAGGCTCCCCAGCCCTGACCATGTCCTCAAGACGCTCAAGTCCAGCAGACAGAGAGGCTTACAAAGAGATGTAATGAGTCTCAGTTGTAAGCACAGACTCGACCCTGGTCAGGGAGAAGAGAGTCTAAGATAAGGGAAAGACAGGAAGGTGAAGTCTCCAATGAATTCTGAGGATAGAAATTAAGAGTTATTCCAAGGAGAATAAAAGGCCAAGGAGGGAAGTTCACCAGCATCACTAGCCAGTACTACATAATGGCCAGTTCTAGCCTCCCCCCCAACCCCCACCTATGCAACCCTGGGCAAATTATGCAACTTTCCTCTTTTGCTATAAAGCAATGAATTGAAAGTCTGATGCAACTCCTTTTGTCATTTAAAAAAGGGACATAATAACATTACCCAGCTCATCCTTGGAATGGTTAAATGCTCTCTTGTACTGCATTTTACCTATATATTTATATTTAAATCTATACTTAATTATTAAATTGTTGATATATAATATATGTTAATTACATACAATACATTGTTGTTTATTTAGCATATTTGATCATTCTGCTCAGCATCCCTCCTCATCAGGGAAATACAAATCAAAACCACACTGAGAAACCTCACGCCAGTCAGAGTGGCTAAGATGAGCAAATCAGAGAACTCTAGATGCTGGCGAGGATGTGGAGAAATGGGCACCCTCCTACACTGTTGGTGGGAATGTACATTGGTGCAGCCCCTCTGGAAAGCAGTGTGGAGGTTCCTCAGGAAACTAACAATAGAACTCCCCTAGGACCCAGCAATAGCACTGCTAGGAATTTACCCGAGGGATACAGAAATGCTGATGCATAGGGGCACATGTACCCCAATGTTCATAGCAGCACTCTCAACAATAGCTAAAACATGGAAAGAGACTAAGTGTCCATCATTGGACGAATGAATCAAGAAGATGAGGTTTATCTATACCATGGAATACTCCATGGCAATGAGAAAGAATGAAATCTGGCCATGTGTAGCAACATGGATGGACCTTGAGGGTGTTATGCTGAGCGAAATAAGTCAGGCAGAGAAGGACAAATATCATATGTCTGCACGTATAGGAGGATTAGGAGGAACTTAACTGAGGGACAAAGGGGAGAAGAAGGGGGGAAATGGTGGGGGAAAGGGAGAGAGGCAAACCATGAGAGACTCTTGAATGCTGACAAAAACTGAGGACTGATGGATCTGGGGGGGGATGGGCATGAAGGAGGGCACTTGTGGGAATGAGCACTGGGTGTTATGTGGAAAAGAATATTTGATCATTCGATCTATATCTAATATAATCTAAATGTTTTGGTCCCTGAGAGGGTTAAAAGTTTTAATACATTCTACAAGAGACCCAGGCACTTACTCAGTACTCAATCAACATTTGTTGATATTTATGAGTATATGCAGTATGGTGATCATAACGTAGCGTGGCTTGGGAAGAGGGCGTGGTGTGTGTGTCATGAGCGTGGGGGCTGCTATACCTTGTACAACCCAGCAAGGGCCATCTTAGGTGGCTGCCAAAGGCTGTAAGTGGTAGATGAGGAGCTTGAACTTGATCCCACCGATAATGGGAGTCCCGTTGTTGTAGTCCTCACTTAGAGCCTGCTGATTCTCAATTTAACAAGCTTGATTTACCTGATGTGACAGCCCACAGTAAATTAACAGCAGGGAGAGTTAGAGAGAGCAGAGAGAGTTGGAGGGGGCAGGGAGAAAGGACTCGGAACCACACCAGATGTGACAAGAAGGAAGGAGACAAGCCAATGAGCTCCAAAGCCTCACCATTCTGCACCTTCCAACCTCACTAATCTCTGCGTTACCAATCGCAGCATGAGATAATGGTTGATTCTGTGGGATGAAAAAATAACCTGAGGATTAACTGATGCTCACTGTGACTCTGTTGAACATGAATGGTAACATATGAAAAGTTTTAAATGATTCCAAAATTATTAAAATTCAAAAGCTTCAGAATCTGTATGGGTAAAAAAAATCTTTTAACAGAAAAATACCACATAGTTGGAATTCTACACTCATAGACTGTAAAGTCTGGCTGGAAAAGGCCTCCTTTAAAGTCAAGAGGGTGGCCTCTCAAATGAAACATGAAGACGTAGACCCTGAAAGACCATGGTCACTGATAAACTCTGGGCAAAATGAGATAAAGATGAACTTCAAGGAAATTAGCACAGATCCCCAGAGGGACTATCTGAAAAAACCTGAATTTGATTATACCTAGAAGGTATCATGCATGACCAGACATTTATCCTGGATCTTTGAGCAGGTAATAAACATATCATCAGGCAAAGAGTAAAGTCCCCAATGCAGCACTTCAAATGTTTATTTATTTTGAAAGACACAGAGAACAGGCAAGGGAAGCACAGAGAGACAGGGAGACAGAATCCCAAGCAGGCTCCATGCCATCAGCACAGAGCCCAACACGGGGCTCCAACTCACGAACTGTGAGATCATGACCAGAGCCGAAATCAAGAATCAGACACTCAAATCGATTGAGCCACCCAGGTGCCCCCACCCAATGCAGCACTTTAAAAAGAAAATAATAATAATGATAAAATGAAAAAAGCCCTTCTTCTCCATTTGTGGGGAGAAATGCCGAAGGTAAAAATGAATTTGGAATTCAGATCCAATACTTAGCTACCGAGTCATGTAAATTCTTCTTTTAAGGTCTTCCTAATGGAAACACTTTACCTTTAGAAACTCTTAAGGTTAAGCTTTAAATACTCAACTGTGGCAGAGACACTAAATCAATTCCTTTTTCACCTGAGAAGTAAGGAAATGTAGCTTCCCAGTCCACTCACCGCTATGTGAGGGCCACGTGCCTGCATCATGGCCAGTGGAATGTGGCTCAAATAACATTGGCCACTTCCAAAATCTGCCCCCAACACCTCCCCGTGGATCCTACAGGCACCTTCTTCCTTTTACCAAATGCAGAGAAACCAGGAGAAAACTTCAAGAACAGGGTCCAATAAGATGGAGCAAGCTTGAGTCCCTGAATAACTCTGGAGAGAGAGAGAGAGAGAGAGAGAGAGAGAGAGGGAGAGAAACTACCAACTGCTCCCACCTCCACCCACAGTAGACATGACAAAAGCAGTAAGTAAACCTCCAAATATGAAACCACTGATATTTGAGATTGTACACGAAAGGAGTCAGATCATCTGCCTTCGGTTAATGAGCTTTTGTGAGAATTTCCTGGAGGGACATAAAGTTACCAGCTCCAAAGAAATCTTGGAAATTTACCACCATGGGGGTTAAATTAACTTTATAGACTTACAACCTTGACTGCTGAAAACCAAGAATTACCAGCTACCTATTCAGAATCGGAAGTCAACAGCTCCCAAATGGAAATCCCTAGCTACTGCGTTCTCTTCTATCAATTCAGTGACATCAAAATGTCAAGGCAGAGTGCGCTGTTCTCATAATATTGTAGCCAACAACCCTAAAGGAAAGGTTACTGACAATACACAATGTGAGGAAGAGAACAGCACTGAAAATTCTCATTGAGGAAAAGTATTGAAGGCAGCATGTCAAAATGTTTACTTCTATGGCAAAGTATAATTTGAATATATATATATATATATTTTTTTTTTATTTAGCCCGATGACTTGCACAATGTGATCCTGTGACAAAGGACTGAGTTCCAAGTTTTCTTAAGGAAAAGTAGAGAGTCAACCTGTCGTAACAAGTCAGCACCACCTGCACTGGTTCAGCAGGACTAGCTCACACCACGTAAACAATGAACTGCCAATATGTTTGTTCCAGAACAAAGGAAGAGAACCTTGATTCTCTTGCCCATTGTCTTCATGGTCAGGAAGTGTTTTCTGATGCTTCTCTATCAGTGCAATAAGAGGAATACAGTCAAAAATTGCTAACTCAGGAGGGCAATTAATATGCTACAAAGTGAGAACAGGGGCCCTGAACTAAGCTGCCAGCTTCTTAAAAAGGGGACGGACTCCACCTTGGTAAGAGTTCATAGTACTAAGAAGTTGTCTTCTCTTTAATGATGTCACCCAGTGAAAGATGAAAGCTCTAAATGCTGAAGTGAAATCACTCCAGAAATGCCCACCAAGATTTCTAGGAACTTGGGGTACAGATTGGTCCAAAGAGCAATGAGAAGTGATTTACCATCACCCTTGATGAAACTTAGTGAGTAATTTCTTAAAAGACTCATTCTCTTACTCCTGGGTCTATGCAAACATTTCAAAATGGCTCCACTTCCTCCGCATTGGAATATATCAGTGCATGAAGAGCAGCCCATGAATGGGGGGGGGGGGAGAAGGAGGGGGGAGGAGGAAAGGGAGGGAAACTCTATTCCTCACTCACCAGTCCCTTCACCTCCACAGACCTCTCTGTAGAGAGAGAGAGATAGGGCAGTGATCGCCAGGACAACCACTGGGTGAGTATCTTAACATCACTGAACTTCAACCTCTCATCTATAAATGATGAGAAATCAGTTCTAATGATTCCTCCTAATAAAACTTCACCACCACCATGTCACCCCCAACTGAGCTAGGGAGGTTAGGGCATTAGAATTCAAAAACACAGAATGTTAGGCCTGAATTGTAAAAGATGATCAATAAATGTCAGTTGTCATTTAGTAGGAATTACATAGCATGTTCTGTCAGAAAATCTCACAAACAGCAGGAAAAGTGAGAAGTAATGATATTTCAAAGGTTCTAAAAAGACCCTCTTTATTCACAAAATACATTCCCTGCCCAACTGAATAATAACCTCCCAATCCACCATTAGGTGTTTATTTCTATTTTTAAGTGATGTAAGCCTTTTAAAGAATCTTGAATTCTTTAAACACCTGAATACACCTGAATCTTACCAGCATGAAGTGTTCACTGAATCCAGAGATAAGCAGCAGCCCATTTTACAAATGAGCAAAACCGAAGCTCCCAGAAGCCGACTACGTCACCCAAGTTCTTGGAAGTGGTGGAGGAGAAATTCCAGCTAAGGTCCATTTGGCCCTAGAGACATGTCATTTTCCTATAGAATTCTGCCAGATCCTAGTAATTGCGTACCTTCCAAAGGGAAAGTTTTTATAGCTAGAGAGTGAACAGGAGAAAAGAGAAGAGGACAGTATTATATAAATAGGATGAAGGATACAGGAGGGCATGATACAGAAAGGAATGTCAGGAAGCACAACCTTAACGAAGGGCAGGCAGCCTATGGGAGACAGCTGGGCAGTGTTTTCAAACCCACATCACACACAACCCTTAAATTACAGCAGCCACTCACTTGCCTAGTGCAAAATACATGTTTATATGCATAGAGTATGTCCTATATATCACTTTATAAGATACAGCCAGCTCAAGCTTAAATCTTATTGCAATACTTTTAAAAGTGGTGGAAGAGCAAGGTTTCATGCATAAATGATCTTTTCTAAGAATCTGAATACATTTATTTGGGGCAGACATTTGAGTATGTTTGATAACCCTGGAAATCCAATAAACTTCTTTCCTTAAAGATTAACACAAAATAAAATGTATTTCTAAGGGATAAAAACACCAGGAAAATTATGTACCCGTGTGTGTGTGTGTGTGTGTGTGTGTGTGTGTATGTGTGTGTGTGTGTGTGGTTTTCTTTTCTTTTCTTTTTTTTTAACCACATTTACTTTAATAACAGATTCTGGCAGTTGAGTTTCAATGGTATTTGGAGTTTTCTAGGAGACTCCCATCTGGGATCCAAATAATCAACATTTGCAACATTTGTAAGTGAACAGAATGTTGGTTCACAATATAGAGAAAAGACAGACAGATTGTTCTTTTAATGTCAGTTATGACGTGTGGGGGCAAAATAATTTATACAAGAAATCAGGAGTTAAGTAGGCTACATTTAAAAAAATGAAATAAGATTAAACAGATGCTTTTAAAAGAAGAACACTACTATGCCCGGAGTGCTTGTCTGCTTGGTTAGTGCAGCCAGAATGGACGACTCGACAGATGCTGAAAATTCTAAAGGAAGTCTAAAATGCAATTCCTCCATCAGGGAAATACAATTCAAGGCCACACTGAGATGCCACCTCACGCCGGTCAGAGTGGCTACAATGAGCAAATCAGAAGACTCTAGATGCTGGCGAGGATGTGGAGAAACAGGCACCCTCCTACACTGTTGGTGGGAATGTAAACTGGTGTGCAGCCCCTCTGGAAAACAGTGTGGAGATTCCTCAAAAAATTAACAATAGAGCTCCCCTATGACCCAGCAATAGCACTGCTAGGAATTACCCAAGGGATACAGGAGTGCTGATGCATAGGGACACATGGACCCCAATGTTCACAGCAGCACTCTCCACAATAGCCAAAACATGGAAAGAGCCTAAGTGTCCATCAAGTGACGAATGGATCAAGAAGATGTGGTTTATCTATACAATGGAATACTACTTCACGATACAAAGAATGAAATCATGCCATTTGCAGCAACGTGGATGGAACTGGAAGGTATTATGGTAAGTGAAATAAGTCAGTCAGAGAAGGACAGATATCATATGTTTTCACCCATATGTGGATCTTGAGGAACTTAACAGAAGACCATGGGGGAAGGGTAGGGAGAAAAAATAGTTACAGAGAGGGAGGGAGGCAAACCACCAAAGGCTCTTAAATACAGAGAACAGACTGAGGGTAGATAGGGACATGGGGGAGAGGGGAAAATAGGTGATGGGCACTGAGGAGGGCACTTGTTGGGATGAGCACTTGGTGTTGTATGTAAGCCAATTTGACAATAAATTATATTTTAAAAATAGAAATAAAATAATAAAATGGGATATCTGCATGGTATAACAAAACAGTTCAACTACTGCTAAGAATACTGATTAATGTTTATTGAGGATTTCTGCTATGCATTTTATACACATAAGCTCATTTAATCTCCCCAACAATCCTGAGGAAAGGATATTATCATGACCGGGCCCACTTTACAGATGAGGAAACTGAAGCTACGAAACATTAAGTCTCTTGTCCGAGGTAGTTAAGTGATGGCAGGGTGGGGATCACACTGATCCTTAGTTGGAAGGGGAAAATAGAGCTTGAATATTAAAGGAACATCAGGAGAGCCTTCAACAGGAGTTAGTTAAGTTTATTGACCTGAGAGGTATCCCCAGAAAGACCGTGGCAAAGCATCACTTGGGATGGGATGTTAAGATAGAAAAATGAATATTTTTCATAAAGAAGGAAAGGGGCCAGTGTAGTCAAAAATATAATGCAAAGAATGCATGGACTTCTTTTAATCGCTCCCACTGCCCTAAATATACAGCAAAATAAGTAGAACAGACACCAGTTTTCTCACACTGGGACCCATAATTTTCATCTCAACCCAGCATATAGAGATATAAACATATAGGCTGGTTTCTTTTCTATTCTGTTCCAGTACATTCTTTTGGTAATGTTGGCCCCAAACCACGAAAATTACCTTATAAACCCCAAAACAGTTTAAACCTCCACTTAAAAAAAAAACAAAAAACACTACACAGCTAGAAATCACAAGTTTCCCCATGGAGCTATTAGTGTTTTTAAAAACATTCATGCTTATAAAGGGTAGGAGTCACAATGACTTGCTTAACTTTAGCAATTTTGCGATAGACTCTGGGAACGGACCTAATACAAAGGTTTTTAGTGTGAGATCCCCGGAGAACTCTCGAAGGCCTTTGAACCTTCTAGAATTAGACCCAAAATTGTGTGTATGGTCATCTCGACACTTGTATGAGGAGAAGTTTTATGGCTTTTTCCTGCTTTTCAAATGAGGGTACCCACAAAATTTCTGTATGCAAATGTATTCACTTTGTGAGGGTCACCAAACCTGGCAAGAAAATTACATAAAATGTCTCCTACATGTAAATAACAATAACATTCCGAGAGAGAAGGGTATCCCAACCAAGATGGCCGTGGAACTGTGCTATATAACAGAGAGTAGCAATTCGGCAGGGCATACATGGGACATTCTTTCATTTACTCAAAACACCAAGTGTCTCCCAGGGGTGATTAATGATGTCCCTGATGTTCCAGTTCGATGACACCATGCTTCTAAAATCTGCAAAATTGAAGATTATCACCTACCTACATTTCCTGCCTCCAATGCACAACTGGCAGAATGTGAAGGTAATTGCTTTTTTTTTAAGGTATTTATTCATTCATTCATTCACTTATTCATTCATTCGGGAAAGGAGGGGCACAGACATAATCCCAAGCAAGCTCCACACTAACAGATGTGGGGCTCGAACTCACGAACCATGAGATCGTGACCTGAGCCGACATCAAGAGTCAGGCGCTTAAGTGACTGAGCCAACCAGGTGCTCCAACGTAATAACTTTCCAGAAAACTCATTGCTTTGTCATTGCTTGTTTCTGATTATCTGCCAAAATATGTCAAGAAAAGGTTCACACTGATTTACACAATCATGAAATGCAGCCACCCTCAGAAAAAAAGGGGTATCTGTGTTTCATTAAAAAAAAGTTTGTGGTGGGAAGGCACCTAGATGGTTCAAACAGTTAAGCGTATGACTTCAGCTCAGGTCATGATCTCACCACTCCTAGGTTCGAGACTCCCATCAGTCTCTGTGCTGACAGCTCAGAGCCTGGAGCCTGCTTCAGATTCCCTGTCTCCCTCTCTCTGCCCCTCTACCACTCATGCTGTCTCTCTCTGCCTCTCAAAAATAAACAAGAACATTAAAATCTTTTTTTAATTTTTTTAATATTTAAAAAAATTAGCCCTCTCACTGAGAACCAATCGAGGCTTCTTATCAGATCAAAGATGATAAAACTAATCCTGTTTCAAGAGTTCAGCCTGATGGGATGTGTGTGCCATGTCCTAGGGTTTCCTCTGTGGGAAATGTCTTCTCCTACAGAAAACGTCCTGACCTCTCAGATCTTTGGGCTGCTGCTCTGGGAGGCAGGGTCACTCATCCAGTTTAGGCGAATGACCCACACACATGCCTAGCTCAAGCCTCCACTTCTTCCAGGCCCACAGAGAACCCGAGGTCTGGCCTGCTCTAGAACTCTAGAAGGTCTGCCTCATGGGAAGATGCTTACATTTGTTCAGTACACTCTACATCTAACTCTATTCCTGAATCTTAACTGTTACTATACCTCTACATCACAACCTCAAATCACACATCTATCAGTAATAAAGGGGACTGTTTGATCTCCATCTGATGACTCCTTCATCTGGACCTCCACTTGGCCCAGAACTTGCACAGGGATAAGAGCCTCTCCAATCCCTATCGGCTCAGTCTTCATATTCTGGATTTCAGGAGGGTTGAACACATCAATTCATGTGCTTGACTCAGCTGTTACTTTCCAATTTGAGAGCACCTGTGCCTACTTGATCAGACAATTACACTGCATAGCCCCATTCTGACACAGCTCCTACCCAGCGAAGTTCCTGGAAGCCAAAGCCTGAAACCACTGGCCCAGCTCAAGAGAGGATTTCAGAAAGAAGGTACTTTCCTCTACATTACTGCCCAGTGACTCCTCTGCGTTGCTGCCCAGTGACAGAACTAACATGACGCTTGCAGAGTGCAGTTTAACAGAAATTTGGGCAGTTGGAGCTCCCAGGTCTCTGCAGAAAGAGAATTTCATACCACTGTTCAAAGTAAACTTCTAGGACAACAAATATTCAGGTGTGACTATTTTGATACAGCCCCTAAGGCTAATAAAGTTGAATTATCAATGGTTTACCAGATGGTCTACAGGCACCACTTTGCCAGAGATAGAGTAACTATTCAAGAACCCCAAACCAATGTTCTGGGTCCTACTTAGATTTGCTATTTCCAGGTCTGAGTGAGCAACCAACACGTACCAGTTTGGTCATGGTACATCCAACAAAATTTAAGACTTAGGAAATAAATCTTTGGGGATGTGAGGCTAGGAGAAAAGAATTCCGTATATATACATCTACTTGTCATTATCCTGATGATGTTACTAGAAAAAAAAAATCTGATTCGGCCTCATGTCATATGCTGAATGTTTCCTGTGTGTTTTGACATGACCGGGGTTTGAGCCAAGCTTGGTGTTTCTCAAGTGGCTTTATGTCATTAATATCAGATTAACATGGATAGGCTTTTTCTTTTTTTTCCTACAGCTCTAATTTCCGTGGCTCCACATGCTAAATGCAACATAAGTATACCATCTTTAAGAAGGATGAATGGGGGCACCTAGGGGGCTCAGTCGGTTAAGCATCTGACTTCTTTGGCTCAGGTCGTGATCTCACAGCTCATGGGTTTGGGCCCTGCATCAGGCTCTGTGCTTGACAGCTCGGAGTCTGGATGGAGCCTGCTTCAGAATCTGTGTCTCCCTTTCTGTCTGCCTCTCACCTGCTCATGCTCTGTCTGTCTCTCTCTCTCTCAAAAATAAACATTAAAAACATTTTTTGAAAGGATGAATTGATAGACAATAATAACACAACTTCAAAGTAGCTCAGTGGGTGTACCATTATCTTTTTGAATCCCTATATGCAAATCTCCTGGACAATATATGTAGGAGTGGCATTGCTCAGTCAAATGACAATTTCAGGTTTAACATTTTGAGGAACCACCAAACTGTTTCCCACTGCAACTGCCACAATTTGACATAACCAACAGCAGTATACAAGGGTTTTCAATTTCTTCACATGCTCACCACCATTTGCTCTTTTCCTTTGTTATTACTAAAGCTATTCTACTGGGTGTGAAATGGTGTCCCCTTAGAGTTTTGATTTGTATTTTCTTAATGACTAACGATGTTGCACATCTTTTTTTTTCTTTTTCTTTTTTAATGTTTTATTTATTTCTAGGAGAGAGAGAGAGAGAGAGAGAGAGAGACAGCGTGNACATGAAGTAGACATGTTCTTATATAAAACTGCTGGCTGGTTCTCTTGGTCGGCCGCTAGCAGCGCTGAAGTGAGTTGGTTAATCCGTGGGCTCCGAGACAGATTTCTTTCTTTCTTTTTATGTTTACTTTTTTAAAAAATATTTTTATTTATTTCTAGAAGAGAGAGAGACAGCGTGAGCAGGGGAGGGTCAGAGAGAGAGGGAGATACAGACTCTGAAACAGGCTCCAGGCTCTGAGCCAGCAGTCAGCACAGAGCCCGACGCGGGGCTTGAACCCACGAACCGCGAGATCATGATCTAAGCGAAAGTCGGACGCTTAACCGACTAAGCCACCCAGGCGCCCCGCACATCTTTTTTTTCTTAAGCACATGTAGTGCTTATTGGCCATTTGTATATCTTCTTTAGAGAAAGGTCTATTTGCCCATTTTTTAAATTGGGTTGTTTTTTTGTGGCAGTGGTTGAGTTGAATGACCAATGTTCGTAAGAGCACTATCCATAAAAGCCAAAAGGTGGAAACATAAATGCCCACTGACACGTCTGGATAAATAAAATGTAGCATATATATTTAATAAAGTATTACTCGGTCAAAAAAAAAAAAAAAGGAATGAATTCCTGATACATGCGACAACCTGAATGAACCTTGAAAACATTATGCTAAGTGAAAGAAACTAACATACAAACATTGCATGATTCCACTTATATGAGCAATTGCCTGTACGGAATAGACAAATTCATAGAGATAGAATGGAGAATAGACACAATGGTTGGTGGGCAGGCTGTTACCATCTAATGGGCATAGAGTTTCTGTCTGGGAGGTTGAAAAAGTTCTGGAAATAGACGGTGGTCACGGCTGTACAACATCATAAATGTACTCAATTAACTCTGCTGAACTTGGCACTTCGAAATGTTTAAAATGGTAAATTTTGTGCTATGTCTATCCTACCACACACCCAAAAAGAGCAGCTGAGTTTTACTCACTTTATATTTCCAAAAATAAGCAGCCAGGAAAAATATCCACGACGTTAAAAAAAAAAATGGTGGTTTTGAGCAAAGACGGTTGAGTCGGTGCACCCTAAGGCAGGTGCAAGCAGGAGGCAGCACACAGGCGATGCGGTGTCAGGCTCACCTGACAATCCCAGCTCCACAGTGAGTGGGCGATGGTGGGCGAATCCTCCAACCTCGTAGACCCTCCTTAGTTACCGTTGAGAAAGAGGAGCAATGGCCTCAGAGGGTCACCATGGGGATACAGGAAGGGACCTACCTGAAGTGCTCGGTGCAGGGACAGGCCAAAGCAAATGCCGAGCACCCCTTCGCTGGCCTGTACCCCTTCCTAAGACTGGAGGCTTCCCCAAGGAATTTGAGCTCAGTCTAGACACTGCCCTCTTAGCGTGTGTTATTCACCATGCCCTTCTGCGTTTTTTCAATACTTCATGACAGAATTTTCAGAGCAAGTAAAACTTGGTTCTTACATAACACATAAGAAAGCAAATTGGTGGAACTCAGGGTAGGAAAACATTAACCCTCCCTGACATCCTTCAGAAACGGACTCTGCGGAGGAGGAGAAAAGAAGTCTAGCAGGAAATGGGCTAAATGTTAATAGTGGTGAAACAGGCCAAAGGGGAGTTCGACTGCCTTCTTTTTTTGCTTATCTGTATATTCTCACCTCTCTGTAATGAATGGTGCACAATCATTTAAAAATACTAGAGGAAAAGGGGCGCCTGGTGGCTCAGTTCTTAAGCATTGGACTTCGGCTCAGGTCATGATCTCACAGCTCCTGAGTTCGAGCCCCACATCGGGCTCTGTGCTGACAGCTCGGAGTCTAGAGCCTGCTTCAGGTTCTGTATCTCCATCTCTCTCTGCCCCTCCCCCACTCATGTTCTGTGTCTCTCAAAGTAAATAAACATTAAAAAAAATCTTTAAAAAAATTCTCCAGAGTGGAGTCTTTAGCCTGGAGTTGAGTCTTCCTTGCTGCTTCCTCCCCTCCCCCACCAGAGCCCACCCCTGACGGTGACCCGTCTGCCTGGTCATAATGCAGAGCAAGGGTCCAACTCCCATTTACCGGAAGTGTGCATGTTCTGAACACTCCCCTCTGTCCTCACACAGGTTAATGTGTCTACTCCTCACAGGAGCTCCATGACCTGGGCACCACCCCCCCATCTCACAGGAGAAGGAATGGAAGGCTGGAAAATGGCGGTCACTTGCCCACAGGTCTCTGGTCATCAGTGACAAGGCTGGCTTCACACTCAGGCCGCAGGGCTCCCAAACCCCTACTCTTAGCCCCAACACTCTGCCCTCTCCTATGCAGTGCTATGGTGGTCACTGCCTTGTGCCCTGTCACTGGGCACTGACTTTCCTGTCACCTCTGCACACTGCCAGCCAGGAACTGTGTCCTAGGACTCTTCACTGCAAATATCCATCCGCTAACGGGGTCGCTAGTATGTCCACTGAACTGAGTTACTGTTCAGTGCTCTATAACTTGCTCGTGCAACGCATATGTCTCCATTTCTATTTCCCTAAGAGTGATAAGCGGCCACAGACAATTAGAGTGAGTTTCATGGTTCTCCCACAAAGCTCTGACATGACCCCCTCCGCCATGGGGCAGTAAGCCAAATATGTCTTCAGGGAATTGGGGTTCGCGGGTGAAGTCCATGGTAAAGTACTGCGTGCACTTCTGGCCTTCACCGCCAAAGTCAAGAAAGAATAGAAAATTCATAGAGAAGCCATTAAAAAGTAGTGCTACAGACACATCAGGAGAGGATTCGGAAAAGAGGAGGCTAGCAATCATTTCAAATCTCACATTTCCCACACACTGTGGATAATGGAGATGAGACTCCAGGCTCCACAGGCAGGAAACTGAGGGAACGGGATTCAGAAATGGGTAAATCCTTGTTGGGGAACGTCTTCAAAAAGACACGACTGCAGGGAGGTCTGGGTGGCTCAGTCCAGTAAGCATCCGACTCTTGGTTTCGACTCAGGTCAGATCTCACAGATGGTGAGACGGAGCCCTGAGTTGGGCTCTGCCCTGACCTGTGATATGCTGAACCCGGCACTGGGAGGCTCCAAGTCACTCCCTCCCTTGTTCTTGAAATGTGGGTTCCCCTTGCCTTTCCCACTCCCAGAGGATACGGCCTTGACATGGTGATGCGGTGTTGGAAACACTTGTGTGGTATATGTGACTGAACCCAGTTAGGGCCTCTTCACCAACTTTTAAGATTTGGTGGGTGGGGGCAGGGATCCATTCATCTGCTCCCTAAGACAAGCCTCCTAGGTACGTTCCCTTGTTTATTAAACCTACCAGCCTGGAGTGTGCCTGCCTCTTTCTTCCGTCTCTCCCTGTTTCTGAGTATGGCACCAAATTGTACCTGCGAAGCTTCCGGGAGGGCTGAGAAACAACAGTCTTATGATAGTTTAGTAAAGAAGACACAGAAATCTCTTTCAAACTCCAATACTGACTCCAGACTAAGGGCAGAGAGAGGACCACAATGCCATCAATGACAATAACAACACGGGTTGACACTCTGTGGGGACATACTATAATCAGACACTAGAGAAAGACATTAATCTTTCTAACTGCTCTAGAAGAAAAGGACTTATCCCCAATTTATAAATGAAGAATACAAAGAACAGGGTTTAAGGGACTTACTCAAGGGCCACACACCTAGTAGACGGTAGAGCTATGTCTTATCCTCAGTGTGCAGCTTTCAGCCTTCTGTTCTGTCTCTACTTTCTGATGACATCAAAGCTACCTCAGATTTTTGGGATTCCAATCACAAGACCCCTGACAGCGCCATGAGCAAAGAGATTAATTATTCAACTTGAAAGTGTGATATTCACACTGAAGACAAAATTTTGGCTTATTTTGGCTTCTAAACAACGAAGAACATTTCCAAGTCATTTCTTTGATCCAATTATCTATCTATTTAAGGACCATTCCAGTAATGTCCCCGCCAAGTGGAGCTCCCACGATACAAAGAAATAGAGAAAACTTATCCCACAACTATATATTAAGAACAGATCATCTTTCCACTGTATTCCCATTACAATAAACAAAAAAACATCAGCACTGTCAAATTAAAGAACAAAAGTATTTTTTACAGTTCAATAGTATCAAATAAGAATCCAGGAAGGAAACATTCTTATGGGCTATGCATTTACAATTCACTCAGAGGGTCTTCATCTAAAATGATATATAAAAGTTCATGTCTTTTATCTGTAGACATATGGGTATCTTTCTACATTTAAGTCATAAAAAGAGACCAGGAATCAGGGAGTTCAGGGTATAACACAGAGGGAACATTCAAAGAACCCATGCCTCTCAACATTTCCACATGCAATTCTAAATAAAGGCAATATTTTATTGTAAAATCAATAGCATGCTTTACACTCGCATTGGGAATTTTTTGTAAGTTTATTTTTAGTTATTTTGAGAAAGAGAGAGAGGGAGAGAGAGCAAACTGGAGAGGGGCAAAGAGAGAGGGAGAGAGAATCCCAAGAAGGCTCCACACTGTCAGCACAGAGCCCAATAATGGGGTTCAAACTCAGGAATTGTAAGATCATGACCTGAGCCTAAGTCAAAAGTGGGGCACTTAACCGACTAAGCAACCTGGGCATCCCTGGCATTGGGGAATTTTAAAAAACAGACTGATGGACTCTGTTTAACATCCAAAGAATCCAATGGGGCACCTAGGTGCCTCAGTTGGTCAAGCGTCCAACTTCGGTTCTGGTCATGATCTCACAATTCGGGAGTCCTACATCGGGCTCTCTGCTGTCAGTGCAGAGCCCACATCAGATCCTCGGTCCCCCTCTCTCTCTGATTCTCCCCCACTTGCATTCTCTCCCTCTCTCTTTCTCAAAAATAAACAAACACTAAAAAATATTTTTAATCAAATGAACCCATTCCATTGCAAGCCAACTGCATAACTTGCACCACTTCTGTGTCCTCCCAAAGCCTGCCGTGAGGCGTCCCCCCTGAAGAAGGACCCAGCCCTCGGCGCAGGAGCTGTGTGGCTCTGCATACAAACACTGACCTCAGCTGGAGCCACACCCTTGACTCCCTCCCACAGGTTAGCAGGTGCATTCTCTACCTATTAATGACGTGACCACAACACTTTCTCCTTTGGTCTTTAGCTTTGTCCCATTTTTTACATCAGTGGCCTCATTTACCAGAAATGGCCTCAAGCAGCTTCTTCTGGGGAAAGCCATGGCTCTCCCCTGCCTTCCTCTTGTCCTAGTTCACCCTAGGGACTTTCTGGAGTGACAGAGTTAGGGTGAAGGGGATGTCCCCGGTCCCCTAAATGAGAATGACCCATTACCAGCTTGGAAGGTGGCTGAAATTTAAAAAGAAACTCCCTACCTACCTGCTTACCAAACCAAAAAAAAAAAAAATAGGGAAAAAAAAAGCAAACAGCCTTACCAGTCAACTCTACCATCCTTCTGTCCATACCATGAGCCCCCAGATAATCCATAATAAGCCATAAGAACCCATGAACCAGAAATGAAGATGTCCTCTGAAGTGAGAATATTGGAAACAGCCAGGACCAGTCTCCGTATCCCAGGAGAGTCCCCACTCCCTGCAGATGTGTATAATAATGCGCTTCCCACCAGGTAACCAAGTATTTAAGAAGCCAGATGAAAGGCATTGGCGAAATGCAAAACGCCTCTTAGTGCCGGGCCCACAGGCTGTCCCTCTATGTTCTTCCCAGTGGTGACTAAAGCCCTTCCATCCCTTCTCTACCTTCCAGGGATGTGAGGTTTAATTAATATGCACTTGGGGTTTTAAGATCCCTAGATGAAAGGGGACCAGATGTGAAAGTTATTATTATTCTCTTCAAAGTACACTGGCAAACTAACATCTGTGGACAAATTTAACTGCATGCGACTCAAAACGGGCTAACATGGGTCAAACGCCAAAAAAAAACCCTCCGGTTTGGATTTCTGAAAGGCTCAGAGAACCGGCCAGCTGTGTGCAGGACATGGTCTGGGCGACTCACCTTTAGGTGGGACAGCACCACACGTAACACATGTTCACTTTTCTCAGAACGGAGACTCCAGATGAGCGACCTGAACCCAGAAGCCCAAGTGTCATGGAAACAGAGTGGAATCTGGTTACAGGCAAAAAGGGGGCTCCCAGAGGCAAAACAGAGCCAAATGGAGGGGGGAGGATTTTTCTGTTTTGAAGGTAAACAAAACAGGGCTGCCGAGAACCCTATATTATCTTGAAGCATTTCTTGAGCATTTTTGGACTCATCATAGAACTCATCTGCTAACTCCACTTGCATGAGGAAAGTCCCTTTTCTTATGAACTATAAAGAAAGAGATTTGTGGGGGCGCCTGAGTGGCTCAGTTGGTTGAGCATCTGGCTCTCAGTGTCAGCTCAGGTCATGATCTCATGGTTCAGGAGTTCGAGCCCCATGTCAGGCTCTGCGCTGACATCGCAGAGCCTGCTTGGGATTCTCTCTCTCCCTCTTTGTCTGTCCCTCCCTTGGTTGCGCACACACTATCTCTCAAAATACATAAACATTTCTTTACTATTTTTTAAAAAGGAAAGAGATTTGTGCTCACATAAGTAGAAAAAAAAATGCTTCTCAATAAAGCCCCCAAAGCACCAGTGGGATCAGGGCTGTGTGGGCAAGAACCCAACATCACTGCTCAGACTTAAGGGTCGCTACTGGCCAGAGGGTCAACGTGAGAAAGCTGCCTCACCTCTCAACCTCACGGGGCGGTCCTTCTGAAACCTAAATCAGATCACGTCAACCACACCCCAAACCCTCCAAAGTCTTCCCTTCTCCACCAACAGCCAGTCCAGCCCCTCCCCTGCCACCCTCCTCCTGGCCTCACCTCTCATGTCTCCAGAATGCTCTCTCCACCCTAGCCCCAGTGACCTCAGAGCTACTTCTCCAGCACACCAGGCTGCCTGCTTCTTTCCACGTAGATCACCCCTGTCTGCTGACCAAAAATAACCCTCTTTGCTCCAAAGTTACCCCTGCAGTGGGCCTTTCTTCTCCCCCCATTCCAAAGTTCAACTCCCCCAGACTCTTCCTGGCCCCTCACTGCAATGATAACCCGCCAACACACTCCATGTTCCAACTACTTGTTCACTGTCTGCCTTCTGCCTCCAGGATACCAGTTACATGCATGCAGAATCTTCTGGGTCTTGTTCACTATGGTACCCCAGGAACCTGGAAGTGGCCTGGCATAAAGGGAGGTGCTCAGTAACTGTTTGCTGAAGGCATGAAGGAGGACCTTGGAAAAGGGACAGACAACCTGTAAGGAGAAACACTGATGAAGAGGTCCAGAAAAATCGCTCAGTGTAATCGCTCAGTCCCATGTGCATGTGTCTCATGCACAAAGCCCCCCTGGCTACTCCCCAGGGAAAGGTTACACGATCAAGGCAGGAATGGACGATTTCCGGTCTCCAGGCCATAGTATTTTTAAATATTACCGACGTCAACTCCTCCATCACCATGCCCATCACAGGAAAGTCCCACTAACGTGGAATATACCAAAGGGGTAAGTTCATCAAAACTGCATCTTTCGTACCAACAACAATGGCATGATACAACATCAGAAGGGAAAAACAGGAACTTGAAATCAACGCTTTGAGGGCCCGGATGAAGTTGCCGGGGAAGATCTCTATCTTCATGATACCCCAGTTCTCTGAACTTCAAAGCCCCCCACTTGACAAGGAGTCCTTCATGCTGCCCACCGGCTGCTGTCTAAGCAGAGGGGCCACGAAGGACTTTGAGAAGTCATACAAATCAAGACACATTTTACTGGACACCACAAAGAGAATTCACAGCTGTTTCCCCAACTGTGGCTCATATGTTGTTGCTGTTGTTGAGTAGATTTTATTTTATGGAGTAGTTTCACGTTTGCAGCGAAAGTGAGAACACAGTTTTCCTGGGCCTCCTGCCCCCACCCCCATACAGTTCCCTCCATTATCAGCATTTGCCACCAAGTGGCACGGCTCTTATCCTCAGCGGACCTATGCTGATGCACGATCACCCCAAATCCATCGACACTTGGTATCGTACATTCTGCAGGTTGTTAACAAATGTATGACGGCATTATATTCACCGTTCGAATGATCACACAGAGTAGTTTCACTGCCCTTAAAATCCTGTGTGCAGCCTGTTCGCCCCTGCCTCCCCTCCCCCAAGCTCTTGGCAGCTACTGACTTTTACTGTCTCCATAGTTTTGCCTTTTTCAGCATGTCACAGGGTTGAATGAGACAGTATATACTTTTTATCATTTGCTTTAAAGCTGATTTATTTTGGGGCACCTGCATGGCTCAGTCAGTTAAGCGGTCGACTTTGGTTCAGGTCATGATCTCACAGTTCGTGGGTTGGAGCCCCGCATCCAGCTCCGTGCTGACAGCTCAGGGCCTGGAGCCTGCTTCGGATTCTGTGTCTCCCTCTCTTTCTACCCCTCTCCTGCTCGCACTCTGTGTGTGTGTCTCTCTCTCTCAAAACTGAATAAACATTAAAAAAATTAAAAATTAAAAAATGAAGTTGATTTATTTATTTTGAGAGAGAGAGACAGGGAGAGAGCAAGCAGGGGAGGGGCAGAGAGAGGGAGAGACAGAATCTTAAGTAGGCTCCATGGTGTCGGTGCAGAGCCTGCCATGGGGCTCCATCCATGAACTGTGACATGAGATCATGACCTGAGGTGAGATCAAGAGTCGGACTCTTAACCAACTGAGCCATCCAAGCTCTTCCCCGCCACCCCCCCCCCCACCATGTACTTTTTTGAGACTGTCCCTCTACACTTGGTCTTCTTCCATGGCTTTCATGGCTTGACAGCTCATTCTTTTCAGTGGTGAATAATATCCCATTGCATAGATGACCATGGCTTACTTATCCACTCGGGTTCAAGGGCATTCCACCTACTAAATGGCTTCCAAGTTTGGACAATTATGAATGAAGCTGCTATGGACACCTGTGTGCAGGTTTTAGTGCAGATGCTTCTATGTTTTTACAGCATTTTCAGGAGCAAAAAGATGATGGAGAGAAATGGAAAGCACAACCCTGGGGAGGTGAAGACAAAACATCTCCGTGCTTAGAAAGAGGAAAGTCCCTCTTTCTAAGAACTTTTCTCTTGAGAAGTGAAGTCATCAAAGAAGCCTGGTTTTAGTTTTACACACACATGCATCCAATCCGCATGCCATGGTTTGTTCAAGCACTTCAAATGGATTTAGGAACTCTGAAATGTAAAATGTTTTGAGTCTTTTCTTTTGTCCCTGTTAATAAAACGTGTCTGTGGGACTTTGTTGTCAATTCCTTTACCCTTAGTCCATTTTTCTCAACTGGTGCCACTAGCCTGTGACCTCTATTGAGAGACCCACCACAGGTTCCAGATCCCGGCCTGAAGTCCACGAGCCTCTCACTGGGTGCGGCACACGGCAGGTGCTAAACAAACTGTTGGCTGGTAAATGCGCCTTTCAACAATCAACCAAGATCAGGACAAAGTTTAAAACAAAAATTCATAGGGGTGCCTGGGAGGCTCAGTCGGTTAAGCATCCGATTTCGACTCAGGTCATAATCTCATGGCTCATGAGTTCAAGCCCCACGTTGGGCTCCGCGTTGACAGCTCAGAGCCTGGAGCCTGCTTCGGATTCTGTGTCTCCCTCTTGCTCTCTGCCCCTCCCCCACTTGCACGCACAGGCTCTCTCTCCTCTCAAAAATAAACATTAAAAAATTTTAAAACAAGAATTCATAGAAGTCCCTAGACACAGACATAGAAATTAATTAGTGAAGTAAGCATCCATTCAACCGATTCCATCAAAATTCCATTATAATCATTAAACAAAAGGCAGAAGAAATGTGAGGATCTTGCGTCAGGTATATCCACGTCTTTGAAAAGAGGAACTCATCACATGACAACAGACCACAGGCCATCAGGCCAAAACTCCTCCAGGCATCACCAGCCATGTCTCAGGAGAAACGTGATCACATATGATGCCCAGGAACTCAAACATGTTTGAAGATATCAGATACCAGAAGAAACCATTTTCTCAATGATTTTGCAATTCAAAATTCATTCTCAACATTTCTGAAATGGAAATGCACTCCTGGTACCCCCCCACCCCCCACCCCCCCACATCGCCTTACTACTCAGGATGGGAAATCCCCAACGATGCCACACCAGCTTTCAAAACTCAAATCACTGGGCATTTGAGCAGGCCTTCCATTTTCCATTTGTCAACGTAGACATTTACAAAATGTCTCCTTCAAGGCTGACATTTCGCAGATGAATTTCCCTCATCCTGTATTTACCACATTCAAAGTATTCCTGGGCATTCCCACCCACTCCCATTTGTGAGCTACAAAGAGAACTGGAGAAAGGCCAGATGGATAAATAGACAGGGGTCACCTGAACCAAGGCTCTCACTTGCTGGATTGCCATCTGATTTCAAATTATAGAAAATAAGAGGCAGACAATCTGAGTGTAAATGCCAACGTGATGTGCTCTTGAGAAGATGGAAGTATTTAACATTCAGGTCTGCTTTTTGCTTTCTTTTAACTATACGGTCCCAATGAAAAAGGAATCCACAGGTCACGTAGCCATCGCTGAGAAAAAGCAAGTATACACTCCTATGTTCCCTTTACGCAGCTAGCAACAAAATGGTGTGTTTGCTCATTTTGTTTAATTTCTCTACTGCTGAAAATTATTTCCAGATTTTGTCTCTTCTTTAGTTTCCATTTTCGTCCTACATGAAAACCCATTCTTGGAGTGCAAAGGAAAGAAAGAAAAACACAACCAGAGGGTGACACAATGTTTTAAGTATAACACCAAAAATATAAAATTAAGCCACAGCATCTGGGTTTAAAACAACACATTTAAATAAATAACATAGTAATACCAAGTTAAAAGTCGAGTCTTGATACATAATGTCCCTATTCCAGCCTCTGACAATCACACAGAAAGAGATTTCCATACATCACAAGGACCCTGATCACATAACTGGCTGTCCCAACAGCGACTCCCATGATGTCAAAGAGTCAGGAAGAGAGCTTCAAAAACAACAACTCAAGTCACTGGACTTCTCTTCCGGTGCTCCCCTCTGCTTTCCATTTTCCTTAATAAACATTAACTGACAAATAATAACCATTTTGTTTAAATACAAATGACTGCACTTATCTCCCTCACCTAATTAAAAAAAAAAAAGGCAAGACAAACAAACAAACAGAAAAACACACAAAGAAACGGCCCTTCACCAAAAGAGAAAAATCGTTGTGCCCTCCTCGCAAGAGACAATTCCTAGCAGTATTGATACTGGAAACACCCAGAGAAAAGCCTTCAAACCACCACCAAGGAACTGAGTAATAAAACTCCCACACTCATATTCATGCTATTTATATGATAATTAAAATCACCCTCCAAGGAGCTAAAAAAAAAAAAAAAGTCCGCTGGTTATTCATGACTAAATGGCCCATCAGGCACCCGCAGGAGCTAAATTTCTCTAAACGTGGAAAAAATGGAAGAGCCAGATGGTAGCCACACTCGGGGTGCGCCCCGCATAACGTATGGATTTGTCCAATCACACTGGGTCGAATGCACGCAACTAACGTGACGCTGTGTGTCAACTATGCTTCGATTCAAAAAAAAATTAGGGAATTAAAATTAAAAAAAACTTTTAAAAATTAGATTAAAAAAAGAAGAAAGTGGAGCAGAAAAACTAAGCCCTCACATAGGGTGTCTGTCCCTGATCTCCTTTTTTTTTTTTTAATGTTTATTTATTTTTGAGAAAGAGACAGAGTACAAGCAGGGGAGGGGCAGAGAAAGAGGGAGACACAGAATTGGAGGCTGGCTCCAGGCTCCGAGCTGTCAGCACAGAGCCCGACGCGGGGCTTGAACTCACAAACCGTGAGATCATGACCTGAGTCGAAGTCAGACGCTTAACCGACTGAGCCACCCAGGCGCCTCTGATTCCTTAAAAATAAATATATACCATGGTTGCGCTGATGGTTCCAGTACCAGATGATAAGTGGGAAGGGCCACTGAGGCATGGGGTAATTAGGAGTGCCGGCCACCCATATGCTGACTGTATCATCTCTACCTCTCTCTGCCTCAGTTTCCTCAGCTGTGGAACTGAGATGCTAATAGTTCAGTGAGTTATTGGGTGGATTAAACATTGTCAATACACATTAAGCATTTAAACCTGTGCCAGGCAGAAAGTAAGCTCTTAATAAACAACAGAAATTAGGAATATCATTAATAATTTTCCCGATCATTCCACCATTCCACGGCTCAAAGGCTAACGTCCTCCAAAAACACCAAACTTCTAGATGATAGCTCTCACTTGGTTCCCTATGAACTTTGCCATGGCATTATCTATTCTTCCCTTCCACACTGTAAGCTCCTTGAGGGAGTGTGAGCTCTGTGTCACACCTCATCAACTCCTCCACGGACAACCCCAAGGATGATACCCAGGGCCACCCCATGAATGACTTGCTGAAGGAATGACTACATGAACTACCTTCCCGCCTCCCAATCAACATGAAGCCCAGAAACTGGGCGTCACTGTGTTAACCTGAAAACATTACCTTCCTTTGGTTTGTTGCGATGTCTGTAAATGCAGTAGAAAAATAAACAGCAACCGTTATCATTACCTGGAGGCTAGAATAGGAAAGCTTTCAGTCAACCTTTGTGGCTTTTGGCTTTTCCACTTTGACTGAACTCCATGCTTGCTTTGCATGTTGGTGACTGTAATTACTTCCAACGTTCCCTCTAATGATAAAAACCACCAAAAACTTGCTCCACTGTCACATGCTGGATGTTTCTTTCAGGCACGATCGGGCTGCCTCGCGCACCCTCTGTCTGGGTGCTCTTTATTACCATCCTTCCTATTTCCATCAAAGCTTTCAGTCCCCATCACACAGACTGACGCTGCTTGACCCCCCCCCCCCCCCCACTGCGCTATCTTGACTCTCCTGGGATTTCAGGTACTTTCACCTGGGCTTCCATCATCTGGAATGAATGCTCTTTCTAGCTCTGACAGTCATTATCTGCAATCCCATCACTTTCCTCACCACCCCCAGCCCCACCCCCAGACCATTCACATTCTCTCTAAGAAAACAGAACTCCAAAAGCATCAATTAGGAGCAGGGAGAAAAGGCTTTGCTCTGAGCCAACTGGCTTCCTCCCAAGCTAAATGCACTTAAATAAACCTGACTCCATTAATGCCCCGGCTGGTGGAAGTGCCAGGGTACCCAGCTTTCTGGACTTAAGCTTTTGTTTACCCACCCTCAAGGAGGCATTTCCCAGTCAGCTTCTCCTCCTGCGGAGCCTGGATACAGCCACCCCTACCCCCCACCCAGGCAACCAAATGTGACATCAAAGGAGCCTCCCGAGTGGCCATCTGTCCCTGCCATGCCAATGTTTATGCAACATGGGCACGAGAGGGACAGAAGGGTGAGACGATCCAGGGCGTCCTGCTGCATCAGGCCCAAGGCACCAACATCTCAGGCTGTACATGCTATAGAACAAGACAGTGACGAGAAAATCCTCCATCTAGCTAGGGAGCCTCCTCCTTCTTAAAAAGAAGAAGAAAAGTTTTAACTTTCCTGGGGGTGTTCAAAGAATGGGCCTGAATCATTTCACCTGTGGATGGCTATCTAAAAATAAAGTCAGATCCCTAATTTTATAGTTTTTCAAGTATTGGACACCCCACCCCCAAAAAGCCCCACCTAAACATGGTAGTTCAGGCAATCCTGACTATCAATTTCACAAGAAGTGAAGTGTTAAGGGGAACTGGCTAAGATAGAAAAGGAAATGGTCGGTAAAGAACCCAGAAGCCTCAGAATTTTAGAGTTACTATGACCATGAGAATCATCATCCAAACACCTGTTCTAACTAGAATGGAAGTCAAGTAAAACACAGTTCAAATCCAGGGTCACCACGGTGCGTGGCTGTAGTGAAGTCACATGGGTTCCAACTAGACTTGGAGAGGGGACTAGCACACGCCGGCACAGTCACTCTGCCACTCAGACAGAGAACACGCAACAGAGTGCCAGGTGCACACACAGGAGGTGCTCCATGTATGTGGCTTCTTTTCCTCTGCATCTTCAGTTCTGGATTGACCCTCTTTCCTGGACCTAAAGGTGGAGGCACACCCAGGTGGAGACAAAGTGTGTCTGAGTCGGCCAAGGAGGGGAGGTCACTGTGGACAGGTGGCAGCCATCAGCAAAATGCGACACACTGACGTTGGAGGACGTCTTTTTTATGTTCCAAATGGGTGGGGTGAGGGGAGACATTTGACATGCTTCACCTACAAGTCGCATGAAGTTTGTCAAACCGCAACCCAAGTACTGGAAGAAAATCAACGTTATTCATCACATAAATCTGCTTAAATTCCCATGGGGCGGGGAGATGGCTAGCCATTGTGCTTGAAGCCAAGGGATGAGACATCCACTCTGTGGTTCAACTTGGACAGCTGCAGCATGAACATGAGCACACGGGCTCACACAAAAAGGGGCTAACGAATTTTAGAGTTGTCCCTTGCTTATTATTTTTTTCAATTTTCTTCTCTGACCACATTATTTCACAGAACCTGGAAACAACCTTGGCATTTCTTTGGACAGCTCTGACTAGGTTCCGATTAATCCCCAAAGAATCAAGCTGCCAAACACTTACCCTGTGGTTCAGGGCACGCAATCGTAGCTCTCCAGGATTTACAGTCATGCTGGGGTGGGGTCGGGGAGAGAATAGACAGCGGTCCCCCCTCCTCTGCGGGGGAGACATTCCAAGACCCCCCAGCAGATGTCTGAAACCAGACAATGCCAAAGCCTATATACCACGGCTTTTCCTCGCCATATATACCCATGATAAAGCTTGATTTATAAATCACGCATAGTAAGAGATTAACAATTAACAATTAAGAAAACAGAACAACTATATACTGTAACTTACAAAGTTATGTAGATGCGATCTCTCAAAATATCTTACTATGCTATACTCACACTTCTGACTGTGCTGGTGGAAGATGATAAAATGCCCACATGATGAGACGAAGGGAGGTGAGTGGTGTAGGCATGGTGACGTAGTCTTAGGCTACTAGTGACCTTTTATTTTTTTTTTAAGTAGGCTTCACATCCAGCAAGGAGCCTGGTGCAGAACTTCAAATCACAACCCTGAGATCAAGACGGAGCTGTGATCAAGACTTGGACACCTATCTGACTAAGCTACCCAGACGCCCCTACTACCGACCTGCAGACGCCAGGTCAGAGGGAGGATCACCTGCTTGTGGACGATGGCTGATCATGGACCGAGGGGAAGTGGTGCCACGGGGGGAAATGACAGCAAGCAGGGACAGACCAGAGAGGCAGCAAGGAGGAAGGAGGCTGGAGTTGACTCTGACGGAGAGCTGGGAGGAGGCCATGTCAGGGGGCGAATGAGTAGACAGATGCCCAGAGACAGGACTCATTAAGGCTGACTGGGGGAGCAGCCTGCGGTCAGCTGGGCAGTCAGTCGCTCATGAGGCAGGTCATTACAGAACGCCCCACGGCAGCCCCTCTGATCCGTGCTCAGGTGAATGTACAGAAAAGGGCACACAGTCCTGCCTTGCAGAAACGCACAGGAACATTCTGGTTAAGAGCACAGACCCTGGAGTCAGGCGACCAGGGCTCCAATTGCTAGCTAGCTCCCCGCTTTCTACCTCTAATGCTTTACACAAGCTACTGAAGCCAGAGTTAGAACTCCTACCTAAGTTAGTTATCAGGAAGCATCTGTACAGAACACAAGTTGGGAAGCAGAAGGAAGCCAGAAGGGTTCTCTGGGAACAGGACAAAAGAAAACCCAGAAGTGTCCTAAAATCCAGGGGCCACCCCCCCCCCCGGTTAGTCCTGGAAGTAGACGGGTTCCTTGGTCAAAGGATCCACCCCCAAGGTCAGCCCCTCCAGCAGAGAAGGAGCTGCGTGGGAGTGAAAGCACAAGGCAGGCGGCCTATAAGCGAATCCAAGGTGCTGGGGCAAAGCACGGAGACGGCAGGTGCCACAAAGGGCTTGCTGTTGTTCTATTATTCTTGTACTCGTATCATTTATATCGTTTTCTTACCCCTTCAAAAAGGCCAATAACCGAGGTATGATAATACAGCGTGATGTACACGCTGCAAGGGAGGTCCCCCGCCACCCTGCGCACGCAGAGAGTGGAGTGGGAAAGGCTGTCGGTCTGGTTCAAGAGCAACAGGTAAGACTGGAGGCACAAGTCACAGCAAGACCCGCAAACGCAGGGCCTGCCGTACCGGCTGGGAACCTATAAAAGCTGGGCACCGGAATGCAAAAGCGTGCCACCGCTATGGAAAACAGTAGGGAGGCTTCTCCAAAAAACTTAAAAATAGCACTACCATATGATCCCCGAGCCCACTCATGGGTATTTTTCATCGGGAAGAAACGAAAGCAGACCGCAAAGAGATACGAGGACTCCCGCGTTCATCGCAGCGCTATTCACAACAGCCGAAATGTAAAAACCACCTCAGTGTCCAGCAACAAATGAATGGGGGAGGGGGGGGATGCAGTGGGTACGGGCGCAATGGAGTATTAGTCAGCCTTTAAGAAGAAGGAAGACCTGCAACATTGCAACAACGTGAATGAACCCTGAGAACAGTCGGCTGCGTGAAAGAAGCGAGTCACAGAAAGACAAATGCCACATGATTCCACTTGCATGAGGCACCTGAAAGAGTCTAACTCGTGGACGCAGAATGGTGCTTGCCTAGAGCTGGAGGGAGGGGGGGTGTGCGAGGCTGCTAATCGCTGGAGACGTTATTTCAGTCTCCAGTTATGCCCGATGAAAACGTTCTGGAGACCCACCGTGAAATACTGCACAGATCGTGAATTACGCTGTGTTGTGCATGTAAAAATCTGTTAAGAGTTAGTCTCAGGCTAACTGCTCTGACTACAGTCAGATCAAAAGAAAAACAACAACACGGTGGGGATCATATCTCAGGAAGCATCTGTGATTTCTCCTCCCCCACCTCACCCCGAGTGGGTAGTCACGTACTTTTGTTCAAATTCTGGATCAGCCAGCATACGACCAAAACGTGATAAAGGGGGAAGAGTGCGGCACGTTATCTAACAAATGGCCTTGGGTGGGTTTGCTCATGGGGAGGAAGGCAAACCCAAAAAGAATCATTGCAACTCTGTACAGTCATAAAGCCCTTTTTGGTCTAATTCATTCCCCCCACTAGGAAGACTGACATGACCCTGTCCCCACTTGGCAGAAGGGAAAGTGAGGCGCACACACAAGCCTTCTCGCTGAAATCCATAGAAGAGCATCAAGACGCACCGGGAGGTAGGAAGGTGTCTCCAGCATTATTTCTCTGCTCTGAGTGCCTGTAATATTGCAGATTTACAGCTGGATCCTTTTAGTGGCAAGCCCCTTGCCTATCATGCAATGAGGACTCTGAGCACAGCAGTGAGGCCTCCATGTAATACCTCACTGTTAACTATAACCAAACCTACTTCACCATTTAGACAAAGGTTCACCCTCTGTTAAAAGCAACATGATCTCACGTCCACAGCTCCAGAAAAAGCCCATTCTGATACCAAGTTTCCCCTGTTGCAGTCCAAAATAATTCCTTCTCCCTTCCTGGTATCATGAAGGCAGGCAAAAGTGATGCCAGGAAAAGAAAGGTAGGAAGATGACCCTGTGACGTCTTTGAAACGATATAATCTGAGAATCGGTGGGAATCTTCTTCCTCATGACTCAAAGCATTAAGGAATTAGTGCTAATCAGTGGTCACTCACAAGGGGTAGACCCAGCCCATGGGGTGTCTGACATCTGATGTACTGCTATGCCCTCTCGGTCAAGCCCAAAACACTGGCTTCTCCATGGAATGCTCCAACAATGGGACCATACACATCCAAAGGTTCCCAGACAATCAATTTCAAAGCCTCAAATTGGGGCTTTGAATGGGGAGAATTAGCAACCCCTCTTTCCACAAAACAGCAGTCACAAATAATGAACTTCCTAATGTCCCAGCACAGGAGGATTTGGACAGGGTCCTAAAACAATAAGGGCTTTAAAAGCTTGAATCCTCAGGGCACTGGGGTAGCTCAGTCGGTTAAGCGTCTGACTCTTGATTTTGGCTAAGGTCCTGATCTCAGGGTTCGTGAGATCGAGCCTCACGTCGGGCTCTGCACTGATGCCACAGAGCCTGCTTGGGATTCTCTCTCCCTCTCTGTCTCTGCCTCTCCCTTGCTTGTTCTCTCTCTAATTAAAGAAATTAAAATTAAAATTAAATTTACAAAAAATCTTGAATGTTCATTCCCCAACTTTCTGCAAATGCCCCACTTACCCCTTCCCTAGAGACTTCTCTTAAGATCTCCAAATGTGCCATCGGAGGGGCTGATCACTTCCTACATAAGACACTAGGATTCAGAGCATCACACCCCATAGCACCAACCCTCCTCTCCTTCTGGCTTTCAGGTCTAGAAAGGTGGGCCTCAGTCCACACTGGTTCTACCTACAAGGGTAGACACAGGAAAATAATGGGTTTCGTGCTCATTTTTTATATACTTCGAGAGGATGCAAGATCATCCTCTGAAACATTAACAAGAGAACACAGGAAAAGTACTGGGTATGTTGTAGATACTCAATCCATTAGTATTTAGTATTAGTATTTCAATAATCAAAGAAGTACTTAGCAGGCCCTTATTCAACTACGGCTTTGGAGAAAGCACTTTGGCCATGGTTATCCTTGCCCACAAAACTCTGAATTTACACAAGTAAATGTATGGAGATCTCAGAGACTGGAACATATATTTCCAAGGTCACAGGAGGCTCTATGCTTCAATGCAAGATCTCACAAATCCCCTCCCAACCAAACTTTCCAGAAGTGATGATCTCTCCCCCAAAAGTCTTACCAATGAATGCCGTGCTACCACTTGTTTTTAAGCAACAGCATCAAAACAAACCGGAGGCGTGGTTGCAAAACACTCAAGACGACTATGCCTCCTTGTCCCCTACTCCGGTCAAAACACAACTACTACAAATACCAGCACAGTTACTTAGCACACCGGGTCACAGCTGCCTGGCCAGATCAAAGGCAGCTCGTCAACCTGTTGTCTTCACAAAAATAAGTTCACAGCTGAGGCCGATTCAGTACAGAAAATGTAAACTAAGACAAACTCCTTGGGAAGAGCAGCGAATGATGCTGGCGCGGCACTGCTAAGCCTTTTCCCAGCTGGTGACCTCTTCCCTTCCCCAGTCCAGCCTCTTGTATTATTAGACTCCTGAAGAAACATTAACTGATTACGCTGTATATGCCCCCGGACTTTTTCAATCGACAAACCCCAGGGAGAACAAACAGCTGAAAGTCGGATGACTTCAAGAACGCCGTATTCCTTCGTGGAGGAATATTACCCAGCCAACCTCCTCCACTCTATGCTTCTCAGTTCCTTTCTTGGTTATGAGGTCAGCCATAGCATTGAACAATCCACACTCTCCCCACCACCACCACCACCACAAAAAGCACCGAGGAACGTTAGGCTCTGGAAAAAGACTCTCAGAAAATGCAATGGCAATAAAAAACTGATACGGTTATTCTCAGTCCCATCTGCCTCCCAGTTTACATTCCCACCAATGGTGCATGAGCATTCCCTTTCCTCCACAGCCTAACAGTTGTTAATTCCTGTCTTTTTGGTAGAGATGGTGTCTCATAGTGGTTTTGATTTGCATTTCCCTGATGATTAGCAACACTGAGCATCTTTTGTAGAATAACTGGAGATCGGGAATAACTACATTTAACCAACCTCCCTCTGGAGAGGCAACCCCACCAACTTAAAGCCCAGTCTCTGCCAAGTTTGAGCTGAGTACTCATTTCATTTCTCCAGGAGGGAAAGGAGGCTGGGAGGCAGGAAGGGAGGGAGGAAATGATAGAGCAGTGAGACTCTCAAGGAAGTGCGATAAACTGAAGAAAAAACCCATAATCCCAGGAAGGGAAGGTAAAAACTGGGAGTGGAAAGGGGCACCTCGGTGGCTCAGTCGGTTGAGCATTCAACTTTGGCTCCAGTTATGATCTCTGTGTTTGTGACTTTGAGCCCTGCATCGGGCTTGCTGCTGTCAGCACAGAGCATGCTTTGGATCCTCTGTCTGCTTCTCTCTGCCCCCAGCTTGCAGTCTTTCTCTCTCAAAAAATTAATTTAAAAAATTTTTAAAAATTGGAGGGATGGCTAGGTGGCTCAGTCAGTTAAGTGTCCGACTTCAGCTCAGATTATGATCTCGCAGTTCGTGTGAGTGTGAGCTCCACACTGGGCTCTGTGCTGACAGCTCAGAGCCTGGAGCCTGCTTCAGATTCTGTGTCTCCCTCTCTCTCTGCCTCTCTCCTGCTCAAGCTCTGTCTCTCCAAAATAAATAAACATTAAAAAATGATAAAAGAAAGCTAAATTTAAAAAAATAATTTTAAGCATCGGAGTGGAAAAATATATAGCCAATATACCACCAATCAACTAGGATAATAAGATGAAAATATTGAAAATATTGAAAAGGGACCCTGGTATCCCATCCGTCCAAAATGAGGAGAGAACAGAGGGAAGAAGTGGCTGTTTGATTCTGTTGCAATAACCTTTCACACTTCTGGAAGGCAGGCACTGAGGGAAGTTGTGAGGTTGGAAGTAAAACCAGAAAGGGCAGGAGGGGAAAACATTTAACTCACTATGATGTATTAAGCACCTACTTTGTTCCAAATCACAAGCCAGGTGCCTTACAGGAATACTCAGAATCTCCCCTAGAGAGATAGAGGCAGTTTTTATTTATCCCCCTAGGGATAAATAACACCCCCCCCCCCCCAGCAGCTTTTATTTATCTCCAACTCACAGGAGAGGAAATGTAAGCTCAGAGGGGTTAGGCAATTTTCTGGAAGCCACACAGCTGGCTACAAGTGGCAAAGCAAGAATTCAGATCCAGGGGCGCCTGGCTGGCTCGGTGGGTAGAGCATGTGGCTCTTGATCTCAGGGCCGTGAGTTCGAGCCCCACACTGGATGTAGACATTCCTTAAATAAACTTTAAAAAAAAAAAGAAAGAAAGAATTCAGATCCAGCTCTTTCTGGCTCTATGTTCTCGTTCTTACACTGTCATCAAACTCAGAAAGATTTTCTGAGAAAACTTGAAAATGCCAAGACTCATGTATTAAATATGAACCCAAATGAAACTTTCTTTCTCAGTCATTACAGCAAATTTGCTCTGTCCTAGTGCAAAGGAAATCTGTATTGTCAAGCAGAATGGAGGCACCTACAATTCACATTAAATTACCAGCAAGTCTTATGTAAATTCTAGCTAGAAGTTTCCAAAACAATTTCACAGGGTGTGCCCCACTGAATATACAAAACCATCTTAGAACAATTTGATGCACTGTGTATGATTCTCAAGAACACAAGGTATAGTTTAATAAAACCGAGAAACATTTCAAAGACACATAAAAATAAATACATAATGTCTGCCTCCTTACAGCTAGGAGACTCAGTTACTTGGTTTTAAAGCTCTTAAAATCTTTTTTGACAGTGTTCCACAGCACAGAATTTTTAAAATGCATGCAAACTTAAGAAAGGAGGTAGTGTTTATGTTGCATTTCATATACAAACAAAAGCCAAAGCTGGCCCTTTCAAATGCCAGTAAAATTGAGAATACATTAGGAAGACTGGTCAAGATGAAAAGCACAAATAACCAATGCCAGGAATGGAAAAAGAAACATTTCTATAGATGCCACAGTCTTTTAAAATATTATAAAAGGATATTACGCACAACTTTATACCAATAAATGTTAATATTTATGCGAAATAGAAAAATTCCTATAAAAAACTATCTAGTTACTTAAACAAGATCATCTTAATAGCCCTATTTCTATTAAACAAATTGAATCTGCAACTTCACACACACACACACACACACACACACACACACACACACAAAGCAGGTTATGTATGGGAGAAGTAAGGGGACCTTAAGAAAAAACAATAATGAGAATGGTGCAGCCAAAACAAAACAAAAAAATAATGATACAGAAATTGTAACATTCTCTCACACCTACCTACACCTACCTCATTCATATAGAATTAATCCAATTTTAAGTATCTACATGAAACAGTCCCATGTGACAAATTCTAAATACCTTTATGAATAATATACTCCCTTTCTCTAGCTGAGGATTATTGTTCCGCTCATTAAACTCCATGTGAACAAGGGTCTGTTAGTCAGTTTCACCAGCACTATCACAAGATCCCATTTGGTTGTCTTTCCTGTTGAGTGAGTTGCTACAGACTCCTTAGGGGTGGGAGAAGCGGGCCACACAACTTCATGTCAGCCTCAAGTTCACATCTCCATGCCACATTCTTTCTGGAGTCCTCAAGGATCACAGGGTCCTGGTGGTTGTGACAGCCTGGCCCATGCAACCTGTTGTCCTTTCCCGGGATATATCTACTTTGCTTTAAAAGTTATTTTCATTTTACTTCCATAGCATTAACTTCAGGGAAGCTGATGGTGGAAGTAAATGAAGTAAAAGGTTAAAGTGAACTAAGTAAAACTGTGGCCTCAGCAACCCGCCCCCTGACCCCAAAGTTCAAATGGAAGGTGCCCGGAGAAACCCAGGCTGTCCCATTCTGGGATCAGGAAGGTGATCGAATCGGCTATTAGCATCCTCCTAACTGCACCCAACCCAGATCTGGGACAAACATTTGTAAAATGAAATTTGGTTTTCCACGCACATAATAACAGCTACATATTTCTTCACCTTCTGTGAAGGTGTGGGAAAAATAAGATGATTCTCTAAGAATTCATATGAAGGATTAGCTTAAACACACACACACACACACACACACACACACCTCACTGCCCTGCACCAACCTGTTGATCTGACAGGAAACAGGTGAATCGGGTTAAGTTAACCCAAAAGCCTCCATCAGACCCCCATGCATAAGCGAAACCACAAAGCTCTAAAAGGGGCTCCAAAATAAAAGGTGAAGAACGTTTGCAAGAAACTTTACCTTTGGCCAACTTTATCACTTGCTGTCACTCACCATGATCCCAACCCGGGTGCCTGCCTCCACCCAAACTTCCTCTCCCCACCCCGCCCAAATCTGACTTGGGCAATCAACCTGGAGACAGAGCGGCTGCCTTAGGAAAAACTCGTATTTTCAAAAAAAAAAAAAAAAAAAAAATTCCAGGTACACAAATGACACCTCAATGGCTAGGAAGTCTTGAGCTGAACTAAATCAGACACAGAATTAATGAGAAACCCAAGACTTCTGATGCCTCCTCAAATAATTTCCATACTGAGCCAGGAGCGGGGGGGGGGGAGGCGGGGGGGGGCTTCTGAACATTCCTTCAGAAATACTGAATCCCAATGGATTCACTATCAATGGCACGGAGCTGTGATTAAAGAACGCGCAGCGCAGCCGGACCACGGGGCCTCGGGGACAGGACGCACTTATGGTGGGTCACCTGACCCCCCAGCCTCCCTGCCCCTCTACCCCCGTAGGATCCCTGGATCCGGAAGGCAAAGGGGGAGAGGTGAAGGGCTCGCCAAGTCCCAACCCTTTCTTCACCCTGGAGCCGGGACCCACACAGGCGGCGCCCCCGGCGCAGCGTGGAGACGCCGCTCTCCAAGCTCGCCTATTCCTCCGGGCTCCGGGCGCACAGGTCCCCTCAGCGCCGCCACGGAGCTCGCGACCCCCTCGGCCTCTCCTAGTCCACGGTCCCCTCGGCTGCTCGCCCTCGCCACCAACACAAAGAAATTCGCCAGGGTAAAGAATGGGCTTGAAATTAACGCTCACCGCGGCTCGGCGCGCATGCTTCCCCGTCTTGCTTCACGTCTCCGAACTTCCAGTAACAGAAATGAGGAAGCAGCAGCCTTCCCCGGCTTCTGGCAGAGGGAGTGGGCGTAACTTGTGAAGTTTCGTGCTGTGATGAATCTGGTCATTTGGGTGTGTTGGAGAGGGTTTGTCGCTCCTCCCCACCCACCGTCACCTCCCTCTTCTGCCTGCACCTCCCTCCTCTCCACCTCCTTCCCCAATTTAATTCTCCCCTCCAAGTTCCCCACACCAAGAACTCAGGCTGTCCCTGAGGGTCAAGGCTCTGGGCCCCTCACAACCTTAGGGGAAATTTACTCCCAACAGATCTTAACCATTTCACAGATGAACCTGGGTGCCCCGCTGAGAGCTTAAGTTCCTGTCACATTTATTTCGCACCTGGCAAAAAGGCAGTGCCTGTTTTTGGATTTAAAAGGTTAGAAATCTTCAATGATTGCACCATGCACCCCACCCCTGCACAGGCAGGAATGTGGATAGGTTGGTCAGTGGAGACCTGATTCCTAAATGTCTATTTAAAAAGAGTGGGGGACAGAAAGGCTAAACGAAAACTTACAACTGCCCCTGTTTCCCTGAAAACTCATTACAAAATATTTCAGGCATACAAAAAATACATCTGAAAATAAAATAATGAACCCCCAAGTACCAATCATGCAGCGCAAAAAAATTAAAATTACCAACACAGTTGGAGCCATCTACAAATTCCCCCCTGAAAGACATCCCACTTTCCCTCCCCCTTGAAAAATAACTGCCATAAATTGGGTTTCCCGCAAGCGGTATTTATACCACAGTTCCTAAGCATTCGAAAGGCCACATGCTAACTTAAAAGTCCACCCAAAAGCAATGCAATGACCATCCCTTTGCTAGGCCTGACCTTGGTTCTGAAACATAAGTTTCATTACATAAAACTAAAGATGACTGCACACATTAAATGAAGCCTCAGGTGGCTGGTTAAAGAGAATGAAAGAAATCACAATACAAGATCTAGAATGACAAGTAGAGGCCATATCTGTAATAGGTGAAGCATTCATGGATGAAATTGATAGATTAATAGAGCATTATCATTTTACAAGGTTAATGGCTGTGTCAAAGCCAAGAATACTGACCCATGGGCTTTCCTCAAAGACCCAAGCTACAGAAATAAAAACACAACATTCATTAAAGAAGTACTAATCACTCAAACAGCTGCCAGAGCTATAGGTTGGGAACAACACTCAGAGGAGGGAACTTTCAAGATAATAATGATAAAAATCAGAAGAGTGTAAATCATGATACATTCAAAACTGAGTCTCATATATATATCTATGAACATGAAGAAGGAAATGCCAAGTTCATCCTTATATTCCCAGATATAGATGGCATAAGAAGCTGGCATAAGTAGAAAAGGAATAACTATTTGTTCCGTGAAGGAAGTAAATAAACAAAAGGATGCCCAGAAGAATTGTGAAGGAGCAAAATGAACAGAGGGGGAGCTTGGAATCAGCAATGGTCCCTAACAGCACTGGGCTGGCCCCGTGGGAACATGCAACACTAGTGAGGACATACGGCTGTATAGGAAAGCCTCCCACAACAAAGAATTATTCAGCCCCAAATGCCAATACTGCTGGCTACTGAGAAGCCCTGGGTGACAGATTTCGCTGTCGACAGCCACTGTATTTATTCATTCCGTATATGATCATCAACATCATGATGAGACTCTTATAGGGACTTATAAGAATATAGAATAGCATTTCTTCTCCTTTTCCGCTGGGCAGCATTTGAGGGCTGGACCATGTGCGTGGGAGCAGAAGACAGCGGCATAGGAGTCAGAAGCAGTAAAGCACTCAGGGATACGGGACACAGCTGGAGGCCCATGCATTCACTAAGTGAAGGACCTGCGTCAAATTTGGATGGAAATAATCAAGGGGGTGGGGAGGCTGATGACGTAAGGCTTGGGTATCAGCTTTAGAATCACAGAAAGCACATCTGGGGGGAGGAGGCATGGTAAGCTCAGTGAAAGAGATGTGAAAGATACACACACAAAGCAGGCTTATCACAGCCACCAGCCATTTCTCCACTGACAATCTTTAGCTGGAGAGGCTCCACCGAGTACAGGAAGGATGTTTAATCTCATTAGAGCTTATCGAAAAGAAAGTTACAAATCGCTTACAGGAAAAAGAATGCAAGCACCACCACTGTCTACCAGTTCGGGTGAAGGACCCACAAAGTGAAAATACCTTTTCTACAGGTTTTCTAGACTTATTATTACCTAAGAAGTTTTTCTTTTAACTCTAGAATGCTATATATGCTTTTTCCCCCTTCTGTCTGATATATTTTTTTTAAGTTTACTTATTTATTTTGAGAGAAAGAGCACAAGTGGGGGAGGGGAGGGAGTGGGGAAGGGAGAGGGTGTGAAGGAGGGAGGGGAGGAGAGGTGGAAGCCCAAACAGGTTCCACGCCCGGCACAAAGCCTGACGGGGCTCAAACTCACAAACTGAGATCACAACCTGAGCCAAAACCAAGACGCTTAACCGACTAAGCCACCCAGGTGCTCCCCTTTCTGATATTATTTAACCTCTGCTTGGAGAGGGAGAAGAGTCTTGCTCTTGTTGCTCAGTGTTTCTCAACAGGGGACACGTGGGTTTGCACCTCTTGAATCCCCTTGAAGCCTAACAGATGGTATGTGTGTGATAAATGCTTGTTTGATGGAACTGAATCCGTCCTCACCTCATTGCCCATCTCTCAGGCCTGAAAACAAAGTCTCTCCCATAGTCACTTCTGGAGGAATCTGCAGGGTCTCCTGGGTTCAAGAGTCTGAACTACCTGTGTTCATATATAAAACCTGCGGGTTTCACGCAGGGGCTGACAGGTTGCACAAGACCTGACACAGGTGAAAGCCCACCGACATCAGAACCCAAGGGGTCCTCAGCAGCGGCCACCAGCCCCCCCCCACCCCCCAGCAGGACTGCTCTTTACATTAAAGGAAGGATGCTAAGCCCTGGCCTCCTCTGCACATCCTTATACAAATGGGCAGGAAAGATACCTTATCCCTCATTAAATTTTCAGCTTCTTATCCTGCGGTCCTAAAAGCCACTGGTCTTGATTTTTTTTTTTAATGTTTGTTTATTTATTTAAAAAAATTTTTTTTAATGTTTTATTTATTTCTGAAAGAGAGAGAGACAGCGTGAGCAGGGGAGGGTCAGAAAGAGAGGGAGACACAGAATCTGAAACAGGCTCCAGGCTCTGAGCTAGCTGTCAGCACAGAGCCCAACGCGGGGCTCGAACCCACAACCTGTGAGATCGTGCCCTGAGCTGAAGTCAGACACTTAACCGACTGAGCCACCCAGGTGCCCCAATGTTTGTTTATTTTTGAGAGTGTGAGCAGGAGAGGGACAAAGGGAGAAGAAGACAGAATCCGAAGCAGGCCCCAGGCTCTGAGCTGTCAGCACAGAACCTAACACGGGGTCTGAGCCCACCAACCGTGAGATCATGACCTGAGCGAAGTCGGACCCTCAACCGACTAAGCTACCCAGGTGCCCCTAGTCTTGCTTCTTTAAAGCAAGGAAAGGAAAAGGAAAAGAAAATGGGAGCACAGTTATGAGTCCCACCAAAAGCAATGAACTTAATCATGATTGTGCAGTTTCTGTTCCAAAGAAATGCAGCCAGTAGAGGGAGCACAGTTGACTTCTGTTGTTAATAATTTTCCAAGATCAGGATAAACCTGGGGACAGTGTTAAGCGATAGGAGGCACAAAAATAATCAAACATTACCAGAAATAAGAAGGTTTATGTAAAAACACTTTGAAAAACTGTAAGCCATGACACCCTTATGAGGTATTTGTACTGTCTGTGGATATTTACACAAGAGCCAGCTACCCAAATATAAGAAGACCATATAACGAATAAATAAGTACATGTAGGAAAACGGCATTTGGTAGGTGGTGGGAAAACTCACAAAGGGCCAAACATCTCTCTTTCCCATTGTCAGCTGAATTTACAACCTGAAACAAAAAATGACGGAGAGTTTATTTAAGTTATTTTCCCCACAGATTTGAACTCAGTCTTTATTGTGGTGTTTTATACATTTGATCTCCAATACCCAACTTTTAAAATTCCTTTCAAATCTGTCCTCCATGACACAAATGCTCTCCCTTTAAAAAAAAAATATTTTTTTTAATGTTTACTCACTTTCTGAGAGAGACAGAGAGACAGAGAGAGCGCGCGTGCAAGAGAGAGAGCGGAGGAGGGGCAGAGAGAGGGAGAGACAGAATCCGAAACAGGCTCCAGGCTCTGAGCTGTCAGCACAGAGCCCGATACGGGGCTTGAACTCATGAACCATGAGATCATGACCTGAGCCGAAGTCGGCCGCTTGACTGACTGAGCCACCCAGGTGCCCCCAGCAACACCTTCCTTAAGCGAGACTCTCCTGGATTTCTGTTCAAGGGTCTTCAGAACCAATGTGATCAAAAATCAGGGCAGCTTGACTGAAAAAGCGCTGTAATCAGCTGGGCCGACAAGGTCCAAGAATGTGATGCTAGCTACAACTCAGCTTACCTCCACCTCCCCCGCTCACACACAGCTATGGCGGCTTCCCTGGAACACGTCAAAGAGTGTCCCACCTCCACGTGCTGTCACCTATGTCACCGAGCAACAGCAAACCAGCAGCCAAGCTGGAGAAAAGGAGCATTCTCCTCCTCAACTTAGGGGAAGCCCCTCAGGGGTGTCGAGTAACACAAATGATCTGAACCCAAAAAGATGACACCCCCCAACACAACTGCAGATCCACATCCCAATCCCCTTAATTATCCAGTATCACTGCGGAAATTCAGACACTCTTCCATGAGTGCATTTTGTGGTGGGCTACTGACTGATTGCCAAAGTCCGTTTTTTGTATTTGAAACATTAAAGGTATAAATATGGATCCATCCGACCCACTCTTGTTCTGAGCAGTGTGAGGATCACCAAGAACATGGACATGTTTGAAAACCCTGGACTCAGCCCCAGATGAGGCCTTCATTCTCTCCGAGAGAAAAACCAAGGCCCGACCTTTCAGACAATGTCTTCAAGCGCAGACCCTTATTACATCTGGTTTGATACAGGGGCGCCTGGGTGGCTTAGTCGATCAAGCGTCTGACTCTTGATTTCAGCTCAGGTCACGACCTCACTGTTCGTGAGTTCGAGCCCCGCAGCAGGCTCTGCGCTGACAGTGCAGAACCTGCTTCTGAGTCTCTCTCTCTCTCTCTGTCTCTCTGCTCCCCCACCCCTGCTCGTGCTCACTCTCTCTCTCTCTCAAACAAACTTTAAAAATTTTTGATTTGACACAAAAACGTTTTACAACTTAAACCTTACACCAATCTTAGTGACCCTGAATACAGTTTTCTCCATCTGAAAACCGCATGCCTAACAAGGAAGCAGAGGTAATCCTGAAAAATATAAAGTCTGTCAGCAACACACTAAGAAAATCTTACAGCCTTTAAATGCCACCCTGATCCAGAATACACTTCAGGGACTGAATGAGTGGCAAGTTCCTTACAATCCAGAGGCTTCGATTCCCGTCAACTACTAAATGGCAATATCCCAATCCGTATTCTCTGACTTCCTAGCTCTATCTCCCAGTTGTATGTTTCCATTATTTTAAAGCTCCCATTGCTTTCACGGCCCCAAATGACAATTCCTTCCACAGCAACGTTTATCTAACATGCCAAAGTCAAGACTTTCAGGACTCATTCGGGGCTTGTGTACTGATAACTGAAGCCAGGCTTGTAACTGGAAGGGGAGAGAGGGAAAGGAAGGAAGTGCAATCAGAGGATAAAGGTAACAAAGAAGGCAAAGGAAAAGTCCATGAACTTTCGGCACTGACTAGCAATAAACCATATGGGGCCAGATGCTGTACTGCCCACACACACACGGAGGCTGTTGGTGCCAAGGGCCCCGCGAGCCTTGCACAAGAGGTACGTGTGGATCGTGGGGGCGGGAGCATCTGGGTTTTCCCTGGTGTGGGCTCTTTCAGACACCTCTCTGCTCGGCAGCAATAAACAATAATAATTGGTATTGGCACTAACGGCAAGATCGTGCTGAATAACTCACGTAAGAAGATGAGAAGTCAAGTTCTAATTGCACTCCTGCCTTCTCTCCGAAGAACATGCAGCCAAAATAGCCGTGGCCCCCCTGGGAGTGTTCCCGCAGGGGGGTCAGGGAGGAGTCCCACTGAGGAGGCCTCTTTTGGTCAAAGGGAGAAGCAAGGATGTGAAATAAGAGAGCCGTGTTCAAGCCCAGGCTCCACCAACAAGCAGAGCCAAGCCATTTGACTTCCCTTTGGGTAAAACTGGAAGTTGAAATTGATGCCTAAGAACAAGCCACAGGGTTGCACGGATAAACGGGCTTTGTGTAGGGCACATGCCCAGAGCCTTCCCTAAGCAGTAAGAGGCACTAAACGTACATTAACATTTACAGTCAGGAAATAAGCAACCATGTTAATGTTTTAGAAATTTTTGAGGTTTTCATATTGCTAATTTGGTCATGGATGGAAGTATGGTTCAGACACTGGTTATGCACCCAGGGAGAGAGTGGGGGCCCTTCCAACACCCCAGGGCCTCAGAGAGTCCCCTTGAGCCCTTGCTCGAGTCCCTGTTGTGGGGGAGCCCACGCCCCCTCACTAGGATCGCCACAGCGAGACACACAGGCCCTTGGCGCGAAAACCAAGACTTGCGTTGGGGCACCTGGGTGGCTCAGTCGGTTGAGCGTCTGACTTCAGCTCAGGTCATGATCCCGCGGTTCACGGGTTTGAGCCCCACATCGCATTCTGTGCTGACAGCTCGGGGCCTGGAGCCTGCTTCAGATTCTGTGTCTCCCTCTCTCTCTGTCCCTCCCCTGCTCACACTCTGTCTCTCTCTCTCAAAGATAGATAAACATGAAAAAAAAAAAACTAGAGTACTTGTTTTGTGGTTGATGGTTTTGATTTTTATTTCACATTAAAACATCGGTAATTCTCCTTTCACAGTTTATGTACCAAATCCTATTGAGGGAAGGGTAGGTGGGAATAAGGTGAGGCAGACAGTAAGGACACACACACAGCACACGGGTGCAACAGTGACATGCAAAGGACCATGCTCATAGGTGTGTTTCTAGCAACTGACATCTCACACAGTCCCCCTGCTCAGGACAGGCACATAATCAGTTAAAATTAGGTGACTTTTTTTTTTTTTTAGCTTTTTCAATTTTTAATTTATTTTTTAATTTTTTTAATGTTAATTTATTTTTGAGAGTGAGAGAGACAGAAATCGAGCAGGGGAAGAGCAGACAGAGAGACACACAGAATCTGAAGCAGGTTCCAGGCTCTGAGGTGTCAGCACAGAGCCCTATATGGGGCTCAAACCCATGAACCGTGAGATCGTGACCTGAGCCGAAGTCGGACCCTTAGCCGACCGAGCCACTCAGGCACCCCTAGAATTAGGTGACTTCTAATGTCAGAGAAAACATGCAAATGAGAATCCACTTGTCCTGCTTTCCTTTTTAAGAACACAGACATTTGACTGTACGGACTCTACGAGTCCTTGGGGGCGTCTTCCCTAACGTAAACAGAAATCCAACATGCAAAGATTATTTTCAATCAGAAAATACAACAAGCCTGCATCTCAAAATACCAAGTGAACAGGGTAGGCAACAGACACACACAGAGTCGCAGACCCAAATATTAAGAGTGAGGAAGGGCTTCTGATTGGTCACTCACCGATCCGAGGTCAGACAGGTTTCAGTGACCCACTCAGCCTCCCATAATAAAATCATGGTAGATCCAGTCTAGAACCCAGATCTACAGAAACAAATCTGCTGTAGGTCGTGGCAACTCCACTATTCCCTCCTTAAAAAAAAAAAAATCCATAAAATAAACATTAAATGCAGTCCATGCATATATAAATCGGGGCCCTAACACCGTACAAAAGGAACATATCAATAAAGAAGGATATAAATCAAGCCCATCGAAAGCTCATAAGGAAACCATAATAACTGGACGCATGAGACACTTGTTGGCTCAGCCCTAGGTGGGCAAAGAAGCGGCTCAGAGGCCCAGGACGGAAGGACGCAGGCAGGCCGGGTGGGCAGGAGGCGGTCTAATCCCACGGCAGGCGGCACCCTCCCAAACAGATTACAGCACTAGGCTTGGCAAGGCTGTGGGTGAGGCCGGTGCAGGCATGGTGTGGATTCGGACATGCTCAGGGGTTGTGCAGGCCGCCTAGCCAAGAACGAGGCCTCCTCCGATTTCTCCCCAAGAAGTTAAAGCCTGCCTCTGCAGATGCTGCAAACTAGCATCCTAGCGCCTGCATGAGAACATGGGCACTTGCAGCGCTCTGCACGGTTGGCATAAGGTTGAAACAATCTTGGTGTCCGTCTGCAGATGAACTCACGAACGGAAGGGGGTCCATCCACACGACGGACGGATCCACGGCCATCAGAAGGAATGAGGTTCAGAACAGGATCCCGAAGGATGAATCTCGAAAAGACTCAAAACGAAATAACGACGATGGCGTGATTCCGCTTGTATGAAGTATCTAAAAACAGGCAAATTCAAATTCTCTGAAAGGAGACAACGGGTTACCAAATGCCGGGAGAACCGGGCATGGGGAATCACAGCTTAATGGTTACAGTGTTACCGTTTCAGGGATGAAAAAAGCTTGGGACGCAGATAGTGGGGATCACCGCACAAGGCTTTGAATATAATCAGTCCCACGGAACAGTATACGTAAAAATGGTCAAAACGGCAACTTTTCTGTTACATAGATTTTTACCACAACTTTTTTTTAAAAGATTCAAAAAAAAAAAAAAACCACCTACATCATCTCTAACCTATTGGCTCAGAATCATGTAGCTTTTCAAGACACTGCTGCTAAAAACCAAAAGTAATCAAAACTTTAATCTAAGTGTGTTAACTGGCTTTAAAATGTACCTGTTCTCCCTGTCACATTACCATGATCTTAATCTCATAAGTAAAAGAGTAGATCTTCTCTGATTGTAAGAGATTAAATAGGATTGTCTAACCAATGAAATTAAGGCTTTTGCAATTATGAAGATAAAACAAGGCACACCTCTTCGCATGCAAACCTTACACGGTGGGCTGGGCGAGCCACAGTCACACCTGTAGGCAACATCCCTCACCCTTCATCGGCCTCCCCCAACCTGTTCCTATCCCAGTTTCAAGGCAGATCAAGAAAGGGTGGATGGGGGCACCTGGGTGGCTCAGTCAGTTGGGCGTCTGACTTCGGCTCAGGTCATGATCCTGCGATTCATGGGTTCAAGCCTCGCATCGGGCTCTGTGCTGACACCTAGCTCCAAGCCTGGAGCCTGCTTCAGATTCTGTGTCTCCCTCTCTCTGACCCTTCCCTGCTCATGCTGCCTCTCCCTCTCTCAGAAATAAATAAAACTTTAAAAAAAAAAAAAAAAAAGAAAGGGTGGATGGAAGCCCGGCACCATCAGAGTGAGGGAAATAAGTCAAACTCAAGTGACCAATGGAATACACAGACTGGCACACTTTCGAACAATCACATTTTACACATTTGACAGACTGAACTGGCCAGGGCTTCCTTTTCTAGTCCTAAGCCCATCACCTAACCCCTGGAAAGCCTCAGTCTCTCATCTCTAAAGTGGGTTATAATAGCGTTTCACTTGTGACGCTACTCAAGGGTGAATCACATTTCCTGAGCACTTCATGAAAACTCACAGGGCTGCTCACCCATTTCTGTACCCGGTCCTCATGACAACAAAGCATGCAAATTAGACCCATTTTACAGATAGAGACTGAGGCACAGAAAGGTTAAGCGAATGCACAAAGCCGCCCCGGCATGCAGGAGTCAGGTCTGGAGTTCCAACCTGGTCTCTCTGAGGCGGGGACCGTAGCTCTCCCTCATTTGACTGCTACATTGGTATTGTCACCTTGTATGTGTTTTTATTATTGCCATCATCTTTAGCAGTCACACATGCTGGGCTTCCAACGTCAGAGAAACGAATCTGACGCTCAGAACCAACGCTTACTCACGGGGTACCTCATGCCCCCCTCAAGCCCAAATGTAGCAGGCAAACAACATATTCAGGGCTCGCCATGAAGCTCCTGACAGGTAATCATCACTCCATGACCAACAAGCTATCTAAGATGAGCACGTGAAAAAGGGCAACAGTCAAAGAACATGCACAAGGTATGTGCGAGAATCTCATAAATGTATTCACGGGGCCCTCTTGCAGAACCAAGTGCCCCTGCAAAAGGCCAAGTTCAAGGTCTGGGCTAGGATAATTGGCCAGTGGGTGGATATTTTATACTCCACTATTTACAGCAGTGGTTCACGATAAAAATAAAAAATATGCAAGGGACAGACTTTTTGCTTCCGCTCTCCCAGACTTCCCAGGAAAACATGGCAGGTGACTCACAGCATGACACACTGGTCCCAAGGCAGGCACCAAGTTACTCATGCCGGCCAGTCGGTGTGGGGGAGGCTCACATGAGCAGGTGGCCACACTTCACCAGATCACCTGAAACACCAAGGCTCAGCCTTCCGCTCCTGGCCATCTGGTTTCTGAGAAAAGGGATTTTCTCCACATCGGGTCACGAGGGCTGGCCGTGACCAAGACAAGCCATCCCTGACTTTCACTTTTTTAGCTCCAACAAGGTCACACACCTTTCTTAGCCTTGGGTTTATGATTCAGACTTCTGGCTCCCGCTAAAGCCCTGGACCCTGAGAGTCTTTGTCCTTTTTTCTGGCCACAGATGAACTCAGCCCATTAGAGAACAGCTGTAAACCTTTGCCCACAGAACTTTCCACTGGGCAGAAATCAGTCAGGTTGGCTGGCTCTGAGGTTAGCAACCTCCTGAAGGAACACCCACCAGACAGCCTACCCCACCCCCTAAGAAAGTCAAATAGAGGTGTTAATGAACTGCCCATTTCCACGGTCTCATAGACACCTTGTGACACATACATGGACACTACTAGATCATTCCATTTTTTATTAGCCAAAAATCAAGATTCTTGGTCTTCGGCATTAGCATAGGCTTTTGGTTTTGTGCGGACTTGGTGCCAACTTGTGCTATTTTCTTCCATAAGGACTTAAGCTTTATTCTAAGTATACACGTGACCTTGGACTTGAGGTCTTTGTTCACTGTCAAATTCTGAGTGAGGTCCTCCCAGCCACTCCCCGAACCCCCCACCACCACCACTCTCCCCCGGCTCACCTTCCTTCTCACTTCCCTGCTTCACTGTTTTTTCCTTTAAACACACACTGGCAAGTATGTTGATCCATTCTTCTCCCAATTCTATCTTGTGCCTAGAGGAGAACTTAGCACATGGCAGACCCTCAACAAATATTTGTTTACATAGATTGAATACACCTTCATGGTGATAATGGAGACCAGAGGCATGATCAGGACCACCCAGGCTTGATGTCTCTCCTTCAACTACAGAAATAAAGTCCTCTGCTACTTCTTTCTGAACCCCAAACAGCAAGAAGAGAAATAGGGAACAAGGAGGGGAGCGTACATTTATTCCAAGAATATACAAGAACTTGTGCTTTTCAACTTCTGCTAAGAATTTTCAGGACACGGCATGCTAAATCTCTGAAATACCATTTTGTTAACCCAAAGACCAGTAACCTCTCCATACAGTCAGCATCGTGTATCCCGCGCTCAGCTCACCACTTCCTATTTTTCCAGACCAACCCCCCTCAGACCCCAAACCCACCACCTTGGGGTGGCCCTCACAGCCAAGCTGCCTCACAGTCCTCCCTGGTCTGTCACTGAGTTTCCCTTCCTTAACTCCCTGGCCCCTCTATCACTTGGTCACATCCATTTGGCAAAGATACCAACCCGGTTAGAGATCCAACCAACTAACTGCCCGGTGGGCACCTGCACCCTGACAGCTGAACAGCCCACTGGTCTTCATTTCAACTCGTGACCGCTAATGGCGAGTCTGCCCTCAATGAAACTGGCAATCTCACACCAAAGTTCCCAGTCCATCCACCCCTTGGTGAAGTTCACATCTACCCTTCTTGTCTCAAGTGCCCAATAATTTCTCCTCACCCTTTTTCTCAGCAGATGATCTTTTGTCTTCCTCCTGTGAGAAAACTGAGGCAACTGGATCGGACTGTCGCAACTTCCAAGCCTGGGAATATTCACCAACAAGCATCCGTCTGTACCAAAATGCTCTACAGGTAACTGTCTACATCCCATCTAAAACCAATCCCTCCTCCTGTGACTAGACCCTACGCAACCCCTCCCTGCACTCAAGAACAATGTTCCAGCAGTTTCCCTCTCTCTCCCTTACATTATCAAAACCCTTTGCTCTCCTGGAGCAACCCAGCAGTAGGAAGAGATGCCTTTTTCTTCTAAATCCAAATCACCTCTCAACACGCCCACCAGTGCCCCTATGCTCTGAGCCACCATCTTGTCTCTGCTGGGCTAGAGTAAAACTCCTTAACAAGTCTCCCTGTTTACACAGTCCAGTCTCACCCCAAGAGCCAGAAGGGTCTCTCTGATGTGACAATCAGAACACACTAACCTCTGCGCAATCAAGGGGTAAAAGCCAAAGCCAAATTCCCCGGAAGGGTCTACGAAACCTGTCATCTCTCACTTCCTGCTTCTTCTCCTTTTGCTCATGCCATGTCAGCCACACGTGGCCTCTCTGATGTTCCCCGAACTTTCCAGACACACTCCTTTCTGGAACATTCCAGATACGCATTTAGCTAATTCCCTTAAGTCTGCATTCAAATAGTACCTTCTCGTGACTGTACCCTAACTAGCCCCACCTTCCTCCCCAAACTGGCTCCTCTCCCCAAAGCAGCTCTACTTTTCCTTTTTTTCTTGATAAGTTTGCTGTCTTTTTTTTTTTTTAAGTTTATTTATTTTGAGAGAGAGTGCAAGCATGTAAGCATGCATATGCAAGCAGGGGAGGGGCAGAGAGGAGAGAGAGAATCCCAAAGCAGGCTCCCTACTCTCAATGTGGAGCATGAGACAGGGCTCAATCCCAGGAACCGTGAGATCGTGACCTGAACCGAAGTCAAGAGTCAGGTGCTCAACCGATGAGCTAGCCAAGTGCTCCTACTTTTCTTTTTTTACCATAGCACCTACCACCTTCTAGCACATTATAGGATTAGGTTAAATAATTAAAATAAATAATAATAACTAAACACGATTAACAAACAATTATTTAATGGTAATGCACAAAGACAAGGATCTTTGTCTCTTTTGTTCACCAAAGTATCCCAACTACCTAGGGCAGCAGTGCCCAGCACAAAGCAGGACCTAAAAGACCAAATGCTGAGTGAATAAAATAGTATTTCCTTTTCCTGCCAGTTGGCAGAATGAAGTAGGGAAGGCCAAAAACATGAAAAATAAAGAAAGAGAAAGGAAAAGAGAGAATACAGTGAGAAAGTCTAATATTCAAGGAAAAAAGAGAATTGGGAAGAAGAGATACAGGCTGGGAATTTCCCAACATGCACAACAGACACCAATCCACAGATTCAAGGAGCTGTACAAACCCCAAAGAGAAGAAATAAGAGATACTTACACCCAGACATGCGATAGCGGAACTGGAAAAAACAAAGAGAAAACCTGTACAAGCAGCAAAAGGAAGCCCGCAGGCCTACACGGAGGCACCCCAGGGCTGCCAGCGGGCTCTGACCACAAACCAGAGTCAGAAGAGTGTTCACGGAAGGAAAATAACTGCCAACCTAGAATACCATACTGAGTACACATAAAGACCATCTGGAACAGAGATAAAATAATAATATCTTGGGAGATTTCAAGTCATATGAAAGAACACAAGATATGCCACTAACAACATCCTAATGCTAGATGGGAGTAAAGGAGTGAAAAGACTCTAATGCCCTGGTATTGTCTGGGAAGGATAAAAGTACCAATTTACATAAGACTTTGTAATCTAAGTTAGCGATCGTAATCTTGAATCAGAAAGAGATTTTTGGGGCACTTGCCTGTCTTGGTTGGTGGAACCTGCAACCTCGATCTCGGGGTTGTGGGTACAAGCCCTATGTTGGGTGTTAGAGATGACTTAGAAGTAAAATCTTTCGGTGGCTCAGTTGGGTAAGTGTCCAACTCTTGATTTTGGCTCAGGTCATGATCTCACAGTTGTGAGATCAAGCCCCACATCTGGTTCTGTGCTGAGTGTGGAGCCTTCTTAAGACTCATTCTCTCTCTCTCCTTCTCTCTCTCTCTCTCTCTCTCCTCGAACACCTCTGCCCCTCTCCCGTGCATGTGCACATGGTGGTTGTCCTTACATTGAGCCCAAAGATTCAAGCCATCCACCCAGTACTGCCTTCTCCTCACGATAATCATGGATCCATTACCTACAAATATCCTATATTTTTATGTTTGAAGAAATGCCCATCTCTTGCTTCTTTTTTTTTTAAGTTTATTTATTTATTTTGAGAGAGGTGGGGGGAAGGGCCAGAGGGAGAAGGAGAGAGAAATCCCAAGCAGGCTCTGCCCTGCCAGTGCAGAGCCCCGTGTAGGGCTTGAACTCACAAACCACGAAATCATGAGCTGAGCCAAAACCAAGGGTTGGACTCTTAACTGACCAAGCCACCCATGTGCCCCCACCTATCACCTCTTGAGGCAATGAGCACCCTATCTTTCCTACCTGCAGTTAATTCCTTTATTTTCTAATTAGTATCCAGCCTATAAACTAAAAACATCAAGTTCTCTGATGTCTTTTTTGACTAAGATTAGTGGTGGGGACCCTTCCTTTCCTCCTTTATTTGTGACTACTTTTCTCTGCAGCGTACCTCCTCACTTTCTTTTCCGCCATCCCCAGCCACAAAGATGGGTATGATCCAGGCCGGGGAAAAAAATCACTGAAGTTCAAGATCCTGAAAATAGTGACTGGTCCAGAGGTGGGTTAATTATCTACACTAGCCAATCAGAGAAATCTGAAAACTGAGAATATCAACCTAGAGTCGCTGGCAACCATGCCTCTCCCAGGCTCAAGTCAGACTGAGAAAAAATTGCCTGATACAGGAAAAAACAAAGATGGAAACCAGAAAGAAAGACCAGATATGTTGACTTCTTCAGGTCCACTTGTCCCCTGCCATCAGCTTTATCATGTTCCTTACAAGGACCAATTCCTTTCCACTTAAATCAACTTGGGTTTCTTTCTTTCTTCCTTCCTTCCTTGCTTCCTTCCTATCTCTCCTTTCTTTCTTTTTCTCTTTCTCTCCTTCTTTCCTTTCTCTTTTTCTCTTTCTTTTTCTCTCTCTCCTTCTCTCTTTCTTTCTTGTTTTAATGTTTATTTATTTTTGAGCAAGAGAGCACAAGTGGGGGAGGGGCAGAAAGGAGGGGTACGGAGGATCTGAAGCAGGCTCTGCGCTGTCAGCACACAGCCTAACGTGGGGCTCCAACCCATGATTCGTGAGATCGTGACCTGAGCCGACATCCGACACTCAACGGACTGAGCCACCCAGGAGCCCCAACTTGGGTTTCTAACCCTTGCAATGAAAGGTCTAACTAACAAGATTAGAGGTTTCTTTCTGGGTTTTGTTTTGTTTGTGTGTGTGTTCGTGGGCTTGTTTTTGAATGGTCTTGCTATTGATGTTGCCATTTTGCTGGGGGTAAGAAGCAAAGATCTGCCCCTGGGACTCAAGCATACCTCCATACTACATGTTCGTGAAAAAATACTTTGTGAGTTACTAAGCTTTCTTGTTTCATTTCTTTCACAACTGTCCTTTATGTGTCTTCTTCCTGACCAATTCCTTATTTATTTCTTTACATAACCCTTGTTCTCCCATTTCTAAATGCTGAATGACCACATGGTGACTGTCCTAGGTTTTTCCTCACTTCTATGACAATGCTGATCACCTCCGAATTAAGAAATGAATATGGAGCAGCAGCTGGAGATGCTTTTGCAGTATCCAGATTATGATCTTTGAGTCCTTCCAAAAGAAAGCTCTCTGGTTTTGAGGACACTCCAAGCTTAGGGCAACCAAAGGAAGTGCCACTGAAAACCACACAACATGCGAAAGGAAGGGAGGGAGGGGAAGGAAGGAAGGAAGGAAGGAAGGAAGGAAGGAAGGAAGGAAGGAAGGAAGGAAGGAAGGAAGGGAGGAAGGGAGGAAGGAAGGAAGGAAGGAAGGAAGAGAAAGAAAGCCTCTTCCTGTATATTTTCTGAAGCATTTTGCTTCAAGAGAGATCAGTGGTGGTGAATTTCAAAAAAGAAACATTATGAGGAAAAGTATACAGCAAAACACCCCATGAAGACACGTGCAAACGTTCATGGCCACAGGACTCGTTTGCATGGACTTCACACATCTCTCTGTTATCTTGATAATAAAGAACAGAATTTTAGCATTTCACGGAAAGATAAATTCATCCCTAGTTACGCCAACCTATCACTCTCTTAATTTCATAGTGAGCTTCCCAGTATTGCCAGTTCCTAGAGACAAGATTAGAGGCCCCAGCACTGCATTGTTTTACATTATCTATGTGCCACATAAAATTAAAAAGTATCTCAGGTGGAGAAAGTTTGTTAAGCAAAAGGCCATTTGAAAATAAAATGGCTTGTAGAGAGCTCTTTCACAGCTTAATGAATGGGGCTCCAGTTCTCAATCTAAAATTGTGATTAATAAAACGCACTTCAAACGTTTCTGCTGAATACCCACTCAGTGGGCCTTGCAACCTGCAACTGGAGTGGGTGTGGGCAGTGGAGGAAGCTATGTTTGAGAGCAAACTAGTAGAACTGAGAACATACTGGATTATCAGCCATGAATAGAGAGGAAAGTACTGTCCAACCTATAGGAATTATTGGTAAGAGTTCTGTGCTCTCTATAAACAAATCCTGGAAGACCTAATGCCATAATGGCCAAAAATCACAGATGGATAGAAGGGAGGGAGGGAGAAGAAAGGAAGGAAGGGCAGATGATGGACGTATGAATGGATGGATAGATGGATGGAGGGATGGACAGACAGATGAGTGGTTGCATGGATAGACAGACAGATGGGTGGTAGGATGGATGGATGGATGGATGGATGGATGGATGGATGGATGGATGGATAGATGGATGGATGGACGGACTGAGAATGGTAATAGTCACAACTAAGTGGCTGTATGGTGATGGAGGAAAGGGAAGGAAGACAGGCAGAACACACCATAATTAAGTAATGGGCCGGTCCAAAGGGGGAAAGGGGACAAATATTTTTGTGAAGAGGCAGATAGTAAATATTTTAGGCACTGTGGGTGTTCTGGGATGAAATGCACCCCCCATCCAAATTCGCATGTTGAAACCTAACCTTGAGTACCTCAGAATGTGACCATATATGGATGGAAATAGGGTCTTTAAAGAAGTAATTAAGTTAAAATGAGTCCATTTGGGTGGGTCCTAATCCAATATGACTGGTGTCTTATAAAATGAGAAGATTTGGACACAGACAGTTAAAAGGAAAGACCATGAGTGGACACAGGAGAAGATGGCCACCTACAGGCCAACTAGAGCAGCCTCACAAGAAATCAACCCTGCCAACATCTTGATCTCCAACTTCTAACTTCCAGAATTGTGGAAAATAAACTTACACTGTTTAAGCCACCCTGTCTGGGCTCCTCTGTTATGACAGTGAAGTAGACTAACACAGTGTGCATCAGTCTCCATGGAGAATATTCAACTGAGCGATTGTAATGTAAAAGCGACACAGACAATATGGGACAAACCATATGGTCTTGTTCCAATAAAGCTTTATTCATGGACACTGGAATTTGAATTTCATATCATTTTCATATGTTATCATTTATTATACCTCTTGTGATTTTTTTCCCCCAACCATTTAAAAAATGTAAAATATAAGGGGATTGCAAAAAACGGAAGCCAGAATTTGGTGGTCGTAGCCAGAGCTTCATTCTCCAAGCACTCGAGACAGTGCCCAGAAAAGATCTCTCCAGTAGATTCCAACATGACAGGCATCTGTGTTCTCTCTATACATCTCCTTCTGCCTTTATCATACACCACTCTCCATGTATGTGATTCTGTGTCTGTTTCATGCACAGGGCTGTGAGCACCTTGTGTGCAAGGCCTATGTCTCACATGCTCCTTTATATGTAGCACTTAGTGCCCGGAACATAATAGATACTTGGTACATATTCCCTGAATTAAATCGTATTCCCTGACACCACAGGATTCTGCTGTCAAAATGTGACAGGAGGGGCAATCCAGGAGTAAGATGCCCCAACTAGCAAGCCTCTCACGGTCTGATATCATAGCATGAATATTATTCCCTTGGGATGCTTGACACAGATCATAGAAAATGAACTGCACACATTATCCAAAGCTGGATTTTGCCCTTTGTCAAAAGCAACTCTTAGGTTATCACATGAAACAAGGCAGAAAATACTTCATATTCTTTTTTTTTTTTTTAATGTCTTTATTTTCAGAGGGAGAGAGCAGGCAGCGGAGCGGCAGAAAGGGAGCGAGACACAGAATCTGAAGCAGGGTCCAGGCTATGAGCTAGCTGTCAGCACAGAGCCCGATGTGGGGCTCAAACCCACGGACTGTGAGTTCATGACCTGAGCCAAAGTCGGACGCTTAACTGACTGAGCCACCCAGGAGCCCCAATACTTCATATTCGTGCACGGCTTCGTGGATGTTACTTAACTTATGCATCGTCCCGAATGAAAGGAAACATGCCCCTCCGGTAGTAGAGAACAAAAAACATGTTGCCCTTGAATGGCTGAGTTTGGAGATCAACGTGCAAGGAACACACACTAGCATTTTCCTTCCTCTCTCATTCATCCATGAGGAGGGAAGCTCAATGTCATCGTCGAAATGAGCATTTGGTAGCTATACCCTGCATCCAGTCTTCACGTTTCTCAGGGAAAGAGAGTCTATTAACAGGATGTTGCTTAGGACTGTTTTAAATACGTCACTGGAAACCTTAAAAGGAAGCATGTCAGGGATCAAATCTTTGTACCAAGGGAACATAAAGAAGCATAAAGGAACCTGCACGGAAGTGATTCATGACTATTCAGATTTGAATAGGTCCTAAACTACAGCTCCAGGGCTGTAACTGTAATATGAGGCAGGAAGGCAGGTATGTAAGCAAGATGGAAGAAAAGAACAAAAGAGAAGGAGAGAGAAGTTCTTACATAGTTGCAAGAACTATGAAGAGTACCTGGGGCCCAGAATTTAGAGAGGGGCTGACACCACACTTCCATTCGAAGTCTATCAGTAACTGCTCGATTCGAATCAAGTTGCACTAAAACTTAGCTTCCTAGTCAACATAGGATGAGACGTACCAGGCAGACGGACCAAAATAACAGAATGCGGTTTTTGAATTCACCAACTACCCATTTTAAATGGTATTTGTTTTGTTTTTCTTTGTGAAGATATCTCCATAGCAACCAAACCTGAACACCTTGGTATTCATCTCAAGCTCACCCGCCCAATGAATTTGGCAAGAACGGTCTCTTCTTACTGAAGGCACACAGTACAGTTGCAAGTAGCCAGAAAATGTGACAGGCCTCGTGCATTCTTCTTGGGCTAAGAGACAACATAGAGACATCTGCTTGCTCCACAACAAAGATGGCGACATTGCATCATTTTATCACATCGTGGCTGTAGATCAGCTCACTGTTCACGTTATTTACACATTTGCCCTTATGTGTTAGTACTTCCTGCGTCCTTGTGGGCCACTGTATTACAATATTTTACTTCAGAGGACATCTTAAGTTGAATCATATTATCAATATAATATGGTCGTTTATTGGTTGGTTGTCTTCCCCAAGCTGCTGCATAGAATCCAAGTGGACGCCCAACCAACAGAATTGGAGGCTGAGTCCCAGTGAGACACCATGTGAGATCTACTAAGAACCCACCCCTAAATCTCGCTCCACAGCAGGCTCCTCTCGGTACACTTCAAGCAAAGATTCCTATTAAAATAATTCATGGTGAACCACTTCCCTCGAATTCAAGCGTAATGACATTACATTGAAGGAACTTGAGATAACCTGATGGTAAATGGACAAAAGAAATTCACCAATTATTTTAACTTCCTGAAAGATTTTAAGGAAAAACATTTAAAGTTAGTATTAATGACTCTCTACTTTGTTTCTTGGACTCCATTCTGGAAAGACCTTTAATACTTCAAAGTAATTGATCCTAAGCTTTTCAAATAACCTTATCTAAAAATCCAGGTGAACCATTTCTGCAGTGGGTTACCTAACAAATTATGTATTTGAGCTGAGCCACAGGCATCTACCATGTTTAAATAGGGTGCTACAGTGTGCCTTGATTTCTAATCTAAAATGTTCCAATGCGAAATGATTTGGTAGGCTTCCTATTTGCTGTGGGGAGTTTGAAAAGCTAAAAATAGCAACCAAGTTTTCACATCACGAGGCAGCAAACAGCATTTCAGGAAAACATCCAGGCTCAAAAAGACCCATGAACAGATCCCAAAAGCTTGCTATCGCCTGACAAGATCTTAGCTCTGGTCATCCCCACTACCCTTTTATTTCTAAAGGCAAAATGACATTAGGCACGCATTTAACAGTATCATTATCAGGAGAAAAATCCTGTAAAACAGGGGCTTGTCATTTAATCTAGGCGGCTGAAGGAGGAAGATATGGAAAAACTGCTAAAACACAAGTGTCTAGACTCCTCTATGCTACAAAACTGAAGATATTAAATTAGCATATATATTTTGGACAAATCCATAAGGATTCAAGCAGTAAAATCTAGAATATGAGAGCCTAGGGGCACCTGGGTGGCTCAGTTAGTTAAGCGTATGACTTTGGCTCGGGTCATGATCTCATGGTTGGTGGGTTCCAGCCCTGCATCGGGCTCTGTGTTGATGGCTCAGAGCATGGAGCCTGCTTCAGATTTTGCGTCCCACCTCTCTCTTCGCCCCTCCCCCACTCGTGCTCTGTCTCACTCTGTCTCTTAAAAATAAATAAATATTAAAAATTTTTTAAGAATATGGGAAATTTTTACAGGTCAAAGACTTACGGCTCTTCAACAAATAAAGTAAAAGGGAAAAAAGAACGAGAGGGTAACAGGGAACCATTGATTATATAAGGAAGGCACATATTCATCAATTGATCAACTGCAACATCTGGGTCTTATTTGGATGATGATTCAAAGAGATAAGCTATTTAAAAAATTATAAGGGAGGTAAATATGAAAATTAACTGGCTATTTTATAATATTGAGTTACAGTCAATATGGTCTTTTATGCTCTTACCTTTTCATGATATATACTGATGTATTTACAGATGAGATGATACAATGTGTAAGATTTGCATCAAAACAATCTAAGGTGGGGGAGGCAGGGGTTGGCTGTAGACAAAAGCAGATTGGCCATGGGTTGACAATCACTGAAGCCAGGTGATGGGCACTTAAGAGTCTGTAAGACAGTTCACTACATTACTCTCACCACTTGTAAAATATTTGAAATTATCCATAATGAAAAGGTTCTTAAAATTGGTATGTACGAGAAACACTGTGGTCCGTGTGCCCAGAGAATGCCTCCGGGTGGCCTGAGGGTGTGTGTGGCCTGCAGACATATTTTGTTTGGACTATGGGATGGCTTTAAAAAAAAATGTTTTTTCCGTTTTGATCCAACACTTAAAAATAAGGCAGATTTCACATAAAAATCAGGATTTCCAACTTCTCTTGAAAAACGCGAGAGGTCTGGCTATGCTGGACCACGGGAATAAACCCTGGATGTGGCCTCCGACCACCCTTGGTCTGCCTGGCACTCATCCACTGGTACAGCCTCCCTGGTCTGCGATCCTTTGAGTTTGGCCCCCAGTGTACGGGGCTCCTCGGAGCAGTAACGCGGTGCCAACAAGAGGCAAGGAATCTCCAGCATTAACATGTTCCGCTATCAGCCCAAACCACTAGAGCTTTGTTTTCTGAACAGTAACCAAAAGTTCCTCAATACAAGCACTTGGACAGTTTTAGTTTACATTACACAAAACAGTGATTGGAAACACATGGAGAGGCAAGACACTGCAAAAGAAAACTCCAGACTTCTTGTAGCTGGTCTGGCCTGGGACCTCTGGACAGCTCTGCCGTCTCTCCTTATCACGCAGGCAACAGGAGGTGGCTCCTGTCCCGCTCCAAACTCCCAGTCTGCAGACGGGAAAGGAGCTGAAGGCTCACTTAGCTCCCCTTCATCTTATAGCCAAGGATCTGGCCAATGGAGGCTGAGGAATTCACCCACCCATTTTCCAGAGGGTCAACAGAGAAAGAGTTGAGGGTGAAAACGTAACGTGGGTCATCCTCCAGATACTGGACGACAATCCGTTCCTGCATGTTTTTAGTCCCTTTAAAATATTTTTGGGGTACAAGGTTTCTCTAGAAAAAGATAGGCTTTGAACCTTGAATAGAACCAAAGGTTGAAGCACTTGGGTTCTGGTATTCCTGTTTAACCACCCACTCTAGGCAGAACGACCGTTCACAAGATGTCCTAACAGCTGACCAACATTCCTCACGTGTACAGGTAGCTGTCTTCTCATCAGGCAACAAAACAGGTAAGGTCAGTCTTTCTAACTCCTCAGGTTCTCTAAAGATTCAGCTCCTATGTTCTCCATAAGAGCTCTCAGATTCACTCACTCCTTGGACCGAGCTCCACTACGCTGGGTCAAAGGAAGTTCTCAGGGTCCTATAGTGACCGCTATATTCTCAGATCCAGCCCTCTGTGACCCTGGGCACTTCCCAAAGTGAACTTACCTAGTTAACAACAGACTATTGTTGAAATGTAATTTATTCAAAGCAAAGAAGTCAAAAGAAGAAAAAACAACCCAGGGCAATAGATGAGATATGACCATGGCATACAAGGAGTACTCGCAACGCTCCAATGGGGAGCTACTGTCACCTTCATGGCCTGGCTGGCACGCCTCATTCACTTTCTCAGGGCGTCCACATACCTAAAGTGAGCAATGCTTTTCTCCCATTAAAAATGTAGGAAAACAGGGGCACCTGGGTGGCTCAGTGGGTTAAGCATCCAACTCCAGCTCAGGTCATGATTTCACAGTCCATGAGGTTGAGCCCTGCATCAGGCTCTCTGCTGTCAGCCTGGAGCCTGCTTCAGATTCTGTGTCTCCCTCTCTCTGCCCCCTCCCCACTTGTCCTTTGTCTCTCTTCCTCTCTCAAAAGTAAATAAACATTAATAAGAAAACAGAGTCTGCTTTTGCCATGCAAGGTCTAAAGGCACTGCAGCAATCACTGGCTGGGGTTCCTCAGCTTTTTCAGCATCTGGACTTGAAAAAGCCTATCAGTGGCCATATCACATTAGTCTGATAAAGGCATGGGTTATGACTCATCCTTTGCTTACTACTGTCGGAAGTTGGAAAGGTTTGAAGTGAATCCCAGCACACAATATGGAGGCTTTGAGGACTGAAGAGAACATCCACGGCCGACCGCTGCTCAACCAGACCCTGAGAACCACTGAGAGCTGTGGAAAACAGCCATGGGAATCAGTCTGGCAAGAGGGGACAAGAGTCTAAACTGGGACAGCAGCCACAGAGAAGGAATGAAGGGGAGGGGAGGGGCTTGGGAAACAAGGCAGGTAGAGATACCACAAGCCAGGATGACATAAGGATATACACCAACCTTTATTTTGTTCATGCAATAAATATTTCCTGAGGGGCGCCTGGGTGGCTCAGTCGGCTTAGGTGCCCAACTCCTGGTTTTGGCTCAGGTCATGATCTCCCAGTTCATGGGTTTGAGCCCAACATCAGGCTCCACGCTGGCCATCTGGAGCCTGCTTGGCATTCTCTCTCTCCCTCTGTCTCTCTGATTGAGCACTCTCTCTCTCCCTCTCTCTCTCCCTCTCTCTCTCTCCCTCTCTCTCTAACATAAGCTTAAAAACAAAATAAAAATAAATATTTCTTGAGCACCTACCATGTGACAGCTACTTCTGTAAAACACCAAGAGTACAATAGAGAGCAGGAGAGATCAGGAGGAAACACACAGACAGAGGCAGGATGCGTGCTGGGATTCTGCTGCTGTTGTTTTGAAAGGGAGAAGTAAAGATGAGAAGAACAACTTCATGCAGGGAGGGGCCAGGTTTGAGGCGAAATCTAAGGGTCAGGAGAAACTTGGGATAATTCAAGAACATGATCTGATGTCGATATTCCTCTCCATGAACATGCTTACCACCCCCCTATCTTCTAATATAAAAGTCCCTCTTTTGATCCTACAACCCCTCTAGTTACTGCCTACCCCCTACCCCTTGGAAGTCACCGTGATAGAGGCAACAGTTCCTTCCGGATGCTTTGTGCTCTTCTCACACGTGCATAATCCCAGCCAAAGGCACCAGACACCACCACAATGGTCACTCTGAAAGGGCTTCACCTTCTTTGGTATCTGCATAGCACCTGAAACCAACAGCCATGCTCTTCCTTTGGGAGAGCCTCTTCTTTTGAATTCTGTAGCAATTATTGAAAATTCCACGTGAGCCTCAGGCCCAACAGGATCAGTGCTCGACAACTTGAAGAGCATCAATGCTGGGTATAGAATCCATTCCTCCCAAAGGGCAGGACTGGCTACCACAAATCATATACTGGGCACTGATAAGAAGATGGGAAATGAATGCTGGGTAGGCAATGAAAATCATGTCCATGACCAGCGTCCCAGTTTTCTGTCCAACAGCTGTGACAATTTCATCTCAAACTCCTCTTAGCCTCCTTTCTTTGCACCATCTTGTACACCCATGTGTATAGAATTTTCCTTACACAGGCATAGAATTGCCCACTGGAGTCCTCTTCTTCTACTCCACTGATACCATCTGGGGAACTTTTATAACCTCATACATACACCTTGTCCCTCACCCCAGAACCAAGGAATCTGATATGCCCCCCTAGATTGACCTGAAATCAGGGTGGAGAAAGGGATGGATAAAAATGAAGAGTAGGGGGCTAAGTGATGTATCTTGAGATTCTCTAGGACATTCTGATACAGGTTCACATTTCCCACCCCTTACTCTGTCTCTGTTAAGAGAAGCCCATTCTATCAAAGCACCATTGGGCAGGAAGGAAAGCATCAAGTTCATGGCATGGAGAAACTTTTTCTCAGAGTAACATGGGACAAGATTTAATTCCCAGAATTTGTTTATTCAACTTCTGGGACCAAAGCTATAACCAGCCAACTAATAATTTTGGAATGTATTTATAAAAGAAAAACAAATATTCATTATTCCTCTGACCAATAAATGATTTTAAATATATTTTATGCTCCTCTCCATCCCTCCTAAAAAATATACTAAGACTCTTATTTTCAACCATTAAAAATGAAGTTTGGCATAGGTTTCAGTAGTGAGGGGGAGCAGGGACCAACTTAGCAAGAAATGTGAAAAAAGGGCAAAATTTCTGGCCTTTAGGAAACTATGGTCTATGCTTCATAGTCAGTGCAATAGACGCTTTAGTGTCTGACCTTGAACCAGGATTCTATCTTTTCTACACAAGCAGAGAAATGTGGCCACTTTTGGACTCTTAATTTTGGTTCTTCATTCTTTACATTCTTTAATACTAAATAATATTCTGAGAAGCATACAGTTTGGGGGGTGAATTTAACATTTCAGAGAAACTAACTATCAGAAAGTCAATGTTTAATAGAAAAAGTGACTTCGGTCATCGCCAACAGACTAAAAATCACTAACATAGCATGATCATCTATCTACAGGAAATTGAGGTATTTTTGTGCGTAAAAATGTACATCATTCATGCATGTATATGCACATATCTCCATATATTATACATCTGTATGTCCAAATAATAAAGAAGAAAGAATGGGCAAAATACCAAACTACGAGCATGATTTTTTAAAATTTTTTAAATGTTTTATTTATTTCTGAGACAGAGAGAAATAGCGTGAGCAGGGAAGGTAAGAGACACAGAATCCGAAACAGGCTCCAGGCTCTGAGCTGGCTGTCAGCACAGAGCCTGATGTGGGGCTCAAATCCACGAACCATGAGATCATGACCTGAGCCAAAGTCGGACGCTTAACCGCCTGAGCCACCCAGACACCCCGAACATGATTTTTAATAGTCAGGAAATAGGCAATTATTTCCCCTTCTTCCTATTTTTCTGGTTTTTCTTTTTTTTAAGTTGATTTATTTTGAGAGAAAGCAAGAGCACTAGCAGGGGAGGGGCAGAGAGAGAGAAGAGAAAGCAAGAATCCCAAGCAATTCAGGGCTCAAACTCACGAACTCTGAGACCATGACCTGAGAGTAAGTCTGACACTTAATTGACTGAGCCACCCAAGTGCCCCATATTTTTCTGGTTTTTCATACATGCCACCATGATCACTCATACACAGAAAATGAAAAACAAAAGACTTTATTCTTTATCACATATAAGAAGACATATGTGTTTACAATGGATGCTCATCTCCTTATATCAAAACAAACAAACAAACAAACAAAATCCAGATACAAAGTATCTCAAGTTTCATACAACCTCTGGTACAGAATAACTCATACAGTCAAAAATGAAAAACTCTGCTTTTCTGTTTACCAAGAGTAAAACGAAAAGAAAGCCCTTTTGTGTAGACATATCTCTATCCTTCAAGTGTCTTTCAGTTTTATAATTGAATTTTAATCATCTGTCTTGTAAACTGCAATGCCACATCCTTCCTTTTTATTTTTTTTCTTAGTTCTCTTGTTTTCCATTTCCTTAATTGTGCTTCCCCCATAGAGTGAACACGCACAGCACACATGGATGTGCACACTCATACATGCACACACACGTGCACTCATGTACCATTCCTGATATGTGCATCTGAGTCTCTGAGTATAATAGCAAACGACCAAGAAGAGGTTTCTCCCTGAAGCACTGGTGTGCTTGGAGGGGGCTGCATTTCCTCACCTGAAGTCCGCTGAACTACCCTTGCCTGAAGGGAAACCACGCCTCCTGCAGACTCCCTTCTCCACTTGTTCATGAGAAAGGCCATACAGTGTTTAAAGGACACCCCTGATTATGCACGCTAATGAAGGCAAACGCTGGTGCAGATGAGTGTTTGGCAAAAGACTTTTCTCTAATTGCATTCTGCTTACGCTACCATCAAAATTAGTTAGTGTTCCCCCAACATACACACACACACACACACACACACACACACACACACACAGCATATGGAAGACACAACAACTGGAAAGCTTTCTTGGTGATGGGGAGGCTAGCGTAAATAGAAAATAGGCCTAAATAAGACACAAAGAACATTCTCTATATTTGCAACACTGAGGGTTGTTCACATAAAAGTACGTACCCAAACACGTGTGTACATATCTCTTACATGGCTGCCATCTACAGGCTACATACTGATGTGACCCAATTATAAAGCCTAAATGCTGGCTAATGCCATGGTCAAATGGTATGAAATGTACAGAGGAAGTCTAGGACAACTTCTATATCCCTGATATCCTGGACGAAGGGTAAGTAATACAGCCCCAACTAGGTAGCACAAAATTTTGGGCAACTTCTGATTAAAAAGTCTTCTCTTCAATGAATTTAAAAGATGCCTCTCTGTAATTCCCATCTGCTGGAGAAACCAGACCAAATGTCTCTTCTTCCTGCATGCTAACCCTTCCAACAGCATTGGAAGGAGGTGCTCTTGTCTTCCCTTTACTGTTTCTGCCGCCAAGTTAAGTGGCTACCCATGGGAAGGTTTCCTATTACCATATTACTGACTATTCCACTTTCTCAAAGTCCTCCTTATAATGGTCGTCAGGGAGCTAGACACAGTCTTCAAGCGCTGGCTGACTTACTGAACACCCAGCGGGATCAGGACACAATGCTTCCCTTAGCCCTTGAATGGGTTCACTTATAACCAACATCATGCCTTCTGACACACGTTGCTACAAGTCCTCCTTTCCCTGTTCTCGATGCACACAACACTCTCTACTTCCTTGTTCTCTCCAAACTCATGCAGAACATTATGTTCTGCTTCTTTAAATACTGTGTGACAGGTTTCCACCTGCCCTTCTGGGCTGCTGAGGGGATTCAGAGTTTGTACCAAAAGCCCCTCAGGTCTACCATCCAGATGTAACACTCATGTCCAGAAACCTTGGGCAGCCACATTTTTGGCCATTGTCCATTCAGGAACAAGAAAACAATAACTAAAGGCTGCAGGAGAGAGAAAAGCCACATAGATAAGCAAAGACAAGAGATACCAAGTGGGTCAGGGTGTCCAAAATCCTGATGACATTCCCAACAGGTACATTTTCTAGACAGATACGTAACTATCAATGATGTCTAGGAGGCATTCTGTATCTTCACAAAAATTAATGCCAACCTCTTTGAAACCAAAAACAAATACAAGGAAAACTTATATGATCTTGAGTTGGTTTCTGTTGCTTACAAACATGAGACCTGGATAAGAGAGAAACTGTATTCTCCTACAAAAAAGTGAGTGTCCCATGTAAGGTGCCATTGCCAGCTACTCTGTAGGTCTTGAGCAACTTGTAGGGTATGCTGTAGACATCTTCCCAGTCTGGTCCTGACTCATTAATTAACACTCTTTTCCTGTTCAAATCAACCTACATGTATCTTATGTTTTCCCCAGGATATTTTACCTTTTTAACCCTCAAGACTTGTAACTGTTGTACTCTATTCTTTAGTTGGCTTCCCCAATCCCAAAGCCTGTCCTTCTCCCACCCATGTTTTCAGCCATGCAGTCTGGCCAACACATTACTTAATACATTAGTGAAGTAATGAAGTGATGAATAATTTCTGCTTCCAAAACACTGCACCATGACTTCAGCCAAAGACTCACGAAAACTGGACCTTATGCAAGTTATATCCAACTCGAGACTCGACTCCAGATTGGTAAGAATAAAGGAGATAAAACAAAATATCCAAACCCACACAGGCTGTGCCTTACTTCAGAAAGAGAACATAGGCAAAACCTGTACTAAATGTAACTAAAAAAGTTACATATGAAAAGATGCACGCTCAACAGCATTAGCGAATTGGGAAACAAAAGTCCAGACCACAACTAGATACCACTTCATGCCCACTAGAAAGCCTGGAATCAAAAAGACAGGTAATAAGTGTGTTAGCAAGGATGTAAAGAAACAGGAGCCTTCGTGTCACTGGTGGGAATGTAAAGAGGTGCAATCACTTTGGAAAACAGTCTGGTAGTTGATAACAACAGTCAACCTTACCATATGATCCAGCAATGTCATTACTGAGTATATGAGAACATAAGTCCACTTGAAAGCTTGCACATGGATCACAACAGCATTACTTGTAATAGCCAAGGAGTGGAAATAACCCAAATACCTATCAGCTGATGACTGGATAAATAAAACACAGTACAATATATCCACACAGTGTAATAGTTTTGGCAATAAAAAGGAAGTGCTAAAACATCTACAACATAGATGAAACCTGAAAATATCATGCCGAGTGAAAGAAGTTAGTTAGAAAAGGCCATATATTGTATGATTCCACTTATATGAAAAGTTCAGATCAGACAAATCTGGAAGCAAACATTTTTTAAGTTTATTTTATTTAATGAGAGAGAGAGTGAGGAGGAGGGGCAGAGAAGGAGAGAGAGAGAGAATCCCAAGCAGTAAGTGTAGAGCCCGACACTGCAGACTCCAACTTATAACCTGAGCCCACAACAAGACTTGGACACTTAACCAAGTGAGCCACCCAGGTGCCTCTGGGGGCAAATTAGATTAATGGTTGCCATGGGCTAGGGACAGGGTAGGGACAGCTTGGGGGGAGACAAGAAGAGACTAGTAATGGGTACACAGTCTCTTTTGTTCTAAAAATGACTGTGAGGATACTAAATTCTGTGAATATACTAAACACTCTTGAAGTGTATACTTCAAATGGATGAAGTGTATGATATGAGGAAAATAATAGTGGGTTGTTTTGAAAAATGAATAACGTCTATAAACTGCTAGGTACCTGGCACAGAACAGCACTCTAATACTAACTGTATAAAAATATAAACACATACGTACATAAAACTAACAACAAAACCAAAAAGCAATTATGTGCAATGAACCAAAACTTTTGAGAGGACACAGATAATGTAGTCCCCTTCTTCAAGTATAATCCCAAACAGATCAATAAAACACTGTGAGAAGAGAACTGTGCAGCAGTCACTTAACCTAAGTCAACTGGAAATTCTTGAATTAGAGATTTAAAAGGGGGCAAGAATGAAACAAAATGATAAGCACCTCTCACATGCAATGCTTTTGCCAGCTCATATACAAGTACCAGAGACCCATGAGACTAGAAGTCTCAGCACTCAGCAGTGCATTGTACATCTGTATGAAGAACCACAAGGTATTATGAAAAACACTTCCTAAATTCACAGGTGACACAACTCATGTCTGTGTAGTCTCACACCATCTTTAGTACCAACGTAAGGCACAAGTAAATGAACAACAGAGAGATTAATTGCATATTCTGACAAAATCACAATAGCAAATCAAATACATAAAATCTCCAATTTCAACATTTATGACCACTAGCTATCAGACTCCTTTGTATCTCATTAAAGACATAAAAGGGGGGCGCCTGGGTAGCTCAGTTGGTTAAGCACCCGACTTCAGCTCAGGTCATAATCTCACGACTTACGGGTTTGAGCCCCACATCAGGCTCTGTGCTGACAGCTCAGAGCCTGGAGCCTGCTTTGGGTTCTGTGTCTCCCCTTCTCTCTGTGCCTCCCCTGCTCACACTCTCTCTGTCTCTCTCTCTCAAAAATAAATAAAACTTAAAAAAAAAAAAAAGTAAGACATGAAAGAAAAAATGATCACAGAGCCTGGCAACCACCTGATAACTCTTTGGTCTGTTTCTTCCCAAAAATCGAATAACCCTAATGACACTGTTTTCTGAAGAGTAGTCAATAAGAAGAATGTAGCACACTAAATGAAATAGACTTGAAGTATCCATGGTCTTTTTTTTTTATACTATTTTGACAAGCTTTTAAAAAAAATTGTCAGTCAATTGGTGATATTTAAAATGAGATAATTAAAGTCAAAGTCTTTACACATGGCTTCATGGGTAAACTCTAGTGAACATTTAAAGAATTAATGCCAATCCATCTCAAACTCTTCCAAAAACTGAAGAAAACACTTCTAAACATATTTTATGAGGCCAGAATTACCCAGACACCAAAGTCAGACAAACACACCACAAGCCATTGGAAAAAAAAGAAAAAGGAAAAGAAAAGGAAAAAAAACTGCAAGCCATTGTCCCTGATGAAACAGATGTAAAAATCCTCAACAACATACAAATATTAAAAAAAAAAAAAAAAAAAAAGATCACTAAACATAATCAAATAGGATTTATCCCTGGGATGTTAAGGATGGCTCAACATAAGCAAATTAATAAATGTGATATACCACATTAAGAGAATGAAGGGGGAATATAATCATATCAATAGATGCCGAAAATACATTTGACAAAATCCAACATCTTTTCATGATAAAAATTCTCAAACATTTAAGTATAGAAGGATAGATGACAAGCCCACAGCTAACATTATTCTCAGTGGTGAAAAGTGGAACACTTTTCTTCTAAGATCAGAAACAAGAACGGGATGGCCACTCTCACCACTACTATTCAACAAATTACTGGAAGTTGTAGCCAGAGTGATTAGGAAAGAAAAAGAAAAAAATGGTTACCAAATCAGAAGGGATAAATTGTCTCTGTTTGCAGATAATATGTTCTTATATGGAGGAAACCCTAGAGATTCCATCAAAAAAAATTGTTAAAACTACAAAGCAAATTCAGTAAAATTATGAGATACAAAATCAACAGACAAAAATCTGTCGCATTTCTATACCCTAACAACAAACTATCCAAAAAAGAAATTAAGAAAATAATCCCATTTAAAATAGCATCAAAAAGAATAAAATAGGTAGGAATAAACTTAACCAGTGATGGAAAAGACCTGTACACCAAAAACTATAAAACACTGATGAAAGTAACCGAAGACACAAATAAATCTTTAAAGATATCCCATGTTCATGGATTGGTAGAATTAATATTGTTAGATATTAGGTAATCCACAGAGTCAGTGAAATCCCTTTCAAAATTCAAATGGCATTTCTCACAGAACTACAAAAAAGAAACCTAAAATTCATACGGAACCACAAAGGACCCTAAAGAGCCACAGCAATCTTGAGCAAGAAAAACAAAATTGGAGGCACCACACTTCCTGATTTCAAAATATTATGGTATGGACATAAAAACAGACATAGAAACCAATGGAACAGATTAGAGAGCCCAGAAATAAACCCAAGCATATATGGTCAATTTATGACAAAGGGGCCATTGTACAAAACAATGTACAATGGGGAAAGGACAATCTCTTCAAATGGTATTTGGAAAAGTGGAGAGCTACAGGCAAAAAAATAAAACTGGATCCTTACTTCACACCATATATTCAAATCAACTCAAAATAATTTAAACACTTAAATGTAAAGATGAAACTATAAAACTAATAGAAGAAAACACAGGAGAAAAAACATCTTTTTAAGAGAGAGCATGAGCAAGAGAGGGGCAGAGAGAGGAAAAAAATTTCAAGTAGGCTCCATGCCCAGCACAAAGCCCACCACAAGGCTCAATCTCGTGACCCTGAGATAACGATCTGAGCCAAAATCAAGAGTCAGACATGTAACCAACTAGGCCGTCACCCCTAAAAGGAAAACTTCTTGACATCTGTCTGTGCAATGATGTTTTGGGGGGGATCTGACATGGGCAACAAAAGATAAACAGGTGAACTACTTCAATCTAAGAAGCTTCTACATCGCAAAGGAAATAATCAAAAGAGTAAAAAAAAAAACAACCATTGGAATGGGAGATAATATTTGCAAACCGAACATCTAATAAGAGGTTAATATCCACAATGCATAAGGAACTCAAACAACTCAATAGCAAAAAAACCCAGATTACCCAGTTTAAAAATGGGTAAAGGACCTGAATACATATTTCTCCAAAGAAGACATGCATAAGACCAACAGGTATATGAAATAGTGCTCAACATCACCAATCATCAGAGAAATGCAAATCAAAACCACAGTGAGATATCACCTCACACCTGTTAGAATGGCTATCATCAAAAAGACAAGAAGTAGAGGCGCCTGGGTGGCTCAGTCGATTAACCATCCAACTTTTGATTTCAGCTCAGGTCATGATCTCACAGTTCATGAATTTGAGCCTGTGTCGGGCTCTGCGCTGACAGCATGGAGTCCATTTGAGATTCTTCATCTCTCTTTACTCCTCCCCCACTTGCATTCTCTCTTTCTCTTTCTCTCTCTCCCTCTCTCTCTCACAAAATAAATCAAATAATCATGAAAAGATGTTTTAAAAAAGACAGAAGGTAAGAAGTGTTGGTAAAGATGTGGAGAAAAGAGAACCCTGTACACTGTTGGTAGGACTCTGCGTAGCCACTATGGAAAACATTGTGGAGGTTTTCCAAAAATTAAAAATAGAACTATTAGATGAACCAGAATTCTACATCTGAGGATGAAGCCAAAGGAAATGACATCTGGATACTGAAGAGATCTTACTCCCATGTTCACTGCAGCATTATTCAAAATAATCAACTTAAGTGTCTGTCAACAGATGAACAGATAAAGAAAATGTGGTCTATATCTATACCTACATAGAGATACAAACACAGACACAAACACAGACATGGGTAAATAGATATAGAATAATACTATTCAGTCATGAAAAAAGAAGGAAAGCTTGCCATTTATCACAAGGACTGGGAGGGCATTATATGCTGCATGAATTAAGCCCGACACAGAAAGAGAAATACTGCATGATCTCACTTATGTGGAATCTAAAAAAGTCAAATGCATAAAAGCAGAGAGTAGAATGATGGTTACCAGGTGCTGGTGGGGGGGGTGGTGAAGAAAAATAGGGAGATATTGGTCTGAGGAGAAAGTTTCAGCTACGTAGTATGAACAAGATCTAAAGATCTAATGGGATCATAGCATGATGACTGTAGTTAATAGTACTATATTATATACCTGAAATTTGTTAAGAGAGCAGATCTTAAGTAATGTTACCACCAAACATCAATAATAACTTAATAATAACTATGTAAAGTAATTTATATGTTAATTAGCTTGATGTGATAATCATTTCACAGTATATACATATATTGAAACATCACACTGTAGGGGCGCCTGGGTGGCTTAGTCGGTTAAGCGTCCGACTTTCGCTTAGGTCACGATCTCACGGATCGTGGGTTCGAGCCCCGCGTCGGGCTCTGTGCTGACTGCCAGTTCAGAGCCTGGAGCCTGTGTCAGTCTGTGACTCTCTCTCTCTCTGACCCTCCCCTGCTCACGCTGTCTCTCTCTCTCTCTCTCTCCTAAAAATAAATAAAACATTTAAAAAAAAAAAAAAAAAAGAAACATCACACTGTATACCTTAAATATATATAATTCTTATTTGTCAATTATATTTCAATAAAGCTGGGGAAAATAAAATACAAAGTCGAAATATTTGCTACAAAAACACAGCAAATACACTAAAAAATAAAAGTATCTGATTCAAAATAATGTAAATAGCTAACCACGCAACACTTCTGGTTTAAGAATTATGCCTCTGTGTCTTCAATATGAAAAATTAATCATTTTCACCTCGGTGAACTATTACAGTGTACTGCATGTTTAAAGCATATTTCTCAGATTCTATGTTCATTGATTGGAAGAACAAATATTGTTAAAATATCTACAGGACCCAAAGCAATCTACACATTTATTGCAATCCCTATCAAAATACCATTTTCCACAGCATTTTCCACAGAACTGGAACAATCCTAAAATTAGTATGAAATCACAAAAGATTCTGAATAGCCAAAGCAATCTTGAAAAAGTAAAAAAAGTTGGAGGCATTATAGTTCTGGACTTCAAGTTATATTACAAAGTTATAGTAATCAAAATAGTATGGTACTGGCACAAAAATAGACTCACAGATAAACAGAACAGACTAAAAATCCAGAAATGAACCCAAAATTATACGGTCATCTAATCTTTGACAAAGCAGGAAAAAATATCCAGTAGAAAAATACATCTCTTCAACAAACGGTGCTGGGAAAACTGGACCACAACATGTAAAAGAATGAACCTGGACCACTTTCTTACACTAATCACAAAAATAAATTCAAAATGGACTAAAGACCTAAATGTGGAACCTGAAACCATAAAAATCCTAGAGGAGAGCACAGGCAGCAATTTTTCTGACACTGGCTGTAACAACATTTTTCTAGATATGTTCCACAAGGCAAGGGAAATAAAAACAAAACTAAGCTGTTAGGACTACATCAAAATAAAAATTCTACACAGTGAAGGGAGAAAACAAAACTAAAAGGGAGAAGATTTTGCAAATCATATATCCAATAAAGGATTAGTATACCAAATATATAAGGAACTTCTAAAACTCAACACCCAAAACACAAATAACCCAATTTAAAAATGGGCAGAAGACACGAACAGACATTTCTCCAAAGAAGACATACAGGTGACCAACAGACACATGAAAAGAGTCTCATCGTCACTTATCATCAGGGAAATGCAAATCAAAACTATAATGAAATATCATCTCACACCTGTCAGAATGGCTAAAATCAAAAACACACGAAACAACAGGCGTTGGTAAGGATGTGGGACTCAAGAACCTTCGTGCACTGTTGGCGGGAATGCAAACTGGTGCAGCCACTGTGGAAAATAGTACAGAGGTTCCTCAAAAAGCTAAAAATAGAGCTACCCTCTGACCCAGCAATGGAATTACTGAATATTACTCAAAGAACACAAAACACTAATTCAAAGGGATACATGCACCCCTATGTTTATAGCAGTATTATTTACAATATCCATGATACGGAAGCAACCCAAGTGTCCACCAATTAATGAATGGATAATTGATGAAGATGTGACATGTATATATACTGGAATATTATTCATCCATAAAAAAGAATGAAATCTTGCCATTTGCAACAACGTGGATAGAGCTAGGGTATAATGCTAAGTGACATAAGTCAGAGAAAGACAAATACCACATAATTTCACTCATATATGGAATTTAAGAAACAAAACAAAACAAATGAGCAATGGGGGAAAAAAGAGAGAGACAAGCCAAGAAACAGATGCTTAACAACAGAGAACAAACTGATGGTTACCAGAGAGAAGGTGGATGGGGGATGGGTGAAATAGGGAATGGAAATTAAGGAGTGCCCTTGTCGTGATGAGCACTGGGTGATAAATAAAAATAAAATAAAAACTTCAAAATAAAACTTAAAAAAAGCAAAGAATACAACACACACACAGAAAATGAAAACATATTTCTAAATATCATAAACATTTTTATTAAGTGTAAAATATATTTACCATTTTTATAAACTTAGACTACTCAAAAGAAAGTGTTCTAATTCTACCCTCTCAATCTAAAATATGGTTGAGTCCCTCAGTGCCAGGGGCCACGGAGCAGTATACTGTGCAGAATGACCTTTACTGACCAGCTACTCTGTGACTGACCACGGACTATATGGAGTCACTAGGAAATCAAAACGTCGTAGGATGAATCCTCCCCAGCGTCTCTTCACACATCCACAGGGTTATCACTTGGCCTTAAAAACAAGTTCCAAACGTGCTTTTAAAAATTTTTTTTAACATTTGTTTATTACTGAGAAACAGAGAGAGACAGCATGAGCAGGGGTGGGGCAGAGAGAAGGGGAGACACAGAATCCGAAACAGGCTCCAGGCTCTGAGCTGTCAGCACAGAGCCTGATGCGGGGCTCAAACTCACAAACTGTGAGATCATGACCTGAGCTGAAGTCAGACGCTTAACCAACTGAGCCACCCAGGCGCCCCCACAAGTGCTTTTATAGATTCCACACACTGACTCTGCCCTTGTCCACAATGCATGCCTACCTTGTTCGGGCTGTCCTCTCCAATGGCCGTTCCAAGCACGCCTAGGGAAATGACAGTTCTTGTCACCTCCATCAGAGTGTGTGTACCACTGCATGTACGTTATCTACTTAAAAAGAGTATCTATACCATAAACTTTTGTGTCCATGTAAACAAGGAAAGCATGAGGAATATAAAGCAGAGCCCATTACATCATTTGGGGTGCTTGACTTTGTTAAGGCCAGCTTAATTTGCTGGTATTTTCCACTTTCCAGGATGAAGATCTTGAATGGAAAAAAAAGAGATGTTTCCAAGGTTATGCTGCAAATCATCAGAACAATCTGGGCCAATGGACAGGTCTCCTGATCTGACAGCTGCTCCCCTACCTGTTGGGACCTGCTATTTCAAAATTATCACACCAATTGGACACCTAAGGAGCCATACAAATTGCTAAAATCGAAGTAGAGCATGTGAAGACATTTGCTGGCAGATGACCATATTCCTGTAACTCGCTCTGGGCCATGGACCCTGTTGTGTTCACAGATGTTAATATGTTCACGGGGCTGGGCACACAGTCAGTCTGAGTTGATGAATGAATCAAAGAGTTAAGATAGTCAAGTTAATACACAACATATGAAGGGGCTTTGGAATTAAAAGTAATCAAATAAACACATCATCACATAAAAAAGTATCCAAGATCAAGAAGGAAGATGTCGACATTTTTTTGTTAATGTTCCAACTTCCTTAAACTATTCTAGATTCTATTCTGTACTTCAGGACTACACAGCTTGAGTTTGTTTTAAATTTAAACATCAGAGGGGCGCCTGGGTGGCTTAGTCGGTTAAGCGTCCGACTTTCACTTAGGTCATGATCTCGCGGTTCGTGGGTTCGAGCCCCGCGTCGGGCTCTGTGCTGACTGCTAGCTCAGAGCCTGGAGCCTGTTTCAGTCTGTGACTCCCTCTCTCTCTGACCCTCCCCTGTTCACGCTGTCTCTCTCTCTCTCTCCTAGAAATTAAAAAAAAAAAAAAATAAGTTAAAAAAAATAAATTTAAACATCAGAGTCAACACGAGTTAACAAAAGTCCACCTCAACTGATCTGTGGTTGCCTATGTTCCCTATACCTTGATTTCTTTATCTGTAAAATGAGAATAATAACTGTATCTGCATAACAGAGTTGGGATATTAAATAAATTGGAAAATGGTAAGCACCTTAAGTGTTATCTGTCATTATAATTCAACACCCGTCCACTCATGTATCAGAAGAATAAGGAGGGGGCGGGGTGGCGAGGGGGTGCACAGGCTACTGATTCCACTAAGTAGGGGCTCAGCAAACATTTCTTGTGAAGGGACAAATAGTAAATATTTTAGGCTTTCTGTGCCAGCCAGTCTCTGTACCCACTCCACTCTGCCACTGACTGTGAGCACATATATGGGCAGTACATATAGGCAAGGACGTGGCTGCATTCCAATAAAACTTTATTTGGAAGTCCAAAATTATTCACGGACACTGAAACTTGAAATCGTTTTCTCATATCACAAAGTATTCTTCTGATTTTTTTCAACCATTTAAAAATCAAAAACCCATTCTTAGGAGAAGAGACCCAAAAATAGAGGTAGCTGACCAGATTTGGTCCTTGGGCCCTGGACTGCGTAACCCATGTGCTAAGCAGCAGTCGTACACACAGCGCCCAACTACACTTTATATTCCTCTGAAATGACTGGTCAGCTGGACTCTCAAAGTCCCCTGCCTTGGACACTGATGTTTAATCTCTTATTTCTACCTTCAAAGAGAGAGAGAGATTTAACCAATATTTGATGAACGATCTAACTTCCATAGTGAGAACAAGCTTCAATCTATTTTAGCGCTGGTATTCTTCTTTATAAATCAATTCCTAAGGTACACATTTGTAACTATAAATGTCAGGCCTCCACTGTGAGTTTTGGGCTCTTCATTCTGTGCTCTACCACGTAAGATGTCCAACATGACAAATTTATTTCATTATATTCTGTAATCAGCAATGCTCTTGGCAGTGGGGAAAAAACTCTAGAACAGCACCCTTTCCTGTGTGAGCTTCCTCATATTAAACAGGACTTTCAAAAATCTTATCAAAACAATTTTTAGAAAGCACAAAGCTTTTTTTTTTTAATAAAGTTTATTTTTTGGGAGAGAGAGTACGCATACTCAAGTATGCAAGCAGGGGAGAGGCAGAGAGAAAGGGACAGAGAATCTGTAGTGGGCTCCACACTGACAGCAGAGAGCCTGATGTGGGGCTTGAATTCATTGAGCCATGAGGTCATGACATTACTTGAAGCTGGACACTTAACCGAAAAATTAATAAATTTAAAAAAAATTTTTTTTATTTTTGAGAGAAGAGTGAGAGACACAGAGTACAAGGGGGAGACGGAGACACAGAATCCAAAACAGGCTCTAGGCTCTGAACTGTCAGCACTGAGCCTGAAGCAGGGCTTGAACTCACCAACCATGAGATCATGGACTGAGTCAAAGTTGGATGCTTAACCAACTGAACTGCCTCCCCCCCCCACCAACCAGGTACCTGTAAAGCACAAAGACTTTCTGAAACAAGACTAGAAGAACACAGGAGGGAGCACTCTGGTGGGGGGGGGGGGGGGAGCAGGGGGGAGGTCATATTTAGTCATATTTACTAACCTCAAGATCCACTTCACTAAATAAAGTATTAATGGACATGTTTTCAGTCACAAGTAGGTAATTAATGATATGAAAACAAAGCATTACTTTAATACCCTTGAATCACTGGAAGAACAGAACCTTGGGCCCCCACACCTCCCTAAAGTACTTGAGATCCTCTCTAATAAACAATTTGTAAAACCTCTGTATTATGATTACCAAAAATGACAAGTGACTTATCAGTGTGTGTGTGTATATATATTTTTTATATATACACCTATAAGCTTCACTATCCCACACTTGGAGAACACCCTTTCCAATTTAAAATTGATCTTGATTTTGAGTATTCCTCTTCACTAAAATTAGCTTGTCTCGTAAGAATCCCCTTCAAAACAACAATAAAGAACACGAGAACATCTATACACTCACAGATGTTGTGAGCTTTAAGAATGCCATCAAGGAAGATTCACCAAGAGGTGAATCATTCCATCAGCTTGTAAGGAAACCCCAATCCCAGGGATCAAAGACTGAGAGTCCATTTTTAGGCAAATCTTCATTAAGGGTCTTGAAAAGTAAATAGTGAAAATTGTCATTATGGTTCTTTTTTTTTTCCTGGAAAAAAAAAAACCTTGTATAAATATACTATATATTTCACTATTAGATCAAGCCTAGAGCTTCCTAAATGAACCTATGACGGAACACAATATATTCATCTATTAAAAACAACTTCCGAATTGCATGCCATTGCCTTCCAATGTATTTGGAGTAGACGCTTCTCACTCTATCTTTGTTATGTCAAAAGTAATAGCTAACTTTTTTAAGATCAAAACCAAAGCTAAAAGATTCCTAGTAGCAAAGAACCCTGGGTCCCTTTTTCCAGAATCTTCCCTAAACCCAAAGAAGGGCCCCTAACCTGGGCACTCATATCAGAGGGCCTTCTCTCTGACTCTCCGCCAGCCATACCCTTCATGGAAAACAAGCAGACACATGCACAGAATCCAACTTGACCCCTCTCTAGACCATTCCTATGTACCCTGGCCCTGATGCCCACGCCCAGCCCCTCCGTAAGGCCTCCTTAGTTCTGTCTCCCAAGGGTGGAAGAGATACATGCACCCTAATGCCCAAGGGCAGCCATTGGTGGGGGTTCTAGAAGGAGCTTGTCTGTGCAGGTGGTAGGGTCCATGAAGCCTCGTATGGTCCGAGATGGAGCCAGGGGTGGGCGTATAAAAATGGCCGTGGGCTGGGGGCTGGGGGCTGGCTATGCCTTACCTCTAATTCCTTGCGGTATTTCAAGGAGCCTAATCATTCCAGTTTTCTAGGACATTATGAAAGTCTGTCAAGGTAAGAGAATCAAACATGGCTTATTTTACACTTCGTTAGCTTCATTTACAACGTTTTATATATTCAGACATAGGCTATATGAGCCTTCATTTGTACTTTTTGCCCCAGACCTGCTTTCTTCCACCAAAAACACACAATAGATAATTACAACCAAAAAGGTGGGGGGGGGGGGGCGGGGGGGGGAATGCTAGGCACATACTCTCATTCATGGAAAAGATATTGCTGAGTTAAGTGAGGTTGAACAATGAAAAGCAAAAAGATGCCCAGGTCAACTTACGTCCACTTCTGGGGTGGCTTTTCAGGCATTACTAGTCCATTGGCCCCCACCTCCCCAATAATACCCTCCATCCCTCCACGGTGAAGACGGCCAGGACTAATAAATGCTCCCATCACCCAAAGCAGTCGCATCAGGCATCATAAAATACATGTGCAACTGAACCACCAGATTTGATTCCACAGGAGCAACAGGATTCTCCTCCACCAGCAAGATGAAGGGTCACTGCTAAAGCAGTTCTGGATCTTTTTCTAAGGGAAGAATTTCAGTACCTCCTTGGAGGTCAGTTATTCATGAGACTTATAAAGCTGACACCATTTGTTTGAATGTCGATTATCATAAAGAGTCACTTAAGAAGCACTTTTAATGGAAAGAGAACCCACATTTGAAATGCCCTAAATCTTTCCTGTCTTTACCAGGAACTGTTATAATAAATAATAACCGTATGTTCTGCATTTTCCAGGACAGCTCCAATTTCGTGTGTTTTATTACATTAAGTTCATACACAGACTCTGACTGAATTTTTAAGTTTTTCTTCTTTTTTATAGTTTCCAAATGTTACACAACAGAGCACATGCTTTTTCATAATCAAGAAATAATGAAACTTCATTAATAGGCATAACATACATAAATATACATATACATATACATACACATATACATATACATATATATGTATACACACACACACACACACACACACACACACCAATGGGACATTATTCAGCACAAAAAGAAATGATATGGGGGGGTGGGGTGCCTGGTTGGCTCAGGCGCTAAAGCATCCAACTTGATTTCAGCTCAGGTCATGATCTCATGGTTTTTAAGATTGAGCCCCGTGTCGGGCTCTGCACTGACAGCATGGAACCTGCTTGGGATTCTCTCTCTCCTTCTCTCTCTGTACCTCCCCTGCTCACCTGCTCTCACTCTCTCAAAACAAACTTAAAAAAAAAAGACATGGTATGGAAGGACCTTAAATGCATGTTATTAAGTGAAAGATGCCAACCTGAAAAGGCTACTCTATGATTCCAACTACATGGCATTCTGGAAAAGGCAAAACTAGAGAAACAGTAAAAAGATCAGCAGTTGCCAGGGGTTAGGGAATAAGGAGGGGTGAACAGGCGGCACACAGAGTGAAACTACTCTCTGTGATACTGTAATGATGGATACATGTCATTGTACACGTAAAAAAAAACTCATAGGATGTACAACACCAGGAATGGACCCTAATGAAGGCTCACGGATTCTAACAAATGAACCACTCTAGAAGGGGGTAGGGGGTGGGGAGTAGGGGACAGGAGAGGCTAGAGATTGGGAGCAGGGGGGCTAAGGGGTATATGAGAGCTCCCTGTGCTTTCTTCCGTTCAGTTTTGTTGTGAACCTGAAGCTAGTCTAAAAAATACAGTCTACTCAGGGGCTCCTGGGTGGCTCCATTGGTTAAGTGTTCAACTTTGGCTCAGGTCATGATCGAACCCCTATCAGGCTCTGTGCTGACAGCTTGGAGCCTGGAGCCTGCTTCAGATTCTGTGTCTTCCTTGTTCTCTGCCCTTCCCCTGCTCACACCCTGTCTCTCTTGCTCTCAAAAATAAAGAAACATTAAAAAAAAAATTTAAATAGTCTGCTCATTTGTACACACACACACACACACACACACACACACACACGCCTGCCAGAACACACAAGCAGACTCGGGGCTCACGTTTATGATGACTTGGCTGCCAGCACTGGGCAACCTTTCCTCACCTGCGAGTCCCGGTTTCTTCCTCTACGGTACGGAGCGACTCTAGTTCCTACCCACAGGCTACAGACTTGATTTCAAAACGACTGAGCCTGAGCTGTCTGGAGACCACCCTGCTTCCCTAGGGGCTACTTCTAGTGAATCCACAAACAGCCCAGAGACCGCCGCTCGCCTCCAGAGAGATGCCATCCGCGGGGGACAGGGAGCGCACACTTCGGCCATGACGTGTCAAGGTAAGGACAGCTTTTGCCACGAGAGCAGCAGAGAAAATGGGACAAGAGGAGCCCTCGGAGGCCAAGGTTACCCAAACGCATTAAGTCACCCGATCTGCCAGAGAGGCAGAAAGGACCATCGTCCCTGTGTTTCCTATGACAGAACTTCTGGTTTCACGCAACTGCGAAAACAGATATGATTGCATTACCCTACATAAATGAGCTTAACGCAGAGGACATGAGGGTAGTAAAAGGTGCTAGACGTGAGAATAAATATTGACTAAAACCCCCATCTCGAGGAGGGGACACGTGTTCCCTTGGCTGTCAGCTGAGAATCTTTGTTACACGAATCGGCGAGGTTACCAAAGGGACGTGAGATGCATGGAATTCATTAACAACTATCTGTGAAAGTATAGCCTAATTAGGAAAACAACATGCTACATGCCTGAATCAGCACGCCAGAGGAGAGGGCCTGAACAGAGGAGGGGGGGAGAAAGCAGCCCAGCACAGGGAAAACAGACAGGCAGATCACGCTCCCGCTAGATTTAAAATTTCAAGAGGAAATACGGCATTTTCCCTCTTACTAGCTGTGAAATTGATTGGGATATAGGCTAATAGAGGTCCCAAGGGTACTAAACTAAATTAGAGCAAGTCCTATAATTACAGCTAGCAGTTAATTATTATATGATGGGAATTGTAATCAAAGGAACAGATACACTATTATTTTCCATCTTCTCTGCAAAAACACGTTTAACAAAGTCTCTGAAGAGCAGCAGAGAGGCCGGTTTTGTGGTTCCACTGTGTCGTTTCCCATCTCACGCAAACAAAATCCAAGCGAGAACCTCCTGCAGGTGATTTGGCCTCGTTTCTACTCTCCCCTGCCTTTCCCACACAAGCCTCTTGCAGCTCTTCAACACATTGCTAGATTCCTCTGCCTGGAATGTTCTTTCTCCAGACTTCCACAAGGCTGGCTCCGTCCCTCTGTGCAGACCTCATGAGGATACCTGGTCGGAGAAGGATTCCCAGTCTTTGTCATCTAAAATAGATGTGTACACCGCCATTCCTTGATGTCTAGCCTCTTAATCCCACGTTACTTCTTCACCCATCCCTGCCACCTGACATTTGTTTTTTTAACTATCTGTCTCCCCTCAGACTGTCAGCTCCGAGTAGTGATTCGGTCCATCTTGTTCCCACTGTTTCCTTTGGCTCCCTTCCAGAACACAGCCTAGTCCTGACCTGGTCTTCAATAAACATGGTTAAACTAAAATGGGGGGGGGGGGGTTAATCACCTTTCCTACCCTACCACCTTTCTTTTTTTTTTTTTTTTTAAATTTTTTAAATGTTTTATTTATTTCTGAGAGAGAGAGACAGCTTGAGCAGGGAGGGTCAGAGAGAGAGGGAGACACAGAATCTGAAACAGGCTCCAGGCTCTGAGCTCGCTGTCAGCACAGAGACTGACATGGGGCTCAAACCCACGAACCATGAGATCATGACCTGAGCCGAAGTCAGATGCTTAACCAACTGAGCTACCCAGGTGCCCATACTCTACCCCCTTTCTATGGTAGGGAAAAACAAAGGAAGACCTCCTTCGATCATGGTGGTATCACTATATATAAGTGAATTACAACACAGCAAAACTGATATTAAGACCAGGCAGAAGAGGGGCACCTGGGTGGCTCAGTCAGTTAAGCATCCAACTTTGGCTCAGGTCATGATCTCATGGTCTGTGAGTTAGAGCCCCGCGTTGGGTTCTTTGCTGACAGCTCAGAGCCTGAAGATTGCTTCGGATTCTGTGTCTCCTTCTTCCTCTACTCCTCCCCCGCTCGTGCTCTGTCTCTCTCTCAAAAATAAATAAACATTAAAAAATAAAAAAACAGGCAGAAGATCTGCCAATTCAGCCAAAGACCTGAGATGCAACATCAAAATGGTAACGTAGAGAATTAAGACAGGGGAGTGGTATCTTTTTTGTACTAGGCACTGTATTCAGCTCTCAAAGAGATACAAACTCTTAAAGGACTATCATGCCCATTTATTAATGTCATTTTATAAATGACAAAAACAGAGGCAGAGAGAAGTTGGCTTAGCTAAGGCCAGGCACGCGGTCCCAAATTCCTGCACAGGTCACTCCACCACTGTTAACTGTTCATGCTTCAATTGCTTGCTTCCCTCCTTTCTCTCCTCCACAACCCTCCTACCGATTTTTCCTTTCTTTTGAAAAAAATTCAGGCAAGTAGAGATCCAGAGACAGACATCTTTATACCTCCCCCCGCAAAATAAACACATTACATTTTGTTAGATTTGCTCCAGATCACCTTTTTTTTACCTGACTAGAAATTTCAAAGTTGCCGAGAAACCTCCATTCTCATTTTCTCTCCCAGAAATTCTATCACCTATTTTCTTTCGCAAAGACAGGACACAGAAAGGGCTGCCGAGACATCCTGCCGTTCGTAAAACTGGAACTTTGTATAAATTCAAAGCATTCCTGAGCATCAATTTGGAATCATTATTCCTACGCTTTAGAACATTTTTGTTAACTGCCCGAATACCTTAATCTCATACTGTGGATCTCAATGCGGTATCTCTAAGGCAAAAATATTTGCAATCACACGGGGCCAAAGCAGCTCTTGGTTTACGAGGGTGCCCAATTTTCTCTCTCCGAAATAAGATCGCAGGACAAAGACTCGACGAGACCCCATTCAAATGACTATTTATGACTGTCCTCTCTGGCCGGCTGCCAATGCTACGTTCTAAATCAGTTGGGGGGGGGGGGAGGAGGGGAGAGCCCGCCCCGTCAAAGGCAGCTCTGTGTAAAACAAACCTCTCTATACAGAAAGAAACTCTTTCATTCCACTCCAGAAGTCAGAATGTGAAGATGCTGGGGCTGCTCTCTGGCAGGCAAAGTGAAAGGGCAGGAGGAGATCAGAAGGGCAAAAGCAACACGTTGCAACACGGCTATTTTCCGAGGACAAAGGGACTTCAGACTTTTCACTGCTAACTTACAGAATGGATGCACCATAAAGTACCTGATAAAGATCTCAGCAAGCTTCAGCCTGCCTCTGTGCGGAGGTGCACAAACTCTGAGCACCTCCCACTCAGAGGGAAGACCATGCACCAACGGTTTGCCTTCCCTCTGACCTCCCCAACTGCATCAGCAGAAAGGGACCCAGGGCCACAGGAAGTGCCTAATCTCTGTGAGAAAATGTCAATCTTCGGGGCAAAGAGAATGTCTTTGTTCTTTAGAACGGCCAGTTTAAATTGGGTAGAAATGACCACATAAATTCGCTAACTTGAACTCACAAAGGAAGCACCTGTTTTCAGAATAGCGTGGAAAATTTTTAAACAATCTTACTTTTTATGCCGTCCTTCTGAATGAATAGCTATGGATGAGAAGGGCCAGAGGGAGACCTGGCCAGTTTCCCACACAAGGGTAATGGTTTACGTTACTGATGGAAATGTGCAGATTTTTAAAATAAACCATCACAGAATTTTAATCCACTAAAAATGGAAACCAATATAACCCTTGGAAGTAGCCCACATCGTTCATTCAAATACCTAAGCATGCGTGCGGCCAGACACATGGACAAGGGGTGGAAGAGTCATTGCTAAATTGCTAAATTCCTGCTCCCGGCAGAACCTTGCCAGCCTCACAGAAATGTCCATTGTTCCTGGGTCTGAAGATTACTCTGTGTCCCCTCGGTGAAGGAGAGAAATTATGACCAATTATAATAACGAGGGCAACTGGACATTTCGGAGAACTATTTAGTGGGATGTGAAAATACAGACTTGATCACTTGTACTATGAAACCGATGAAGGAAAAAGAGAAACTTAAACATCAACACCCCTTGTCACCAAGCTCTGTCCTTTCTCAATTAAAGACACTCCTTTCCAGAAATCAGAAAGAAATTACAAAGCCCAAGTTACTTCCACACGATGGAACTGGTAGGTATCCTCATTAATACCAACAATGGGTGATAAAGAGTAGTAACTTTCTGTTATTATGGATCTTGCTTTAACATTTTAAATGTGACGTCGATGACCCCACAGATACGATTTGTCTGTAAAGCGATGAAATTACTTTTTATATTGGCTTGGATACGTTCTCCCTCAGGAATTTCAACCAGCATATCCTTAAATTCTTTGTACCATTTTAAACTGTAATCGTTTGGATTTAGGGTATATAACAACCTATAAATGCTAAACAAAGAATAAAGTTTAGGTCAATCAAGTTAAATAATTGTATACATTATATTATGGCCTCAAATCCCAAGGCAAAGAAAGGAAATTGCTTCCTTTGGCTGGTAGAATGATTTGTTTGGATCCACTGGAGGGAAAGTATATTTCCTCCCATCTAAAAGAGCCTGTCTCCCACCGAAGTTTCTATTTCATAATAGCAAAGGTTGCAAAACATAAATTTTTAAAAATGAAAGATTTTATACCTTGAGTTATATGTTATACCTCAAGAGATGAGTAAACCATAGCACTAGATAGATGTGTTATCTGAAATTGTCCAAAGTTAAACTCAGTATGACATTCAGGGTTATTAAAATCCATTAAGATTTTTAACTTTGATTTCACAGTAAAATGAGTTCCCCCGTGCACCCATAGGAATGTCTTTCCTTGGGTCATCAAAGTCAAGATATCAGCTCATAAAATGTCTCTCACAAGTTCTATTTATTCACTTAACTCCAATAAAGCTCATTTACTGTTTGCCTTGAAAAACAGAACTTTTGCAAAGAATGTTGATGTTTTCATTGACTCCAAATGACTCCTTACCACGTACTTGCACACACATGCACTCACATGCCCTATTCTCACAAGACAAAGAGGCCCACCTGTCTGCTACAATGTCCGACTTTTTGAAAACCTGATTTTTTTAAGTTGGAAGAAAATTCAAGGATACTACTCTTTTTTGATTATAAGCTAGAGGGGCGGCAGCACATGCTGAAATATTAGCTCCAGGAAGATAAGATTATTATGTATTTTGTTTGCTCCTATATCCCGAGTACCTAAAATGTGCCTTTGAATATTATCCCCTGGAACCCTCTCAACAATATTATGAGATGGATACTTTTCTTACTGATTTTACTGGTAAGGAAACCGAGCTTCATAAAACTAAGTTACCAAGAGGACCCAGCTTGTTAGTGGGGAAATGGAATCTACAGTCTTATCCACCCTTCTTCTGGATACTTCATCCTTTCCCCGACATCCAGTAACTGTGACACACAATAGAAGTTCTTGGCTGTAAAACTAGAATCTCTGCATGATGAGTATATGTGCTTCAAGTCAACATTAAGAACTCAAAAGGTAAATAAATTTATATAGAAAGAAAAATTCAAATGCATTCATTTAACTCAAAGGCATGAGTTAAAATCTCTTTTAAGTTCAATATTGATTGGTGATGCCATGTATCCAATCCCCCATTTTTAATTAGTGTGTGTAACCAACTCTTCATTACCAACAAACAAGACTATAGCACTTCTGCTGCCTAGAACTGAACTTCCAACTGGGAAGGGTGGGGAGGCCAAGACCAGGCCAAAGAGGAATGGATCCTACTTTCCTAATGCGATCTAGAGCCAAATATAAACAATGGTGAATTGTTCCTTGATTGGGATATGGTAGCCATGCCAATCAAAGCCTCTCACCAACTCTACCTTCTCAAGAGCGTGCCTAGACGAGTATGGGACGACCCAACATACAAATGACCCCTTCATCCCCACAACAGCTGGGTAGACCAAGAGTGGATACATGACTCAATATGGCCCAGACTCCCACTTAATCTTTTGGAATTGAGATACTAAGAGACCAAGATTGTTATCTAAAGGAAAGATCACGTTGTATTGGACTAGAGGACTCTGTACCAAGTCAAAGCCATTTGGCAAGCAGGGAATATGAGAACCTGAGAAGTCAGAGCTCAAACAAGGAAGCCAGTCTGCAAGTAGAGGCAAGAAAATGGCAGAGCCTTGTAAGAAAAGACTATGTGGGCCTCTGAAAAGCGGGAGGATGGCATCCCTTCCTGATTTTCCTGCTCTCATCTGTTCATAAGCAGATCGCTGGCTACCCACAACTTTCCCCCACATTGCTTCCGTACTGCCATTTTTACATAGGTGTATTTGGGAACTTCTTTCCATTGCGTTGTAACCAAATGATCCCAAGGACACAGCATTTCTCCTCTTTGTGGCTGCTCCAATAGAAAAAGTGACTGAAAAACGTACTTTCCCAAAATTCTCACCGAAGACAAGGCCCCACAGCACCACTGACAATTTGGAGAGGTCATAATCATAGATGATGTCCCAACTTCCTTAATCTCCAACCTCAAAAGGCAGCCATGGTCAGAAGAATTTTAAATGAGTATCTCAGTTGTTAACCATTACGTGTAAACGATGATTACCTTTTTTGAAAAATTCTATACCACAGGGAAATATACAAAGAAACAAAAACTTTCCACTGCTTTATTGAAAGAGAAAACCTAACAGGCTCTGGGGTCATTTTAATGCTATCTCAATAAAACTATAGAACAAGGCCAGCCTGTTCTATGATAGCTCCAAATTACACAATAATCTGTCACAAATTAAGCGTATTGATTTCAAATACATGTAACATGCAAACAAATGCCCAGTTAGACACATAAAGAAGTGAAGCTAGAATAAGGAAAAGTCTGGAAATTGCCGGAAGCAGAGAACTAGGGATCCCTGATGCTCTCAGCATCCTTGCTTGATACTGTAAGGAAAGGAGAAAGAGAGAAGGCAAAACATGCCCTCAAAGAATTCCTAGTCTAGTGAGAAGACAGGCGCCCCACCCCACCACCACCACCCCCTCCACCCCCCCACAATAGCTCAAATCCAGGGCAGACAGTGAAGGAGGCTAACTGGAAGTCTCAGCAAAGCAGGATGGGACCACAGAGGCAAGAGCAATCAATCACAGTGAGCCAGGCAGCCAACATTTAGCACACCTCATACGGGGCTGTCATTTTCAAAGTAAATCTACTCTAACAGTTCTCATGAAATGGCATCCAGGATCTTTACGTCCCTCCAGTCCATACTTTTTATCTGATTAATCAAAATCTCTCCTGTTTCCAGGTCTTACAACATCTGTTTATCGTTCCCTGCAAGAACTCTTAATATGACATGATGACCTTGAATTATCCTTGATCTCTGGAAAGTCTCTTCCCTCTGAAAAGGCTACAAAAATGAAGATAATCTCCACAAAGTGTTCAAGACCATAAATGAAAATAACCAGACGGTTTGGTTTCTATTCCATTAACTCAGCTGCTGGACTTCACATTCCACTCAACTGCTTCCCGTGTTAAAAAACATTCAGACATTAAGCTAAAAATCATGTGTCTGTAAAAGATTTATTACAGCCTTTGTCAAGAGGTTCGTCTGCCCATCAAGGAACACTGGTCCAATTATATATTCTAAGCACTATCAAAAAAATAAATAAATAAAACAGGTACATGCAAAAACTAGTTAAAGCCCAGGGTGGTCTGTAGTTTTGTTAATTGCATCGTGCCAATATCAGTTTCCTAGTTTTGACACACACTAATTAGAGTCAAACAAGATGTCACTACTAGGTGATGGGTACACAGGACCTCTCTGTATTTTTTTTTTTTTTAAACTTCTTGTGAGATGGTAATTCTTTAGGATAAAGAGAAAAGCCGGGGCGCCTGTGTGGCTCAGTCAGTTAAGCATCTGGCTCTAGCTGAGGTCATGATCTAACAGTCAGTGAGTTCGAGCCCTGCATTGGATTCTGTGCTGACACCTCAGAGCCTGGAGCCTGCTTCGGATTCTGTGTCTCCCTCTCTCTCTGCTCCTCCCCCACTCTCACTCTGTCTCGCAAAAATGAATAAATGTTAAAAAAAATATTTTTCTTTTTAAAGAGAAAAGCCACTTATCAAATGCGTACCTAGCTTTGCAGGGCTTGACCACATCCAGTAGTTCCTTTTTCCTCCTAGACTCCACTTGGATATTGAGCCTCAAAACGTGCAGATGCAATTCTGCAAACACGGTTACCCAGTCCTGGGAAGGGCAGCCAGCAAGGGGCATTTCCGCCCAAGTCCATGCTCTCATCACGGAGTCCAAGAAAGTTAATTTCCTCAGCCTAATCCCACCATGGACCGATTCCCTACAGGACTCACTCCTTTGCTCAGCCACTGATAGCCCCTCCCTAGCCGGCTCCCCCAACACAGATGAGGGGCATTTAAAGATGTTCAAAAAACCCAAAGCCGGCAGATTCTCTCACCCACAAAACTGGCTCCCAGGACTTAACTTGAATGAACCTTGACCAGTCTGGCAATAAAAGTCCAAAGAACGGTAAGTTCCTATGGAATTCATAACAGAAGAAATACTCAATGCAACCGTCTTCCTCAACTCTTCTGGAGGGTACACAAACATGCAAAGCCCCTTTGGAGATTGCTCCTTCGCAGTTATTAATATAGCTTATTCTCCACCCCGCACCCCACCTCAGTGTCAGGTGACATGAACTAAGCTCTATGTCTTCAGACTTAAAGAAAATGTTACCATCCCTGATGTGGGCATTCTTCAGCTATTCCCAAGACAAAAATCCATACATCTCCAAAAGAGATTAAACTCATGAGAACTTTGGTACTGGGTCTATGGTGCAAGGATTCATCACAAAGAATCGGATGCTTCAGGGATCAAATCCCTGTAGCATCTACCAGGATGCAAAGCCCACCATACACCACCCAAATAACCTTCGGCAAGTTACTTAAACTCTCAATTGCTCTGTTTCCATCTGTAAAATGGAGATAATAATGAGATCAGGATCCTGCCGCACACGATTCTCGAGAGGATTAAATAAGTGCACACAGGTCAGGGGTTCAGAACAGCACCTGCCACAGATCACACACCCTTAAAGCGCTGTCTATTATTACTATTATTAATGCAATAAATTTGTCTACTATTAATATCAATGCAATAAACTGTTACCATTATGTTTGTTTTTGTTGTTCTTGTTGTTGTTATTTCAAGAAACTTTTATTGAGCACCCAAGTCCCAAGCTCTACGAATCCGGAATAGCCATTATTCCAGAAGAATCCACATATTAGCAACTACGAGGACAGAAAAGGAGCATATCATGCTGGCATCCCCAGCTCAAAGAACCACTTCTTCAGCTTCTAGACTGTTCTAATGTAGAACCTGTGAATCACCGATGATGAAGCTCTAAGGTTGAGAAATCTCAAAACCTGGACAAAACCCCAACAGGGCAAACCTGTGAAAATCACAAAGGTATGTGCTGCTTACCCCTCCCTTGTTCACCTTTCACCTTAAAAGTCAACAAATTCCCTCAAACAGCATGCTGCCTCTCAGAAAGCCCGGAGCCGTCAGACAAGTTTTCCAAGTTCTGCAGATAATTCTATTAAAACACCAGCCACCCCAATAACACTGAAACCACTAGGCACATCCTTCTCTCCCCAGCATGTCCATCTCCTGCAGCGAGCATATTCATGCTCACTCACTCACCACCACCACCACCACCACCACCACCACCACCACCGACATCCCTGGGATCAAGTCGGCAATTCCCATAAAGAAACTCCTGTATTACGGGGAGGCAGAGTTTCGACCCGTACAGACGGGGCTTGCACAAAACAACTCTGAGAAGCAGGGATCCTTGTGGTTTCTGAAATGTTGCCAATCGCATAAAGGAAGCCTGATGCATGATTTTCAATCGGTTTTATAAAAATGCTTCCAAATCCCTAAGTGTGTAAGCCAAAATTGTAAATATTGTGAAAATCCCCAGAGTTGTTTAATATTATTTATTATGATTCCTCTTGGCACCCCAAAAATGCTCACAGAGCACTTTATTAATTTATACACCATCAACAGGGTTCACAGATAGCAAGATGGATACAAGGAGATGTCAGGGAGCCTTGGCCACAATCCCAAGGACTTGTAAATAAATGAAGCTCTAAAGGACCCTGAGTGTTACTCAGTCTCAAGCCCTTTTGCTACCACCGGTGCTGAGGCAGGACAGAATGGATACTCTGGGTAAAACCAAAAGTCAATGGCTCAAGCCACAGGGAGCAGGCACCAATTCCAAGGTCAAGGTTTTCAATCCTCTCCTTTTCAAATGAGTCACCTGCACTCAAATTAATCCTTTCAAGGATTTTTTAAGGACTCCAGGAATCCTGACCTGCCTATGTGAATGGAGAAATAATTAAGAGCTCTTCTGAAATTCACACATTTGCATTTTAAAGGGCTCCTGGCCTGTTAGATGTATTATTCCCCACCACTCCCCTCCCTTACAGAAAGTAAATCCTAACTTAGGGCACAGCCATCAGTTCTGTTAAACACCTGGCATTTATTCTGGATTATTCCAGAGCATTCAAGATATTTTTTGAAGCATACAGTTACATGGTTTATTAATGCATCTGGTCTCCCATTCTTTTGTTTCTATTTCAGTTATATTTATACTTGTGGCCAAAATCTTCTATCTTTATTATACTCAGAAATAAAAAGAGAAAAAAATCAGAGTTTGTCAGCTGAAAATTTAGGCCTACCGACATCAAATCCTCATTGCAAGAGAACAAACCCTGACAGGAAAAGAAGGGAGCTACTCTCAGACCCCAGAATTATCTTCTGTTATAAATAAAAGTTCAAATGAGGGACTCTCTTTCCTGAGTCAGCTAAAAGGATTCAAAATTACAAAGAGCCAAAAACGCAGTTCTGAAACACTCTTCCTGTTTATAGTGAATAAATTCCCCAAATGCACAGGAATTAGATTTTAATGAAAGTCTCTACTATCATGTTATTGCTCAATAGCATTTTGCTAAACTAGCTTAAGCCTTTCTAGAACTTAGAAATGGTGACTCAGTAATCAACCCAACAGGGACCAAATTCTTGTTCTTAATGTACAATTAGCTTTCTAGTCCATCTTCTAATCACTTCTTAGCTCGGATTCATTTTGCGGACACTGAGAGGCTCGCTTCGCTGTTTTGCTCCTCTATAGATTAGTGATTCTCCAAGTGGGGTCCCCGGATGTGCAGCGGCACCCCTGGGAACTTGTTAAAGTGCAAGTTCTCCAGCCCTGCTGAAAGCCTACTGAGTCAGAAACCCTAGGGGCAGGCGTTCTTCCATTTAACAAGGGTGACTCTGGTGTGCACCCAAGAGTGAGCATGAGACCCTTGGCCATGGAAACCCCAACCGCTGGGTCCTTCAGACGTCCCTCTAGGCTTCACCAGGTAGTAGTCCTGAGAATTTCGTAGGCACACTGCTCCCGCGCCCACCCACGTGCGTCGCCGCCCCCACCCCAAGTGGCGGAAACTCAAGCCTTCTTCCTTTCTTGGGTCTCTCTGAAGTTCTCACAGGCTGCCCGCCTCTGTCCCAGTGACTGTCCACAGTTACCATGCACGGACTTCATGCTCATCACATGCAGAGCACATAGTCCCTCATCTCTTGCTCTTACCTCCACCCAAGGGCCAGGGCCACACCCCTCCCCTTGGGACCACTGGAGGCTCCCTCCCTCCAGCAACTGCAGCTCTGCCCTTCTCTCCATCTCTCATGGGGGTCTGGCTGCAATCTCTGGGCTGTAGGAAACCTCCCTCTCCCACTGAGCCTCGCTCCTTGGTGGGGAGGCCCAGCTAACTTCCTCCAGCTAAAAGCTCGCAGCCTGGTCCAAAAGGCAGGTGAGAGGGGAAGTCAAGCAGACGCCGATTTATGTATTTATTTATTTATTTTAAAGCAGGATTTACAAAGGCTGGTGATTCCTATGAGAGAGCAGGAGATCCAAGTTTTCTCCAGCAGCCTGAGAAATGAGAGAAGCATCCTGTCCTGGGATTTGACTGGAGCAGAGTCATTAAGGTCAACAGAAGGCAGCCCCAAGGGCGTACGTGAGAGTGCGTGTGTGTCACCGACAGAGAAGTTGGAGTCAGTTCTCCAGATCACTGGCAAGCACATAAATTACCTGTGTTTCCTGCGTCAAGAGAGCAACCGAAATAAGGTACACAGATGCCTGAAAGTGGTAAGTAAGGACCGTCTCATCACTGGGAAATGTTACAAAGATCCCCTGAAAAACGCGATAGAAATAGAAAGCGGGTAAGTGGTGCTGGAAGTGAGTGAGCTCCGGACACGTGGGCTGAGGCTGTCCCGCAGTGTGGGGGTATCTGGAACCTCTCCAACCCCCACAAAACCTGGGGTGGCTCCTGACATAAAACTCTCCACCATTCCAAACGTCTTCCAGAGTCAACCAGCACACCGTCGAAAACCCAACGCCTGATACAATCCCAGAGCTAAGAGTGGAGGAACAACAGGAAGCTATGGGTTGGATTTGAAGTAGCCAACATTAAAAAATAGAAATTAAAAAAAAAAAATTTTTTTAATGTTCATTCATTTTTGAGAGACAAAGAGAGAGAGACAGAGCATGAGTGGGGTAGGGGCAGAGAGAGGAGGAGACACAGAATCCGAAGCAGGCTCCAGACGCTGGGCTGTCAGCACAGAGCCCGACGCAGGACTTGAACCCAGGAACTGTGAGATCATGACCTGAGCCGACGTCAGACGCTGAACACACCGAGCCACCCAGGCGCCCCTGAAACTAAAGATTTGTAATAACAGAGATGTCCTAGATTTCACCATCCAGGTAAAGAGCAAAGGTTGGCAAACTTTCCATGAGAAGCCAGAGAGGAACTATTTCAGGCTTTGGCACCCATTCTTTCTGTCGGCTCTGCCATTTCAAGTGTGAAAGTAGCCACTAAAATAAAGCAACGGGCATGGACATCTTCCAATAAACTTTACTTACAAAAACAGAAGATAGGACAGATTTGGCCCATGGCCTGTGTTTGGCAACCAGTGTGTATCCAGCATGTGTGTTACGCAGGACTGGGCATTCTAGAAAGTGTACTTCATCTGCTCTTTTCAAGAAACAAAGTGAAGTATCCGTAAAATAAGGTTCCCTTCGCAGACACTTCTGTATCTGGATGGGAAAGTGTACCTCACCCTTTAATTTGTCTCTTCCTTGCACATCTTATTATGAGGAGACCACACCATTCTCCCCCAAAACTAAGCCCCCCGTCTTTGCGTCCCAGAGAAAGGGATATTATGAAATGGATTATCATCCTGTTTCTTGAAGAAATAAAAAAAGCAAACGAAATGTGCTGTCCAGAGCTGGCTGATCCCCTCCAGTATAACACGTGTGCTTACACTTGATACCAGGTCCGGGACCTTAGTTTTGGGGAGAAGGCCCAAGGAAAAGAACATGCAAACAAAACAACCAGGCGCCATCTTCCTCCACAGGGTTCCTGCCTCTCAGTGAGATGGAACTTCAATCTCAAAGTCATGAGCGTGACTCGACAGCACTACCCCCACATACACACAAACACCGCCTGCAGCAACACCAGCTGGGGTTACGTCACCTGTACAAGTCCAACATCTGGAAATCCACAGAACGACCCTGGTGGATGGGAGCAGTGCTCAGGGATCATTTTTCCAAGCTCATGGGGACCACGTGCACGTGACCCTGGGCAGATGGCAAAGGCCTACAAGAGTTACGATCCGGCTCAGCTCTGCACTCCATCCCCACCTCAATGGATCTCTCCAGAGCAGCGCTCCCAGGAGCCCATGGATTTGGCCACTCTGAAAGTGCAAGAGAGAAAATTCCAGAGCTATGGAGAAAAAAACCCTGACAAGCCTCAAAAATGGCCAGAACCCATTTTCTTTTGTGATATTAGGATGCACGATCTAAGAGTCCCAAAGTAAAGGTTCCCTTCCTCCTACGGATTTCCTCAACAGCCAGGGGAGTCCTGAAGTGCCCATAAGAAAAGCATTAATCGACGGCATATGTACACATGTCCTGCTCAGATGGTTTTCATCAGACTTAAAAGAGAAACTCTCCTTTTTCTTCTCAAATCCCACAGTGAACAATCCCAAAGGGCACGGGAAGCTCTCAGAATGAATCAACCACAAACAGGAAACACTTACGAACGGGGCCAGGCTGCGGCTGGAGGTGGGGGGACCCGGCTCTTCTTCTGTGTCCGGTGTGCAATCAGTAAAAGCACCCCGGGCAGCTGAGGACCCTCCGGCGCCTCCTCCTTGTCCCGCATCCAACCTGATGACTTCCAGAACTCAGAAGTAAAAAAGTCTCTGAGTCAGGAAGCGACACCAACCAGAATAGGAGTCTTTGCAGGACAGGTGTCTGCGCGGTTGGACCTGGACCACAGAGAAGACAAATTCTCTCTTCTGTTGCCACCAGGGCAGATGGATGGGATCCGGGGATCATTTCCTCAGTGGGCAAAAACCCAGCGAAGAGGAACTGAGAAAGGTCACGTCCAAACAAATCTATCAACCCAACTAAGACGGTCCCAGAATGTGCAGGTGGACATACACCGCCTACGAGGGGAGGAGAAAGCAATCACCAGTTTGAAAGGGCCAATTGCACTGAGGAGCTTTGCTGCAAATGGCCCCTGAGAAAGCCCTGCATGGTCAGGTGGTCAGGAAGCCACTAGCAAAGGCGAACCCCTGAGAGTTGGGGGGTGTTCTGCGGGATCCCAACATGAGTGTTTCTTTCCATCTGTAAAACTAAACCAAACACAAAAGAAGCACTCAATATAAAATAAATGGGGGACGAGGGAGGCCTGGGTGGCTCAGTCCGCTGAGCAACAAACTTTTGGTTTTGGCTCAGGTCATGATCTCATGGTTCGTGGGTTCGAGCCCCACATCGGGCTCTGTGCTGACAGCTAGCTCAGAGCCTGGAGCCTGTTTCAGATTCTGTGTCTCCCTCTCTCTCTGACACTACCCTGCTCACGCTGTCTCTCTCTCTCTTAGAAATAAATAAAAACATTAAATAAAATAAAATAAAATAAAATAAAATAAAATAAAATAAAATAAAATAAAAATAGGAGGAGACAGAATTTTAGAGGGTCCTCTTCTTACATTCAGGCTCCAAAGAGAATCCTTATGGAATTCTACATAAGACACATTTATAAAATGGTTAACACAAGGCTGGGAATTTTTAGGAGGGTTAGGTCGAATTTACGACAACATGATCTAACTAATAATGCCAATAATAATATTTGTGACTGTCACTGAACATGTGTTCCTTCCAGAAATGAAAACTAAGTTATAATCTAAGCAAATCAACTGAGTTCGTTAACTAATCACATTCTAGAAACCATGGCTATCCAAAATATTCTCTCAAAGTCGGCATGGAAAAACGTGAAGTGTTTCCTTTCCTTCCCTGCTATTTCTAACCCAGGGATCAGGGAGGTGGGTGATGTTAGAAACCAATGTCCCCAGTGTGGCTAAAGTCAACACACTGCCTTCTCCCAGGCTGCTTTTCTCAGTCACCAGGGTTTTTCTCTCCTTCCTTCCTCCTCTGTCCCACAGTGAGGGGACAGATTTGCTATTGCCTCTTCTGGTTTCAACATTTTCAGCTACCATGTCCTTTTCTTCATATTCTTTTCCTTTCAAGGGCCCTGTGACTCCACTTCACCAGCTAGGAAAGAGAATTTGATCTCTTTTTTTTTTTAAGGTTTTACTTATTTTTTAAATGTTTTATTTATTTTTGAGAGAGACCGCACAAGTGGGGCACAGAGTTAGAGGCTCTTCCACCCTTCTCTTCTATGACTTTCTTGGCCACCACCCAGCTCCAGCTCATCTCTAACCTGGTCATAGAAACAAGCTCCTAACAAGCCTCCCTGTCACCTAGACCTCCACCAACCAACTAGCCTTCTAGATGCTACCGTAGGGGTTCTTCAAGAAACAGATCATGAATCTCTTTGTCCCCTATTGACAGACTTCCAGTGATTGTCCATCTTCTGCCAGTAAAATTCGAGCTCCTTGGTGTTTCCTTTAAGAAAGATCTCCACAACATGACCCCAGCTGTACCTGCCCTTCTCCCTCCCACACGGCTCCGCAGAAATCCTGCACTCCAGCCCCACGGGATGGCTTCTCCTCCGCTGTGGAGCCCTGTGAACGTTTTCATGCTTCACCATTTCCCCTGTGCCGCTCGCCCAGCCCTGCACGCCTTCTCTACCCTCCTGGGGTCCTGCCCCCACCCAATCCTTGCTAAAGTCCACTCCACTGCAGGATGCGCTCAGGTGCAACATCCTGGAAAGTGATCTTTGATGCCTGCACACGAGGGGTCTCCTTGCCCAGGGCTTTGCTTCAAGTCTGATGCATATTAAAGTTTTGTGTAAGTATTGAAGGTCAGGTCTACCTTCTCCAGCAAATTAGAGGCTCCCTGAAGACAGGAATCGCCCCTAATTTCACTGCTTCACACACAGTAAACAATCAACAGATTGTGGATTGGAAAGGAGGACATTCAACTGAAACGCTGGCAGAGAGTGGGGAATGCAAATTGAGCCTTCCTTCGGCGGACCCAACTGAAAACCATGCTTGGAGCACAGTAAGCACTTTCCCAACTATCAACCTGCCACTGAGATTCAACAACGCTGTTCTCGTTCTATCTGAAACCGAGGCCCCTGACCCAAGGCGTACTAACCTGTTGGTTTGCGAGGCCAAAGACTTCCCAGAGAGCCAAGATAAACGTAGGGATTCACTTAGCACAAGTGTCTCAGAGCCCATCAATAAAGGGAGAGTTACATTCTACCAACAGACTTCACAGCCACAGAGAGCCTCGGGGCTGGACACGCAGCAATTTTCTGACACTCTTGCAATCTGGGGGACTATGTGAGGACACCCTGCAGTGGCCTCTAAAGTGAATCAAATTTCCACTTAATGCAAGCCAAGCAAATCTCCCGGTCCGATGCTGAATCACCACGAGTCACAGGAATGAAACACGTGGTCACTAGGAGGGATTCTGCAAGAGGAAAAGCTCTGGCCATCGAGCTGAGAACAGGTGCACACGTTCCAGAACACCTGCAGATCAGTTCACACCCGCGGGTGCTGTGGAGGCAGGACACTGGCGGCCACATTCCACCCGCGGAGTCAGGGATGTGGGGGACACATTCGTGGAGGTCATGGAGGTTTTCAACAGGACGGCTGGGGACAGTCTCACTGAAAAAGAGACATGATAGAACCACGCCTGGAGGGGCACCCCCTGGGGCTCCCTGGAGAAGAGGGCTCCTGATGTCTGAGCAACAGCGGAAGTGTCGTGAGCAAGGGGAAGAGCGACGGAACAGAAAGGCAGCTCCCGCCCACCTGGAAACCACTGCCCCTCGGTCTCTCTGCTGGGCATTTGGAAGGCCAGGAAGGTTCTGAAGAGATTGACACTGACCTAAAAGGTGCCCTCTGGCTACTGGCTTAAGATCGACAGTGAGGGGCGCCTGGGTGGCTCAGTCGCTTGGGCGTCCAACGCTTGATGTCCGCTCAGGTCGTGATCCACGGTTCATGAGTTCGAGCCCCACGTCGGGCTCTGCACTGACAGCGTGAAGCCTACTTGGGATTCTCTCTCTCTCCCTCTCTCTCTCTCTCTCTCTCCCCCCCTCCCTCTCTGTGCCCCTCCCCCACTCACTATAAATAAATAAATAAGTCTTAAAAAAAAAAAAAAGACCAATGGTGGGAAGGCAAACCAATTCAGAGGTGGGAACAGCGGTCCAGGGGAGAGGGCCCTGCACATGCATGCGCACACAAAACAGCTGCCATCTTGATGCACCCGTGGCCAGCGTAGGTGTGAGGACACCCCCGGCCGTCCAGCAGCTGGGGGCAGAAGCAAGGCAGCAGGGCCCAGTAAACGGTGAGCACAAGGCGCAAGATGAAAGGGGAGCCATGTGCCACTTTCAGGACAAGTACGCAGAAGCTCTGATCAGAAAGGTGAGCAGCAAGCTTCACCAGCTTTAAACACAGAAAGTCAGAGGGGTCACCTGGAATGAAAAGAAAACTGAGAGACAAGCTTCTCCCGGGAGCTTTGCTGGAAATGAGGGGAGAAACACACAGCCGGAGAAGAAAGGTGGCCCACGGACACTGATGGCTCAGGCCTCTGCATGGAGCTCAGTCTCAGAGCCCTTCGGAGCTGGCCGGGTGCCGAGGCCTCTCAGAACTGTCCTTTCTCTGATGGAAAGAAAGGAGGATCAAGGTTACACACTCGGGTGGCTTTGAAGCCCAGCTATGCCCTGGCTATTACCAGCTTGATCCTAGTCATCACAGGCTGAAGGTTTGAGCAAACCACTCTTCCGTGTTCCTCCTTCCCAGGACATGGCCAGGCCCAGCCGTGCTGGCCAGGCCCCCACTCCCTCCGGGGCAAGAACTTCCACCCTGGAACCAGCTCAGTCCAACCCCGTGTGGGACCTCGGACAGGTAACTAAATGCCTCTAGCCTCCTCCCTCCTCCTCTGTACCACGGCATTCAAATGAATGCAAGGGGCGCCTGGGTGGCTCGGTCGTATGAGGGTCTGACTCTTGATTTAGGCTCAGGTCACGATCTCATGGTTCATGGATTAGAGCCCCATACTGGACTCTGCACTATGTAGAGCCTGCTTGGGATTCTCTCTCGCTCTCTCCCCCTCTCTCTCAAAATAAATAAACTTTAAACAAAAATTAGATCATGCAAGAAAACACCCAGTATGAGGAAGCCACTCAACCGTGGGGAGTTTTTCTTGGGGTTGTTATTGTTAATTCTCTTAGCCCCTATGGGAATGCATGAGAAATGTACTTATTTAAAGCAAAGAAAAATCACTGGTCACTGGACACTACCAATAGTCACTGGTACCAATAAGCAAAAGATGTGTCATCATTAAATAATAGTGATTAAAAGCAGGTGACGCATCTTGCATACGATATGCCATGTTAAACATGTAATCAAACTGAAGACCCACCTCCAGCTAGATGCCACCCTCCCAAGGTCTTGCCCACTCAGAGCTACAGAGAGAATAAAAGATATAAAGATTTAATGTGAACCAACTTGATAATAAACTATTTAAGGAAATAAATTAAAAAAAAAAAGATATAAACATTTATACCTAAAGATCTGATAAAAGCTGCAAAGACCTACACGGAAGGAAGTTCACAGGCCCCACAACTAGTAAAAGACACTGGAAAACTGGGTGTTAAACCAGAAGCTAAATAAGCTGAAAGTTACATCCTTGTAGAACTTGGTGCAATCTGAGAGAGAGCAATTTGAGAGAGGGCATCTTCAGGAAAAATACCTGTCCGAAGAGCCTCAGCAACCTGCAAACCTGGAAAGTGGATCTGAACTGGATTAGTGACTGGATTAGAAGCAAATCCCTGATTCTGTCACATAATCATACATCATGGTACGGGAAACAAAGTTGCAAAGCCAAGAAAAGTCTTCAGAGCCAACACCCACAGCCCAGGACTGCCACTCTGCCTACAGAAGGAACCAATGGGCCAGAGCCTCCCCCTACTTGATGCCCCTTCTGGACATCAATGAACACGGGCTCCAAAAAATATCCAGAAATTGAGCATAAAGAATCAGTTGATTCGGGTGCCTGGGTGTTCAGTGGGGTTAAATGTCTGACTCTTCATTTCAGCTCAGGGTATGAACTCATGATGGCGATTCAGCCTTGCATCGGGCTCCACACTGAGCATGGAGCCTACCTAAGATTCTCTCTCTCTCTCTCTCTCTCTCTCTTTCCCTCTGCCCCTCCCTCTCTAAAAAAAAATAATCCACTGACTATTTCAAGGAAGCTAACTTAAGGAATATCCATGAAGGAATTTTCCAGCATCTCCTATGCAATCAACTAATCACCCTGAAGACTCTGAAGGTAAATAAACTCAATATAGGTTTTGGGTGAAGCATGCAAGATTGTCCAAAGGAAAACACCAATTTGGAACTGAAATTTGGAATTGAAATGACTACCTGACTTGTTGTTAACTGTTATGGGTAGAGGTCCCCTTGACCAAGTATATACTTCTTTTTTTCTTTTTAAGTTAATTTATTTATTTTGAGAGAGAGAGAACATGTGCATGAGGAGGGGAGGGGCCAAGAGAAAGGAAGGGAGGAAATCCTAAGCAGGCTACATGTGGAGCCTGACTGGGGCTCGAACTCACAAACCAGGAGATCATGAGCTGAGCCGAAGTCAAAGCGTCAGATGCTCAGCGGACTGAGCCAGCCAGGCACCCCCCCAACCCCCACCCCCGCCCAGTGTATACTTCTTAAATCTTTACGCAACAAAGCAGAACTGCCTTCAGAACCAAACCTTATCGGTAGTGGGTCAAATACCGACCCCCTTCCACCCCCACACACAAAATTCATATCCACCCAGTTGTGTCCATATAACTTCAGAATGTGACAGTATCTGGAAATAGGGTCTTTGCAGATAAAATTAAGATAAGTTCACAATAGACAAGCTCTAAGTCCAATGACTGGTGCCTTACGAGAACGGAAGAACCAGAGAAGGGGGTCATGTGAAAACACAGACAGAAACCAGGTGTTCGAACCATAGGACACGGGATGTCAGGAGTTACCAGGAGCTAAAATCTTCCCCAGAGCCTTCGGCAGGAGTATGAACCTGCCAACACCTTGACTTTGGACTTCTGACCTCCAGCGACATGAGAGAATAAACTTCTGTTGCTCTAAACCACCAACTTGCTGGTGGTTTGTTCCAGTAACCCTGGAAAATGAATATAATCCACAAGCAAAAGTCCCAGAGATGAGATGAGACAAGATCAACACACAAAGGATCGCTATGCACTGAATGTTTGTGTCCTTCCTTAAAAATTCTGTGTCGGAGACCTTGAATCCAACGTGATGGTAACTGGAGACAGGGCTTTAGGGAGGTGATTAGGTCATGAGGGTGGAGCCCTCATGAATGGGATTGGTGCTCTCACAACACAAGAAAGAAATGACCTCTCTCTCTGCCAAATGAGGATACAACATCCCTCTGCAAAGGAGGAAGAAGGGCTCTCACCAGGAACTGAATCAGATGCACCTTCATCTTCGACTTTGAGCCTCCATAAATGGAAGACACAGGAGTGCCCGGGTGGCTCAGTCGGTTAAGCGTTCAACTTCGGTTCAGGTCATGATCTCACAGTTGGTGAGTTCAAGCCCAATGTTGGGCTCTATGCTGACAGCTCCGAGCCTGGAGCCTGCTTGGGATTCTGTGTCTCCCTCTCTCTCTACCCTTCCCCATTCACCCTCTATCTCTGTCTCTCTGTCTCTCTCCCTCTCTGCCCTTCTCTGCTCATGCTCTTTCTCTCAAAAATAGACATTTAAAAAATCAAGAAAAAAAAAAGAAATGGAAGACATTAACGTCATTTAAAGACATTTCAGCAGCCAGCCTACGATATTTTTGTTACTGCAGCCTAAGCTAACTCAGGAGGAGACTCTGTTAAGGAACGTATATTCCCTTTCAAATCCATTTCATACTCGGGAGTTGGGGATGGGGGCTGCGGGATTATGAAGAAAAACTGAAAGATAAAAATAATTTCAGGAGCACCTGGGTGGCTCAGTCAGTTAAGCAAGTGGCTTTTGATTTCAGCCCAGGTCATGATCTTGCGTTTGGTGAATTCAAGCCCCGTGTCAGTCTCTGCACTGATAGTGCAGAGCCTGCTTGGGATTCTTTCTCTCTCTCTCAAAATAAATAAACTTTAAAAAAAAAATAATGATTTTAAGATATTATGAGCAGTTTCCTTATTTCCTAGGGCAGTGGTTCCTAAGTATCAGTGTGCGTAAGCCTAACTTGGCAAGAGCATTCAAATGCAGATCATCAAGCCCCCACCCCACACCCTGATGCAATAAACGCTGTATTTTCAACAAGTGCGCCCACGTTCTGACAAAGCTGGCTTCCCGATCACACTTAGAAGGACTCCACTCGGAGCTCTACAATTCTACATAGAATTCAAACATCTTTTTGGAGAGGCTCAGCTATCTCCCTCTCCAGGCTGGTCTCTCAAGCCCCTCTCCAGCAACGCCAAAGCACATGATCCCTTTGTGACTGAGTTCACACTGTGAATGCTCCCGGAATGTCCCACACACCTCCACCTGCAACCCCTCCCCATGCTGGGCTCCCCCTGCACTCATTAGCCCACACCTCCTTGCCTCAAGCAGCTCTCCCTGACGACTCAGTGATCTCTTGCTCATTTGGGCATCATCTCGAGAGCCCACTACGAGTGAAAGTTGTTGGTACAATGGGACAAAGTACACAGAGCTGATCTTTTTTTTTTTCCAAGTGTTTGTTTATTTTGCAAGAGAGAGAGAGAGAAACCACACAAGTGAGCGGGGAGGGGCCGAGAGAGGGAGAGAGAGAATCTCAAGTGGGCTCTGCACTGTCAGTGCGATACGGGACTCAAACCCATGAACCACAAGATCATGACCTGAGCGAAAGTCAGACACTCAGTGGACTGAGCCACCCAGGCACCTCAGAGCTGACACTCTTGTAGATAAAGTGAACATACACAGTGGCCACTGGAGCTGCACTCAGGGGCCAGACCACCCGGCCTCAAATCCCCAGACCAGCTGCTCGGTCCCTCAGGGGGCTGTTGTTCAGGCTCAGCGAGTCAATACACGTAAGAGTGCAATTAAAAGGTCGTTATTAAATAAACAAGATAATTTCAGATTTTAACACGTCCTGTGAGGAAAATTCACAGGGGACCAAGACGGAGTAATGTGGGACTCTCTCTCGGGAAGGAACTCATAGGAGGGGGAGCGCTATTCACAGTAGCCCTTGAAGGAGCTGTGTCATGAGGCTTGGCCAGTCTCAGGATCCAACTCTGTTACTCCAGCTCCCAGATGACAAAGTCCCAGATGGTAGACGGCCAGCACGTATGTGTGCAACTCGCCTCTTGGCATAGACTTGGATATTCTCATCAGAAAGATTTTTTTTAACATATTTATTTTGGGGAGAGCACAAGCTGGGGAGGGGCAAAGAGGGGGGGCCAGGGATCCGAAGGGCACTCTGTGCTGACAGGCTGACAGCAGGGAGCCTGATGCAGGGCTCGAACCCCTGAACCCACCAGATCATGACCTGAGCCGATGTCCGATGCTCAACTAACTGAGCCACCCAGATGCCCCCTCATCATAAAGATTTGAGCTAGACTGTCCTTCGAGCAGCTGACAGTTACTCGCATGCCCAGAAAGGAAGGACAAGCCCCTGGAGGCTTGGCTGTCACCAACCGTGACCAGCCTCGGCTACATCTGACACCATCCTTTGGGAATCTGCAGAAATCCCAAGGGAAACACTGCAGGGGGAATATGAGTTCCACACACCCACCCGGGAACAAGGACGGGAACTTTAATTATCAATGTCGATGTGACTTCAACCGGATCCACGCCCCCGTGAGGCCTGCTGACAGTCGGATCCCAAGCCTGCAAATCTGTGCCTCTTCTATTACGCAGTGAACTACCGGAAGGTGAGAAGGCGTCCATCTTTGAACGCACACAGACTAGAGCGAAGGGCATGCAAAAAACGTCACGCTGGATGAATAAAGGAATGTATTTGCAAATGGCCCTGGACAGAGATGCATTGAAACACAGCATGATGGTCAGATCGCCCTGGAATGGTAATGGCTGGGCCTTGCTTGCTACGATATTCGTGATCATCCCATTGAATCCTAGACCTCAACCTGGGAGATGTATGATGAAATGTGCCCTGAAGCTCTGAGGGATTTGTCCATAGCTTCCCATCTATGTCCCAGGCAATACAGTGTGACAGTGACTGTCCATACAGGGCGTCTCATTACAGCCCTCTCTACCGAGAGGTCTGGGCCTGGAAATATTGTAGCCCCTAGAGCTGCTAGCACCATTCAACTCCCTTCTGCCTGTTCCCCAACTTTCCGTCTCCACATCCCCATGAATCTATAAGAAATGCCTGATCAGGGGCACCTGGGTGCCTCTGTAGATTCAGTGTCCAACTTTGGCTCAGGTCATGATCTCACAGTTCATGAGTTTGAGCCCCACATTGGGCTCTGAGCTGTCAGCACTGAGCCTGCTTGGGAATCTCTGTCTTCCTCTCATTCTGCCCCTCGCCCGCTTACGCGCGCGCTCTCTCTCTCTGAAAAATAAATAAATAAACACTAAAAAAAAAAAACCTGCCTGATCATTTACTACTTAGAAAAGCTCTGCTGGCTTCCACACTGACTCCTCCTTCCAGAAGAGTCTGGTGCCCTCTAGAAGGGACTCTGCAGGATATGCTACCTCTGCCCCCACTCACAGTGGGTCAGGGTCAGGAGCAGAATGCACAGATGCCTCATATGGGAGCCAAGGTCCTCAGAATTAAAGGTAGACATTCTGAGGTCTACAGGACAAAACTTCTAACCTTTGCTTTAAGATGCTTTGCAAACTGGAGGCAACCTACCCTTCCAGACTCCTCCGATGGCCATCCTCTGGCCGCCCTCCGCACCGAGGTCATGAGTGGCTCCTTGATGCTCCTCCCCCACGAACACTCCAAGGATCTTTGCACTTTTGCTCAAGGCCTCTTCTTAGAAGTTGCTTTCCCCCCATGCACACATTGGCTTCTTCAAGAAATTTTACTCATTTTTCAAAACCTTAATTGGGGCGCCTGGGTGGCTTAGTCGGTTGAGCGTCCAACTTTCACTTAGGTCATGATCTCGCGGTTCGTGGGTTCGAGCCCCACATCTGGCTCTGTGCTGACAGCCAGCTCAGAGCCTGGAGCCTATTTCAGAGTCTGTGCCTTCCTCTCTCTCTGACCCTCCCCTGCTCACACTGTCTCTGTCTCTCTCCTAGAAATAAATAAAAAAATATATATATATTAAAAAAAAAACCTTAATCAAACGTCCACCACTCCCTAAGGAGTCCCTGGGGTGCTTCAGGGAGACCCACCCATCGCCTAGCATCTTGCCAACCAGCACTGGGTATAGACAGAATGTCTGCCCTGCCACACGGTGAGCCCCTCAAGGACATGGGCTGAGTCTCACTCTTTAATGTGTCACCACCGCCTAACACCATCACTTCGTAAACACTGATTGAAGGGATCTCCCGATGTGAGATGTGTGGACGGGGCTGCCTTCAAGGTGCAAACCTGAAGTCAGAGAAGCCTCTCTCACCTTCCGCCATTATATACTTCCAGAGGATCCAAGTTTCCTCCAGTACAGAAATCAGCCTTAGTGATTAATATCTGTGTAATAATTCAGTTCATGCCCATCTTCCCCACAAGACTGAGAGCATTTGTACCACCAGGGGACGGGTCTGGTATTCACTGCCAGATCTCTAGGCCCTGGCCCTGCATGTGGACCAAAGCATGAAGAACGCCCAGATGGTGATGTATGAATCTCTCACATGTGAGATCAGCTGACATCGTAGAAAGTTATACAAAAACCTTGCAAACGTTATGCTGAGTGAACGAAGCCCGTCACAAACGACCACACGTTGTATGATCATATTAATGTAAAATTCCCAGAAGAGGCAAATCCACAGAGACAGGAAGTAGATTAGTGATGAGGGGGTGGAGGGAAACAAGGAGTAAATGCTGACATACAGGGTTATGAAGTGGGAGGGGACAGAAATGTTCTGAAACAGACTGTGGTAATAACGGCACAGTCCTGAGACTATACTAAAAATCTTTGGATTAGACACTTCACGTGGTGAGTTGCACGGTAAGTGAATTGCATCTCAAAACAGTTGTAGAAATTCTACTGTTACAGATATTCAAAAATGAACTCTGCTCAAGACAGGCGAATGGTATCTTTAGGAGCAATCACGAACACCTTTAGAAGACATAGGATTTTCTTTTTTTATTAAGAGATGCAGACATTCTTTTAATTAGTATCCAATAGCTAGCATTTAAAAGAATACCTGAGGGGCACCTGGGTGGATCAGTTGGTTAAGCGTCCAACTCCGGCTCAGGTCATGATCTCAGAGTTCGTGGGTTCAAGCCCCGCATCAGGTTCTGTGCTGACAGCTCAGAGCCTGGAGCCTACTTCAGACTCTGTGTCTCCCTCTCTCTCTGACCTTCCCCTGCTCATGCTGTCTCTCTCTCTCTCTCAGAAATTAAAAAACAAAAACAAAAAAACATTAAGCCAGACACAAAAGGACAAACACTGTGTGATCCCATTTATGTGAAGGACGCAGGGGGACAGGAATGCGACTGCTGTCTTACACGTCTGGAGTTTCTGTTTTGCGAGCTAAAGAGCTCTGCGACTGCCTGCACGACCAGGCACACTCAGAGACGCTTGAGGTGGTGACTTTTATATTTTGTGTATTTTATTTACCACAACTGACAAACAAGAGAGGCGACCTCAAGCCCCCTGGCACTCCCGCCCTGGTCAGATTCTCCAGCCTGACTCTTCCAGACCCAGCAGGAGGCCCAGGTCAGGAGAGCGGGCTCTGCTCGGTCAGACGTCACGGACAGAGAAATCAGAGGGACTGAAGCCACCGCTTCTAAGACATTTCAAGAATTTTAACAAATCTCGGTACACAGATCAGTAAAACGGAGGCCGCCCCATAGGTCTGGGTCTTGTCCAGCCGGGAGGTACCTGGGTGGCTGTACATGACACCTGGTGGCTAGTACACCAGACTGCCTTCTCCGGGACAGAGCCCCCCCAGACTTAACTGAGCATAGGCATCAACCCTGGGATCAACTTCTTGGGAAAATGCCGCTTCTGGTTCACCCGGGAGAAGCCCCACCTTCCTAACAAGCACCCAGATGCTGCAGCTGTGATGCTGGTCCCAGGCACCACTTGTTGACACTTCAGGCAGCCACGGTAGGGATGAAAGTCCACACCCACTCCTTTTCCCACACGAGAAGCTACTCTCATGGGCTTGGGGCTCCATGGAATCATTCGATTTTCAGTAGAACTAAGCACCAACCATAAGCCAGTAAATCTCGGCTCAACGTAACCTAAGTGAGGAAACATACATGTTCTAATTTTATGATTTATGAAAACGTGAAGTTTGATTTATGTTAAAACTGGGTCAGCAGGTTGGCTGCTTGACTGTGGGCAGGTGGGGAAGAAACCAACTGTGGTCCACTCTTCAAACAGAATATTAAATCTGACTTACGGCTCGGAAGTCGGTAGAATCTGGTCTAGTATTTGCTTCACCAACTCGACTCTTGGCAAGCCACAGCGGCCACAGCCACAACGCAGACAGAGCCCAAACATTCTGCTTTACAGAGAATCATAGACAACATGGTTTCTTCACCTTGACTGTCATCAAGGTTTCAATTCATGCCAGTACCTAGTGACAATTAACCAGGAAGAAAAGTCATCTCAGCAGTAATGACAAGAGGTTTGTAAGGGCCGAGTCTGCGATCAGTGGGACAGGATACAGAGGAAAAGATGAGCAACGAGAAAAAAAAATTGACAGATAATGTGCTTAGGGTTAGAGGTCACCTTAGAAACTTAAAACTATTCTGGCATGGAGACGACAAAACATCTTTAAAAGAGAAAGCAAAGAATCGGCTCCTTGCAATCCAAGACTATCCCAAAATACTCTACAGAAACTAAGCGTGGCTACTGTGCAACTTTGCACCAAATGAGCCTCTAACTTCGCTGCCGTCGTTAATGCCCGCTATATGTGTCAACTCATTAGCCCTTTCATTGCGTTGCCATGACCATTAGCAAGGCCCCAAAATAGAAGAAGGTAGTTTACCTATTACTCACAGTATCTATTTAGTGATTCTCTCAAGGTTCAAAGCACACACCTTCCACCAGTCTTTGCTTGCTGCGATGTTGATTTAATTTTTAGAAAATGCCTTTACCTTAAGGGACAAGGAATAAACAATTCAAATGTCAAAGCAGAGAGAACACAGTACCAGAGAGTGCTCAGTACCAGCCACAGTGCAGCAAGACTTCCCATACTCTGTCTGGTGGCGTGACTGATACAACCTTTTCTGTGCAAACTGGTAACACATAAAGACTCTTAAAAACGTTTAGATTCTTTGATCCAATAATTCCTCTTCTGCAGATCTATCCTAAGGAAACGATCCAAAATTCAGAAAAGGTGCCACATGGAAAAAAGATAGCCACTGCGAGGCAGAGAAGGACAAATATCATATGTTTGCACGTATAGGAGGATTAGGAGGAATTTGACGGGGGAACATGGGGGAGAAGAAGGGCGGAAATGGTGGGGGAAAGGGAGAGAGGCAAACCATGAGAGACTCTTGAATGCTGACAAAAACTGAGGACTGATGGATGTGGGGGGCGGGGAGGATGGGCATGAAGGAGGGCACTTTGGGGATGAGCACTGGGTGTTATGTGGAAACTAATTTGACAATAAACTATTTGTAAAAAAAAAAGATAGCCACTGCGGTATTTTCTAACAACAGGATAAGAATTACGGGAAGCCCTGAGGATTTGGTTCCTTGTCGCTGTGTTAAATGGGAACTGTATTTCCTAAAACCCCCTCTCTTGGACGGTCCTGGGTTAGGGTCAGCCATGAGAGGAGTGTGTCCAGGATCTGAAAGCACAAGTGGAGAAGCGGACAGGGTCAGGGTGGTGAGCTCCACATGAGGCTGTAGTGGGGCCACAGCCCTTCCAGCACCTGAGGTAGGCCCATGTGAAGCCCCAAGGGTAAAGGGGCTTTACCATGGGGTCTTCTGAAGGTCACCCCAAGTCATCGAGGTGGAAGGTGATGAGAGACAGACTGAGCTTCTGGGTGTTGTGGCTCTTCCAGCTCCAATCTTTTCTCCCTGATTACATGTCCAGCCAGAGGCACACAACAGCCTTCCAGAGACTTCTCCCAGCCCCTAAAAATGCATGGGGTCACATTCTCATGCTTAATTCCTCTTCCACATCCCTCACTGTGATGGTTACTCTTACAAGTCAACGTGACTGGACCAAAGGATGCCTAGACACTTGGTAAAACATTATCTCTGGGTGGGTCTGTGAGGATGTTCCTGGAAAAGATTAGCATTTGGATCAGTCGACTGAGTCAAGCAGACGGCCCTCAAGGATACATGTGGGGAGCATCCAACCCACTTGGCTGATGGCTGAATAGAACAGAAAGGTGGAGGAAGGGCAAAGTCTCTGTGTTTGAGCTGGGATATCCATCTTCTGCCCTCAGACACAGGTGCCCCTGGCTCTCAGGCCTTCAGACTCAAACTAACACCACTGGCTAGCCTAATCCTTCAGCTAGCAGATGGCAAGCAGATAATGGGACTTCTTGGCTTCCATAATCGCATGATTATGGATATATATGGAGATATATATATCTATATGTCTGTATCTCCATATATATCCATTCTGTTGGCTGTCTCTCTGGAGAACCCTAATATAATCACCAAACCCAAAGTGAGGCACAAAATGCACGCAAATGAGTTAAGTAAACCTCACTATAGCCCTCCATGTGATGTTAAACACTTGTTAGAAGTTAAAAAACAAAGTATTTAAAGACCACTGTTTGCTTACAATGGGAAAAAATATCAAGCTAAAATCAAATTTATTATTCACACTCTATAGAATAAAAACCAAACAGAAAGAAGGCTACATTCAAGTACACCAGAAAGGTAAACAGGAATTCAATCTAGGTGGAACTAGGAATTTGCTTTCCTTTTCTAGTATTTTCTAATTTAAAATTCTTTAATTTAATTTTAATTTAAAAATTAAAAAATTAGACATTTTATGTAAGTTCTCAGAACTAAACTTCTTTAGGGTTATATGGAGAAGCAACCCCGCCCCCCGAAAAAACAAAATAATATTGAAGGAAAAGAAAAAGGCGGAGAATGGACACTACCCATCTTTAAGCCTTTCTATAAAACTACAGTAATCAAGACATTGTAGCAAAAGAACAAATTAGCCAAAAGTAGGCAAACAGATCAAACGAACAGGACAGAGAGCCAAGACACCGCTCTGCATAAAGAACTGGACGAACTGATCTCTGACAAAGGAGCAAAGAATATGCAATGGCGAAAATTCAGTCTTTTCAACAAATGGTCCTAGAAAAACTGGACATCCACGTGCAACCAGAAGGATCTAGACACAGACTTTGCACAAAAATTAACTAAAAATGGATCACAGACCTAACAGTAAAATGTAAAACTTCAGTGGGAAAAAAATAGCTGAAAAAGATCACATAGGAGAAAATCTCAACCACCCTGGGTGTGGCGATGACGTTTTAGATACACCAAAAGTATGATCCATGAAAGAAATAACTGAGAAACTGGAGTTCTTTAATATTAACAACTCCATGAAAAGAAATCTCAAGAGAACGAGAAGAGGGGCACCTGGGTGGCTTAGTCGGTTAAGCGTCCAACTTTCACTTAGGTCATGATCTCGTGGTTCGTGGGTTCGAGCCCCGCGTCGGGCTCTGTGCTGACTGCCAGCTCAGAGCCTGGAGCCTGTTTCAGTCTGTGACTCCCTCTCTCTCTGACCCTCCCCTGCTCAGGCTGTCTCTCTCTCTCTCCTAGAAATAAATAAAAACATTTTTAAAAAATTAAAAAAAAAGAGAACAAGAAGACAAGTCAGAAACTGGAAGAACATATTTGCAGAAGACACATCTGGTAAAAGGCTGTTATCCGAAATATGCAAAGAACTCTCAAAGCTCAAAATAAGAAAACAAACAACCCAATTTCAAAAATGGGCCAAAGACCTTCACAAACACCTCACCGAAGATGGACAGGAGGCAGATAAGCACACGAGGAGATGTTATACATCATATGTCACCGGGGAGATGCAGGCTCAAGTAACAGGGAGACACCACTCACTTTTATCAGAATGGCCAAAATCTAGAACACTGACGATGCCAAATGCGAGCAAGGATGTGGAGCAACTGGAACGCTCCTTCACTGGTAGAAGGCATGCAAAACGGTACAGCCACTTCGGAAGACAGTTAACTGTTTCTTATAAAACCCAACAAACTCTTACTCTCCACAATCCAGCCATCACACGCCTAGGTATTCACGTGAAGGAGTTAAACTCTTAGGTCCACACAAAAATCTGCACACAGCTCTTTAGCTCAGCTCTATTCATAACTGCCAAAACTTTGAAGCTATTGAGATGCCCTTCAGTAGGTGAATGGGTAAGCTGCAGTGCATCCAAACAGTGGAATATGATTTAGTGCTAAAGAAATGAGCTATCAAGCCCCAAAATGACATGGAGGAAATGTAAATGCAGATTACTAGTGGAAACAAGCCAGTTTGAAACGGCTATGTACTGCAGGAATCCAACTATATGACACACTGGAGGCAAAACTATAAAAATGATAAAAATATCTGTGGTTTCCAGGAGCTTGGGGGAGGAAGGCAAGGATGAATAGGTGGAACGTTGGAATTCTGGGGCAATTCTGTATGATTATTATAATGGTACATACAGGTTATTATAAATGTGTTCAAACCCATAAAATATGCAAGACCAAGCGTGAACCCTATGTAAACTACCGACTTTAGATATGATGTGTTAAAGCAGGTTCATCCGTCCTAGCCAACGGACCCCTCTGGTTGTGAATGTTGGTAAAGGGGGAAGCTATTTACATGGGGGACAAGGAGTATATAGGAAATCTGTACTTTCTGCTCAATACTGCTGTGACCCTAAAAGTGCTGTAAAAACTGGTCTATAAAAAAATTAGTCAATTTTTTAAGAATCATTATATACAGCAAGAATTAAATTCTAAACTATTTATTTCCCCCTTAGGTTTTTTTTTTTTTTTTTACATTTTGTTTGTTTGTTTGTTTGTTTTTAAAGTAAACTCTCGGGCACGTGGGTGGCTCAGTCAGTTAAGCGTCTGAATTCACACAGGTCATGATCTCATGGTTCATGGGCTGAGCCCTGCATCAGGTTCTATGCTGACAGCTCAGAGCCTGGAGCCTATTTCAGATTCTGTGTCTCCCTCTCTCTCTGCCCCTCCCCCACTCATGCTCTGTCTCTCTCTGTCTCAAAAATAAATAAACAAAAAAAATTTTTTAATAAATAAATAAATAAAAATAAAGTAAACTCAACCCCCAATGTGATCTCACAACCCTGAGATCAAGAGGCTCACGCTCTACCTAAAGAGCCACACAAGTGCCCCCTACGTTTTGAATAAATCATAAGAACTTTTTTCTAATTTAAAAAAAGGCCTTGTTTTTGGTGTATATCCAATAGAATGGCAAATCTGACTTTATTCCATTTCACTGCTAGAAACTACCTAGCTATTTTCCAGGAGAGAAGTCGAACTTCTTGGCATGATCTGGATACTCGTCTTGCCAGCTTACTGATCGTATGACCCGGAAAGAAGAATAGCAAGCATGACATAATGACAATGATCATAACTGTGATCCACTTGACTGCTCTACACTGTTGCATGTGATTCTCTCGGCATAAAAACGCTCTCCTCCTCACCACGAGTCATCTGAAAAACCACTCGCCAGTTAAGGCTTCACTTGAACTTCCTTCATCCAAAGACCCACCTGACTCTCCAATGGCATCAGCCTCCTCTTCCCAGTTACCCCTAGATATACTCGACTTGCCTGCAGCCGCTCTGGCCAATCCATATGGAATGAGTCCATCTCCAGTTGGAGGGCTTGTTAAAATTCACATTGCTGGGCCCCACCCCCAAAGGGTCCGGGGTGGGACCCCAAGAATGTGCATCTCTAACAAGTTCCCAGATGCTTAATGCAGATGCTGCCGGTCTGGGGACCACACTGTGAGAACAGCTGAGGAGACCGGACCCTTGAAGGTGAAGACTGTGCTTTACTCATCAGAGCGCCCCAAAGGCCCCAGAATGGTGCTTGGCACTTCGCAGGTGCTCAGAATTGGTTAAAGGTATTTTGATTTATTTTACTTTTTAAAATAATATGGCCAACATCACTAGGGTGCAGTACATAACACAATGTACAGAGCTAAATGGAATTTTATGACTATTTTCTTGTTCATCCTTTTGTGAATTCTAGAAACCTGAGTAAGTGTGAGGTGAAAAATGCCAAAAATCCAAGATTCCTTGCATTTGGACATACTTTGTGAAAAGCTCTCCACATTTTATGTCACTGCTGTGCTTGCTCTGTGGCTCCAGGCACCAGAAAGTGAAGGCAGAAACAAGGAGATGGATAGAGAACACTGGCTCTTCTTTGGCTCCCAACTTTCTCAACGGTATAAGCCTAAATAAACCACTTTCCAAAATGCACTGCTGTCTCTTTTATTCTGCCCCTCCTCGACCTGTACAATTATATGGTTGACTGGCAGTGCTAAGTCCACAAGTAGCACTCAGGTACTCTCACCTTCAGGCTTATAAGTTACCTTCCTGATAACAGTGGCCACCCCCTTCCTAGACATAGCTGCGAGCCCAGCTGGGGAGGCCGTTAAAGGAATCTGGACAAGAGTAGAAGCAATTCCTCTTGTGAAGGCTGGGAAGACGTCCCGGCATGCATGATTTGAGAGACGAGGGCACAGGGAGAAAGATTTTTCCAAGGAAACAATGGAATCAAACACACAGAGGTGTTAACACATATGGCACGTCCCAGCCACACGAAGACGCCTGCCCTGCAGCTGAAATGTACCATGTAATGGAACCAGGACCGGAAAACAATGTGGGGTCAGACAGCGGAAGGTCTAAAACACCATGTCACAAACAGACTCTAATCTGGATGTCGTAACTCCTGTCATAGGAGAGTGACAATGATCAGACCCGCGTGTCGGAGAAACAAGTCTGGGGGGCTGAATAAATGAGAAAGAGGCCTTGGGAGAGCCATGCTCTGCTTTCCTGATAACCAAAGATATGCTGAGCGCAACTGCAAAGGAAATGTGAAACACTCAAGTTGGTAGAGGTAGGTCTTTATCAACTACTTCATTTTCTCTTTTCCTCCTATCCCAGATCATTTCCAAAACAACTTAACGTAGGTAAAGAACTCATTGAAAACCAGACCTCTTGAGAGCCAGGGAGACAAACAAGTGTTCCAAGATATGATCCTGGACTTTAACAGATAAGAAAGACTTCACCAGGATGAACGATGCCATTTATAGTTATTGCTATTAGCATGATAGACTTTGCAGAGGAGCAAAAGCCAACATCTTCCAAAATGCACCTTACTCCCAAGTTAACAACATGTTCGGGTGATTAGAACGAGCACACTGGTTACAGAGAGGATGAAAACACACACATCAGTTAGGCCCTTTGTGAGGACAGCTTCTGAAAATAGATCAAGCAATTTCATTGATACTTCCAAATGCAGTTGTGTGTTATGGCCCATACTTCTAGTTCAAAGAGAGAACAAGGCCTACTGAACTCCGGAAACTCGAGCTTTTCTTTTAGACCAATTTTCTGAAAACATACGAAGAGAAGGCAGCAAATTAAAAAAAGGAACTGATCCCTGATGGCTGAGAAGAGAGGTTTTAATTATGCTTTAAGGTAAGGGTGATAATTGACTTACATTCTGACACATGTGAACACCAAGCCCACATGCACAAAACAACTTAATTATCCAAGACGTTCAGGGAATGTGCTATTATTCTGTGTAAGTCAATTTACCATGCAATGAAAGCTCAGTATTTCCAAAAGTCCGAACTTTTATTTTTAATTTCTTAAAAGCTCTTTCAAAAGGGAAAGAAAGCATTGTCAAATATATTACAGATCTTCCACATCCAGCCAAGATGAAATAGCAGGAGCCAGATTTATACACCCTCCTGAAATGATTTTTAGAAAAATGAATGGAATATATGAAACAATGGTTCTCAAGACACCAGACAACAGGAGCCCAGGACAGTGACCCCCAACAGACTGGACACAGATGCGGGGAGCCCCACCATTGCCCAGGAGAGGGAACCAGGTAGAGCCGCCCAGAATGTAGGAGACCAAGCTCAAATGGATTACGTGCCACCTTGCCATTTGAAACGAGCAGGCCATAGAGCTCACTGAATGCTGAACCATGTGTTTCTTGATGACAAATGGTCACCTGGTATTCTGGTACATTCTAGCACAGAGAAGACCCTGGCGAAGAGCCGGAAAGCCTTCTTCCCGACACTCCTAAACTCAAAGTCCAGGTGTGGCTTCAGAATGATTTCTGATTTCCTCTCTTCCTAACAGATCATTGCCCCCTCTCAACATCAGCCCCAGATGATGTACTTCCCAACAGGCAGAGTTCACTATGTCTCCCATTTTCCCAATTCCCAAACTCCATGGCACAGGGAGAAGGGGGCAGTCTCAGTGAAAGACCCACAGGCTCAAGAAGGAAGCCAAGAACACCACTGAGCCATCTGTGTTAACAGCTCGGCCTTTCCCGCTCTCTGTGCTGTTCTGGGCTTGCCAGACTGGTGACCTCTGGGCCGGCAGGTGGTAGGCACACAGTGAATAATTACTGACTTCATTCATTCGTTCATTAGTAAGTGAATAAAATACTGTGGTTAAAGGTCTCAGGCAATATGTATCTTCTTTTCTAAATTGATAATCTATTCATGTTCAGGTCAACCTAAACAGACCAGTGAGAAACCCGTCTGTTCCAAATGGACTAATTTCTTCACTTCCTCACTGACGGCAATCCCCAGGGATCACATTAAGAACTTGAGGGCTGCTGGCCGTGCACCCCTCTGCCTGTATTGAACCTGTTTATAGAGGAACAATGGAATCCACATTCCACAAAGAGCAGCTTCAGACTTCAGTCTTCAAGTCTGTATCTTTTTATTTTTATTTTGTAGTCTTTATTTTTGAGAGAGAGAGAGAGAGCACAAGCAGGAGAGGAGCAGAGAGGGAGACACCAAATGTGAAGCAGGCTCCAGGCTCCGAGCTGTCAGCACAGAGCCCAGTGCGGGGCTTGAACTCACGGACCGTGAGATCATGACCTGAGCCGAAGTCAGATACTCAACTGAGTGAGCCACCCAGGAGCCCCCATTCAGTCTTCAGGTCTTTAAAACCAACACCCAACTTCATTCAAGCTAGCCTTTGAAAGGCTCCTACCCCTAGGGTTTAAAGCAATAAGGTAATGCAACCATAAAGAAAGGACCAGGGGGAAGTGAGTCCTAGGTCGCTCACACCCCTCTGCTATACACAGCGTTAATAATAAAATAACTTCCACTCACATAACAACTAACAGATCAGTGACAGAACTGAGCAGGCAACTCCCATTCACGGCCCAGGAAGTGATGAGGAAAGTGGCCTGGGCTTTCTCAGTCCTTCTTTGACTTTGGGAACTCCTGGCCTGCCATCAAGACCCTCTCTCACAAGCCACCTGCTCTGTGAAGCCTCCCTTCATATCCGTAAGGAAACTTGGCCCTTCTGTCCTGTGTCATCCCACAGAACGTTAGCTCGTCCCTGCGCCAGCACATCCTCCACCGTGGGAAGTGCTTCCATCCACATTTCCATCCACCTACCTGCCTCTGGTTGTGTCGAGCTCCACAGCTGCCACACAACAGCCACCTGATGAACAGATGACCTTTGTCCCCAGTAATGTGTTCACTTAGACGAAGAAACTTCATCACTGCAGCTAACATTAAAACATTTACATTTTTCTCATCTCAAGTCACCTGTCTTTATTAAAATCTGGAAAATATATCAAACACTAGAGAAAACAGTCCTTTACTGTTAACACTGCCAGCCTTCCAAGTCTATTTTTGGTATAAATATAACCAAGTTAAGGTCATATTATATATGCAGTTAGTTGTCTTGTTTATTTTATTAACATACCCTAGAAATGTTCCCGTGTCATTAAAAAAATTATTTATGTTATATGGATATTCTATCAATGATTTAAGTAAGTAGAGATAGGGGCGCCTGGGTGGCTTAGTTGGTTAAGCGTCCGACTTTCGCTTAGGCCATGATCTCGCGGTTCGTGGGTTCGAGACCCGCGTCGGGCTCTGTGCTGACTGCCAGCTCAGAGCCTGAAGCCTGTTTCAGTCTGTGTCTCCCTCTCTCTCTGACCCTCCCCTGCTCAGCTGTCTCTCTCTCTCTCCTAGAAATAAATAAAAATATTAAAAAATAAATAAAAAATAAATAAATAAGTAGAGATAGAGGAACTGAAGGGACTCCATTTTATTTTATTTATATTTTGTTTTCTATTCTTTTTTTTAAGGGAGTCCATTTTAGAAAGACTCCATTTCTGTTATTTCTCTGCCATGCCCCATTTACTCACGTTCTATATTTTACCTGGCCTCTGAGTAAACCAAAGAAGCTATGTTCCTGCTCCAAGGAGGAAGCAAGAAAGTTAATCATTCTCTGAGCCTCATTATAGGGCCCCCATACACCTGACAACATCTAAGAAGAACCAGGTCCCAAGTATGTTCCAGGGCATTAGCCTCAAACAAACCTTGGTTGACACTGACGTCAATACCTGCTACCTTTGGCGACTGACCGAATGACATTCCCCTTCGACTGGACCCTACCCTGGATGCCTGAAGGAACACATACCCTGGACCCCTTTCCAAATAACCCCCTACCTCACAGTGATGAGGAAACTCTCTTCTTTCCCAAGTCTCCCAGATACTCTGTCTGCCTTAGTCTGCCACATACACTATTCAGTAAACTCTGCCCTCACTTTCTCCTGGCTTTGAGCTTGATTTCTCTCTTCCTCAAAGCCAAGGAGCCTCTTGGCTGGTCCTGAGGGTTCCCCCTCTGGGTCCTTGGACCCAGCCAGCCTACATCAATTTCTTCATTTTTGGACAGTTAGATTAGTTCTAGTAGCTTCGAATGGACATTATCTTGGAATAGACTACCTATGGATAGATCTTTGCATAAATCTCAGATTGCTTTATTAAGAAAAGGTCCACCACTTGGAAGTGAAGACAAAGGAGCCTGCGAATAAGCAACTACCTTCATCATCTAGTCCTTACGAAGCCCCTAAGCACCAAACAACAAAAAGGCCTTAGAGGGGACCATATTATTAAGTCACACATACGGATTTGTGGAGTTGACACACTTATGCTGTGTTTCTCAAGCAGGGCACTGGAGAGAGTTAACAGATCTGTGCACAGACACCTACCTTAAACTAACGTGTTAAGGCGTAAACTCTTTTTCTTCTTTTCTTCCAGCTATCTCTCTCCCATATCCTCCTCTTTACTCCCTACTAACCGTGCAGAAGCCCTTTCAAGGTCAAACCAGAGTTTCAGAACCTTGGGACTATTGGCATTTTGAGCTGGATAATCTCTGGTCATGAAGAAAGTAGAGGGGGCTCAGTGCATCGTAGGATGTTTAACACAGTAGGGGTCCCTGGCCCCCCACCCAGTAGGTGTCTGTAGCAAACCCCCGAGCTGCAATAATCAAACTAACTCCAGACACCGCCAAATGTCTCCTGGAGGGCAACTTCATCTCTGGCTGAGAAATGCTGATTAAATTAACCACTTAGTTACTTGATGATAAAGGCAGGGATATGGCCAACCAGAACTGAGAATCTGGTCTCAGCTACTTTGCTAACTATAATCAACTGATGGTGTTCACTTGATATCATGTTGGGGGGGGGGGGGAAGGGGGAGAGGGCTACAGGTGATTGGTGATGTCTGCCATGGGCCGGGAATGGGTATTTGCCACCTCCATTTATTCACCAAAAAAAAGCTGAACAGGAGGTGGGGATTGGCCCAACGTTCAAAACTTGCCTGCAAAGAGATCTAGTGCCATCTGCCCTGGAGTCTGTAAGATAAATAACAAAAGCCTTACATGCATCCTACTCTTTAAAATGTATTTGAGGGGTGCCTGGGTGACTCAGTCAGTTAAGAGTCCAACTTCGGCTCAGGTCATGATCTCATGGTTTGTGGGTTTGAGCCCCACATCAGGCTCTGTGCTGACAGCTCAGAGCCTAGAGCCTGTTTCAGATTCTGTGTCTCACTCTCTCTCTGACCCTCCCCTGCTCATGCTATCTCTCTCTCAGAAATAAATAAAACATTAAAATTTTTTTAAATAAATAAATAAAATGCATTTGAGGGGCGCCTGGGTGGCTCAGTTGATTGAGCATCCAACTTCGGCTCAGGTCATGATCTCAAGGTTCATTAGTTTGAGCCCCACTTCAGGCTCTATGCTGACAGCATGGAGCCTGCTTCAGATCTTCTGTCCCTCTCTCCAGCACCTCCCTGCTGGTGCTCGCTCTCTCTCGCTCTCTCTCAAAAATGAATAAACATTTAATAAAATAAAATTTTAGGGGCGCCTGGGTGGCTTAGTCGGTTAAGCGTCCGACTTTCGCTTAGGTCATGATCTTGCGGTTCGTGGGTTCGAGCCCCGCGTCAGGCTCTGTGCTGACTGCCAGCTCAGAGCCTGGAGCCCGTTTCAGTCTGTGACTCCCTCTCTCTCTGACCCTCCCCTGCTCACGCTCTCTCTCTCTCTCTCTCTCCTAGAAATAAAAAAAAAATAAAATAAAATAAAATAAATAAAATTTTAAATAAAATGCACTTGACTGATAACATCCTACGAAATGATCCTTAGGAGAAACGTAATTGTTTCGCATTAATTATAAACTTACTCTGGGTGCCTGCAGGGCTGAGTCAGTTAAGTGACTGACTTCAGCTCAGGTCATGATCTCACAGTTAATGAGTTCAAGCCTCTGTCTCTGTGCTGACAGCTCAGAGCCTGGAACCTGCTTTGGATTCTGTGTCTCCCTCTCCCTCTGCCTCTCCCCCACTCACACTCCGTCTCTGTCTCTCAAAAATAAGCGTTAAAAAAAATTTTTTTAACTTCCTATACTATCTGAGCAAGCTGTGCATCATCAAAGGCTGGTAAGAAACGGAGCTGACTCTACCCACACAGCCTCAAAAAGCTGGCAGCATTGAACGTTAACCCAAAAAAGCCATAATTTTCATGAAAGAAAATGGAACCACGTTCTTCTGCACCATGTAATCCATGTGTAAAGAAACAGAGAGAAGACGCTCTCCAAAAAACACTGGTTGAACAATAATATAAGGACCGATGGAGAACAAATCAAGATGACAAAGAAGAAAAGTATGGATTACTTCTACTTCCGGTTGTGAACAGGCTCTTGATTCTCCACAACGTAACCCTGCACCATTACTAACCTCCCTGTGCCTCAGCCTCGGTTTTCCTCATCTGGTAAAACAGGAATAAAATAGCACTAACACCTTCTAGTGTTGGTATGATGAGGAAGTAATAACCGAGGCTAGAGACAGTAAGCGGTCTATAAATGTTAGTTAATACTGCTTGATGCCAGGACTATATTCAGTCTAGAAAGCATCCACCAGCCTGTGTCATATTTGCCAGTAACTTAGCAACGGGTGGTGTTGAGAAACTAGAAGCCCAGAAAGTCTCATTCAAAGCCTCGGTATTCACACCCTAGTTTCCCCTTACAACTGCAATTTTCCCAAACTGTATCTCACTGCAGGTCCAAATATTTCTTTTCACTCCATCAACTTTCCTTGCTGGAATTTAGGAAAACTGTCTACACTTGTCCCTCCCCATCTCACATATGCCCCTAGCCTGATTTCTGACAAAATGAAGTAAACTTGACCCATTTCAAAAATCACAACACAGGGACACCTGAGTGGCTCAGTCGCTTAAGAGGCCAACTCAGTTTCAGCTCAGGTCATGATCCCAGGGTTGTGGGATCGAGCCCCACATCAGGCTCTGCACTGAGCATGGAGTCTGCTTAGGATTCTCTCTCTCCCTCCCTCTCTGCCCCTCTCCCACTCGTTCTCTCCCTCCCCCCCTCAAAATAAAAAAAAACTTTAAAAATAAAAAATACAAATCACAATACAAATGGCCAAGTCAGTAGCAGATCTTGTCAGAGTCTTCATGCTCCCAGATCAGTGATTCTAAGCAGACGAGGTTAAGAAAATCTTCACGCCTTCAATGAGTTTGAAGAGACAAATGAGAGAGAGAGAGAAACCATCCATTGTAGTTAGTTGTGGAGGGAAAGCAGCACACCTCCCATGCTCCCCGTTCTGGTCTCCAGCACCCCATTATGGAATGAGGCACCAGAAGGTAAGATCCTAGTGTGTTCCCAAAGCAGAAAAATATCAACCAAGATAATCACAGGCCATGGAGAAGAAGAGATGATAACCCTCACCATTTGACGAGCTGATCTGAACGGGTCCACACATTTTACCAAACCTAGAACATGGACAGAAAAATCAACTGGGATTTTGTCTGTTCAAATTCTCTTTTCATTTTGAAAAGACTCGCTTTTTTCTGTGTGAATAAGCCCAGCATGACAGCATCATGGAACCTTGGGTCTAGAAGATACTTGGCAATCATTCTACACATCATTTCTCAAGATGTGGTCAAAGCAACTCCCACAACAGAATTACATGGACACTTGTCTGAAATGAAGATTGACAAGTTGGTGTTGAACAAACTCATACCGTCTTCCTCTTGTCTACATTTCTCAGCCTCTTTGAAAGAGAAATGTGACCAGGTGACTTGATTCTACCCAATAAAATGGGAGGGGAAAAAACTGTGTCCTCCTCATTCAAGCCTTTGTGCTCTCTCCCCTCCCATGATTTGACTCACAGGAATACAGCAATCAAGGAAGACAAGTGTTAGAATGACAGGATCACCATATTAAAGGGGACTGGACCCTGGAATCACATTTGGGAGAGAACATTACATGGACAAAATATAAACTTTGTTGGGTTAAGTCACTGTCATTATGAATTTTCTCTCAGGAGTTCGCCTTCCCTGGTGAATAATGCAGAGGTAGTGTCCTATCTTAAACATATCAAGTAAGAATCTAGAGGATGTTAAAGAAAAGCCATTCTGACAGCTGTTAAAGTGGTAAGGAAGACATTATTGGAGATTTTCAGTAGGAATATTGTAAGAGGGGAGAGAAGTCAAACTCAAATACAACAAGAACAAGTGGGGATTTATAGCAAAGGAGCAAAGGAGGGGGTCGGTGGATAGAAAAATCAGCCAAGGAGACATCAACGGGGATTCCTACTAAATTGGCATAACAAGATTCTTGGTGAAGGCAGGCCAAGGATGTAAAATGTGGGGGGTGAAAAATTTGATCAGATATGGAGGTTGGGGATAACTTAGCAGGATTCTTTGCAAAGACTGGGCAGCAGGAGCCAAGGTCAAGGCTGAGGGGGGAAAAAATGCTCAATGAAAGAGAGCTGATTAAATTCAGTCCCGAAGAGAGACTTCATCAAGGTGGGGCCCTGGAATCCTGCAGGATTAACCACCTCATTAAGATTTAGGAAGGGAAACCCTTCGATACCAGGTCACACAGGCAAATATTGCAAGAGCCAAGACCAGGAGTCTCCAATGACCAGTCAGGTTCGATTCAGTACAAGGAACCAATATACTAAATATGAAGTTCAAATGTGACCCTATCCATGTAGGTGACCCAGGATCGAAAGCAACTTTTAACTACCGTAGAGTAATTTAACAAAAAGCATCCCTACCCTAAAAAGTGGCAATCCTGGACTCCTCCCCCTTCATGGGGCAGCTTTAACTCTGCCGAACAAAGGAAAGAAGGTCTGGGAAGGAACGGGTTACAGGAGAACCCGGAGTGGAGCAAGGCCAGGCCTGCAAATTCCCCAACTGCCTATAGTCACTGGGAATAATTAGACCCTCCGGTAATGCGCAAAGAATATGAACAGACTTTTCAGAGCCAGATCCCAAGACATTATAAAACAATAGGAAGTGGGGAGAGACAACATTTTCCCACAAGACTCTCTCTCACCTTAGAGAGCCATGTACCCCCACAGTGCAAACGTTTCAGAACTGGGTTCAGAGCCCATCAACCATTCTTCTATATATCCTAAGTTAATGCTTTGTCCTTTGAAAAAGGGGCTGAATTTTTTGAAAAAAAAATCTTAAGTTTATTTATTTACCTTCAGTGAGAGAGGAGGATGGGGAGAGAGAGAGACAGAGAGGAGGGAGAATCCCAAGCTGGAGGCGGGGCTCGAACTCGCGAACTGTGAGATCATGACCTGAGCTGAAATCAAGAGTCAGACGCTTAACTGACTGAGCCACCCAGGCAGCCCTGAAAATGGTTTTCAACAAATAAATCATGCCGAGTGAAGCATGAATATTCCTTTGGTGCCTTCTTCTGCTTCTAGCCTCTTCCCCTGCCTTGCAAATCCGCCCACTGAAGACCTGATGACCAGCAAGCCCTGCGTGACCATTTTAAATGTCCCCTTGTAAGAAACTCACCTGACCCACCACCACCACCACCGCTGGAATAAAATCCCCAGACCTTACACTCCTGTGGCCCAAGCTGTGAATCCCTTTCAGCTTTTAAAGTATAATTTGACATGCTTCTTTGGGACAAAGGCGGGGGGGGGGGGGGGGTGCTTCTTTGGGACAAAGGCGGGGGGGGGGGGGTGGTAATAATTTGACACGCTTCTCTGGGACAAAGGCGGGGGGGGGGGGATTCTATTACATAGTCGTGGTTTCTACACTGAGCCCTGAATTATTATGGTTTTCCAAGTTTTCATTCGCAAGCAGGCTAACCGTACCCCTCTGGCAAATCCCTAAAAACCAGGATTTGGAATTCACTGAAGGCAGCACAAGTCTGACTCGTCATGTAATAGAAAACATCAAACAGAGCTGGCTCCTATGCTGCCCATTTACAACATATTTCATGAGAGCCGGACCTCAGGAGTGAAACCGCCCAAAAAGCCAAAGAGAGAGGCCACAGTCTATAGACCGTTCCTCCCTGGGCCCTCCTCAGTCTCAAATTAAAATGGCCAAGAGGACAGAAACTGATGAGATTTCATTAAGAGAAAAGACTCAGGAAAATCAATCTTAAGCAGGTTAGCTCCCAGAAACAGGACCCGTGTTTATATAGACAGCATTAAAGACACAACAGCAGAAATTACAACAGTGGTTGTCAAACAACTTTTAATACACTCTCCCAAGCGGACGCACTGCGATCCAGAATTTACAGTGGCTCTTCCTACCGTGAAAAAGCACGGCACAGACAAGCCTGCACGTACGCAGGAAAACAGCTACTGAGGAATACAGCTTCCTGATTTAAAAGTAATAGATCGATAAGGCAGGCTTCTACTCAATTCCCTACCGCGTTAAATTGCAGAGGAGGGGTGCGGTAGCCACCACGCCACAATGGTTTTTAAGGATAGGGGGTCCCGACTAGTAAGTTTCAGGCTCCTGCTCTGGGAATTTACAAGGAAATAATTCAGGATAGATGACTAATTGCTACGGTACTAATTTCATATTCACATTTCCCACAAGCAGTCAGGCAAAATTTGTCAGCTTGAGGAAAATGAGACTGGACTGTTTATCAGGACCTCAGATAAATAATGACATAATATCCAAATTAACTGGAGGCTGCCTTTAAATATTTAACAATAAAAAATATATACCTCAGCAACCCTTTCTAAGAATAAAAGAAAAGTTATTCAATGACTGCTTTTGCTACAGACAAGTTTATACTCAGTAACAACTAAGTAACGTTTCTAATGGAAACATCACCTAGTATACGGAATGCATCAAATGTCCTAGGCTAACGTGAGAAAAGTCTATGGTGATGAATGGATCCTGACTTTGAACAAAACTCTTAAATTCCAGTGCCTCAGTTTCTTAATCTCTGAAATATTTTTATTTTTATTTTTATTTTTAGTGTTTATTTCCTTTTGAGACAGAGAGAAACACAGTGTGAGCAGGGAAAGGGCAGAGAGAGAGGGAGACACAGAATCCGGAGCAGGCTCCAGGCTCTGATCTGTCAGCACAGAGCCCGATGCGGGGCTTGAACTCATGAACCCACGAGATCATGACCTGAGCTGAAGTCGGACACTTAACCGACTGAGCCACCCAGGCGCCCCTCTTAATCTGTAAAATAAAGGATCTAAATACAGTTTATCACTATGCCCTAGCTTTAATATCCTGTAATGCCATCACAAGCCTTACCGTGGTTAGGACAAGTGTCTTCCAGAGTGTTCTTTAACCACAGATCTTTCATATTACATTTTGGTTTTACTGAAGGGAGGGCATCGTGTGCTCCAGAAGACTCCTTCATGTAAGGTGCACATTTTATGGGAAATGGTCTGGTAAATCAAGGAAATGTTAGGCTTCCCCTGGCCATTCCAAATGTTGTCTACAATTTCAATTAAAACAGACTCAGGCCTTTAGCAGCCACATAGTATCCTGACTCTTGTCACACGAGCTGCCCCATCACTACCTACCTGGCAGAGATTTCAGACACTCAAACTCCTGGCAACATCCAAAAATCTGTTTTATCTTTTTTTTTAAATGTTTATTTTTGAGAGAGAGTGAGCGAGACAGAGACAGAACGCAAGCAGGGGAGGGGCAGAGAGATAGAGGGAGACACAGAGTCCGATGTAGGCTCCAGGCTCTGAGTTGTCAGCACAGAGCCCGATGCGGGGCTTGAGCCCAAGAACCATGAGATCATGACCTGAGCCAAAGTCAGACGCTCAACTGATTGAGCCACCCAGGCGCCCCAAGCCTGTTCTATTTTTAAGAGGCCCACAATACCCCAAATCCTTACAAAACTCCAAGCGTTAACTTAATGCTACCATCTATTCCTTCCTGGGCTGGAACGTGACTACGGAATTTATCAGCTAGCCTTCCCTGACGCAGGGAGACAAAGGCAGTCAGGAGGAGGGGGCAACGGAGGGGAGCCAGGTTTTGTTGCCTGTTTGGGCTCGGGCTTTGGGGTGGGTCATTTCAGGAGGGTTTTGTTAGTTTTTTGTTTTGTTTTGTTTTTTAAACTCAGCCATCAGCTACAATTCCTGCAGCTAAAACCTATAAGCAACCTCTTGCAGTTACGTAGGAAGACGGGTATGTGAGTTCTGGCTATCCCGTCTGCCACGACCCGGACGCCCACTGGAGGGGCAGAGGTGGCGTGCCCTATGTCATGTGTCCCCATGATCCCGTGCACTCACTCCCACAGGGCTCACTGGACCTGCAGGGGAAGTCTGCACACAGCCTTTCTTGCTGGGACAGCACCGCACGGTCAAGTACAAAGTGACAGGTACTACTGAATGAAGAACAGGGAGCCCCGAGTCCGAATGAGAAGAACGCAGAGAAGACAAAGGACACGGAGAAAACACGGAGCGTCCACAACATACCGATGAGAGGTATTCATTCGCCACAGTCGGGAAGTGGGACAGGGAGGGTCTTCCGCTCCAGTGCTGGCCCCGCACAGCACCCAGGCCACTCTCCACCAGCCCACCAAAGCCATTTCTATCCAGAATGCTACAGGTGTGCTGTGTATCTTCAATGAGAAATGCTACAAGCAGAAAAGTTGTAAAGCATGCAAATTAAAGCAAAACAGTAAAGTTCAAAAGGAAATACTTTATTCATCATAAAAGCCGGTGTTTAAAGAAAAGCAGATTTACTGAGAAGTGAACAGGGTGGCCAAAGACATGCTCAGAAATTCTGGAGTGGACCAAGACCTGCAGCCTTGTTTACTATTAAGAATTCCAGGTCAGGGGCGCCTGAGTGGCTTAGTCAGTTAAGCGTCCGACTTTCGCTTAGGTCATGATCTCGCAGTTCGTGGGTTCGAGCCCAGCATCGGGCTCTGTGCTGACTGCCAGCTCAGAGCCTGGAGCCTGTTTCAGAGTCTGTGTCTCCCTCTCTCTCTGACCCTCCCCTGCTCACGCTGTCTCTCTCTCTCCTAGAAATAAATAAAAATAAAAAATTAAAAATTAAAAAAAAGAATTTCAGGTCAGGAGCGCCTGAGTGGCTCAGTCAGTTGAGCATCAGACTTCAGCTCAGGTCACGATCTCACGGCTTGTGGGTTCAAGTCCCGTGTCAGGCTCTGTGCTGACAGCTCAGAGCCTGGAGCCTGTTTCGGATTCTGTGTCTCCCTCTCTCTCTGCCCCTCCTCAGCTCATACTGTGTGTGTCTCTCTCTCTCAAAAACTTTAACAAAAGTTAAAAAAAAAAAAAAAAAAAAAAGAAGGTCAGGTTAGGGGATTCTGAGTGGCTCAGTTGGTTAAGCATCTGACTTCAGCTCAGGTCACAATCTCACAGTTTCTGGGTTCAAGTACCAAGTCGGTCCCTCTGCTGTCAGCACAGAGCCTGCTTCAGATCCTCTGCCTCCCTCTCACTAAATAAATAAATAAACATTAAAAAAAAAAAAAGAATTTCAGGTTAAGATAATGATACCAATACCACCCTGAACCTTTATAAACCACAATTATTAGGGACATTTGGGATCCCAAATAGGACAATAATAAAGAAAACAAGAAGAAGAGAAAAAAGGATGAAAAAATGGGGAAAAAGAGCAGAGAAGATGGAGCAAGCAGAGGAAGAAGGAAGAAACATTCCTAAGATCACTGAAAAACAACTGGATGGGGCACCTGGGTGGCTCGGTTGGTTAAGTGTCCAACTTTGGCTCAGGTCATAATCTCACAATCCGTGCGTTTGGGCCTCACGTTGGGCTCTGTGCAGACAGCTCAGAGCCTGGAACCTGCTTCGGATTCAGTGTCTCCCTCTCTGTCTCTGCCCTCTCCCACTTGTGTTCCCTCTCTTTCAAAAAATAAGCAACAAAAAAAAAGATTAGAGGAGAGAATCTAAGTTAGAAGTACACCATAGAGAAGCCCAACGACAGAGGCCATCCATGGAGGTGCCGTGCAAACATCCATTCCCACTCTGCCTCTGACTTCGGGGTACAACTTCCCTCTCATTCACAACTCCACACTGAGCCGCTCTCGGAAGGCACAGACAACTAGGACCAGACAGGCTGGAAAACCTCCAAATTCTGGGCATGAGTGTTTTGGGTCAGAGAGTCCAACTTTATCCAGTCGAGTCCCCTGGCCTCCACTCCTAAAGATCCCTACCGCCAAGGTACTCGACCTCTCCCTGCCTCGGTTTCCCCATCTGCAACACCAAATGTGCTAACAGCATCTGCCTGCACGGACTGCTCTGGGGAGTCAATGAAGCAATGCATGCTAAGGACTTAATCCAATTAAGATGAAGTACCTGGTACTTCCCCAGAGAAACCTGCCTGGCAATTGTCACAACTCCCTTTTCTGTCTTGGGCAGGGCTGGGTTTGGCATCAGGACACTCTGCTCCATAAAGTACCAGGAGAGCGCCCTCGGATCCACCAAGAACAAGCCAAACCTGCTCGCACACAGGCATAATGGAAGGAGGCAGAGAAGCAAATGTCTGGCAGGCTATGGATGGGGCCGGGGGGGAAGGGGGGAGCTTCAGCAACCACATACCCTCCAGTCTCGCCTCCCCCCTCAGTGTGGAATCTCTGGGATGTTGGAGATGTCCGTGAAGGCTGCAGCTGCAGGAAACAGGCCTCTCTGGGCCCTGCGGGCATTACTGCCCTTCTCCCTGCTGGCCTGGCCGCCCCTTACACAGAGGCAGGGCTCTACTCCCTCCCCTTCCCAGATAACTTCAGCGCCTACCAAAAGAATCAGGATCCTCTCCAAACCATCTCCTTTCAAAGGGGCCGCTCCCAAGTTCCTTATAATAAACAAGAGAGTGTCTCCTATTGCAGAGAAGCAAGTCTAAGACACACTTCTCCAGCGAGTTTCCATAGGAAGCAGTTCCTACATAACCAGGACTTTCAGTACTTTCCTCCAGCACTGCTGTCAGGAAGCACTGCTCTTTCTCAAGAGTTCCCTGCTTCCCACCCAGATCTAAGTTCCTCTCTGCATCTTACTTCCTGTGCTTTGCAAAGTGCGGAACACATGGTCGCATCCCAAAGACCCAACGCAAAGAGCCACCCTGACTCTCTGAGGGGCCAGGGACATGGTGGCCTCTCCCCCTTTGACAGTCCAGGAAAGCAGTCCTTAGGAGGCTTCAGACATCATTAAATAGTAACTAATCAATCCAGAAGTCAATTAAGCTAAGAAGGTACATTGAGGATTTAAGAGGAAAAGGGGCCACGCAGGATGGATAAGGCCAAGCCCCACCCCCGGTGCTGGAACAGACCTCATCATCTGGGTTACACTGCGGGGTGATCTGTAGCTCTGAGGCGAGCACACATCAGGCAGCAGGTGCGGCCGGTAAGGGGGCCACAGGCATTCTCGTGCTGGCCATCGGTCGTGCCCGCTGCTGTCTTGGATGCCCAACCACGGACAGGGCCAGCCGAAGGGACAGGAGTCATGGGCGACTCAAATCGCCAAAGAGCATGCTTGACTTAGTGCATCACATTTTTCTCCTGTTTTTTAATTCAGGTAATTCATCCAACGTTATTTTAATTAAAAAAAAAAAAACAGTGTTGTCTAGAGGGAAGTTAGCCAAGTCTACACGTGGTTGAATAATCCAATTCAAGCGACCTTGATGATTTCAACATGAAGGTGGAGAGGAGCAGGGGTGGGGAGAGGCGGAAAGGGTGAAAAACACCAGGTGTAAGTGGTGTTCAGAGAAAAGAGCAATCAAGGAGGCTAGGGAGGGGTGGGGCGATGGCTTCGGAGGATTAACAAGAGGGACTCCTGAGGACACCCCTGGAGGGACAGACAAGCTACAAACCATCAGGGCAGGAGCTCAGGAATGAGGCAACTGGCTCATCAGAAAAAGGCTGTCCAATCAGGCTCACATCAGACTCTAGGAGCACTCAACGTGTGTGTGTGTGTGTGTGTGTGTGTGTGTGTGTGTGTGTGTGTGTGTGAGAGAGAGAGAGAGAGAGAGAGAGAGAGACAGAGAGAGAGAGAGAGAGACAGAGAGAGAGAGAGACAGAGAGAGAGAGAGACAGAGAGAAAGAGGGAGAGAAAGACTGTCAGAGAGAGCGATACAAAAGTCAGGGTTTAGGAAATAAGATTTCAAAGGGCATCTCAAGGGCATTACTTCACTCAGTAAGTGAAGGGATAATAAAATGACAAAGAAAACCATATATCAACACTAACACTTGGAATAAAAACCTGGTGGCTGGGAGATTAGCGGTGATGCTAACAGATACCAGGGAGTCAGAAGTGGAGAAACACTGAGTCTGGTTTCAAGATGAAATTCCCAGATCAGTGAGCCACTCTGTGGACAGCACACCCTAAGGGGACCCCTGATGACCCCCACCCTTGTGCGACCCCTCACCTTGATTGTGTGCAGGACTCACGAGTTGCATTTATTTTTTTATTTTTTTTAAACCTTTTTTTTAATGTTTTATTTATTTCTGAGAGAGAGCGAGCGAGCGAGCAGGGGAGGGCCAGAGAGAGGGAGACACAGAATCTGAAACAGGTTCTGAGCTCTGAGCTAGCCATCAGCACAGAGCCTGACACGGGGCTCAAACCCACAAACCGTGATATCATGACCTGAGCCGAAGTTGGACGCTTAACCGACTGAGCCACCCAGGACCCCACACGAGTTGCAGTTAAACAACGGAAAAGCAAAAGTGATGGGACATCACCCCACCGATTACATTTCATTATAGAAGATCCGTCTTAGTAGGCAAAGCCTGTTTTTTGTGAGAGGGAGAGAAAGTGCCCCGTGTATGTACGCAGGACAGGGTCAGACAGGGAGGGAGAGAATCTTAAACAGGCTCCAGGCCCAGCATATATGCGGGATTTGATCTCACCACCATGAGATCATGACCTGAGCTGAAATTAAGAGTCAGAGGCTCAACAGACTGAGCCACTCAGGTGCCCCAGCAGACAGGGCCCTTAAAAAGCACATTGCCAGGAGCGCCCTGGGTGGCTCAGTCCATTAAACATCCAATCTTGATTTCGGCTCAGCTCATGATCTCGTGATTCAGGAGTTCGAGCCTGGCGTGGGGCCCTGTGCTGGCAGTGAGGAGCCTGCTTGGGATTCTCTCTCCCCCCTCTTTCTGCCCCTCCCCTGCTCCAAGATAAATAAACTTAAAAAAAAGAAAAAGAAAAAAAGGCAAACTGCTAGGCTGTGAACTGCCTAGAGAGGGGGTCATGTGGCAGGAAACGGGGATGACTGCTACGAGGTGAGGGTGGCCTCAGCTGAGCGCCAGTAAGAACCCAGGGCCCTCAGTCCCACAACCGCAAGGTAATGAATTCTGCCCACATGAGTGAGCTTGGAGGCCAGTTCTTCCCCAGGCCAGCCCCCCGATGAGAAGGCAGCTGGCCAACACTTGGGTTATGACCTTGAGACCCACCGAGCTATGCCCAGACTCCTGACTCACAGAACTGTGAGATCATATGTGTGTGTTGTTTTAAGACCCTAAGTCTAGGGTTACTCGTTATACATTTCTCAGAAACTGGAGTCACTGGGCTAAAGTTCAGGAGAGAGGTCAGGTTTGGACCTGTGTCCATAACACAGTAGATGAGGGTCCACGTCCTGGAAGCAAATGTCCGGGATCGAGCCCCGGCCCCTCCTAGCTGGGTGGTCACAAGCGAATTACGTATTCTCTCCATACCTCAATGTCTTCATTCATAAAATGGGATAAAAGAAAAAATTATAGTACCTATTACCCAAGGTTGCTAATGATGATTATACCACCAAGTAACTGTTGAATGCTAAAAACAATACCTGCTTAGGGTAAGCACTGCTGGGGGAGGGGCTGGGTTAGGTTCTCAAAAAGCTGAAAGTGCTAAGAAAGGCAAAGCCTCGAGCAAGGGAGGGAAAAAAAGATGAGCCAAGGGCAAAGTTAGGGTCAGATAGAAAGTGGCCAGGAGGGCGAGCACTGATACAGTCCAAAGTCACACTCAGCAAGGCAAGAGAGAGCATAGGTGGAGGGAGGCCAAGAAGTATCAGGGAGGGGCGCCTGGGTGGCTTAGTCCGTTAAGCGTCTGACTTTCGCTTGGGTCATGATCTCGCAGTTCGTGGGTTCGAGCCCCGCGTCGGGCTCTGTGCTGACTGCCAGCTCAGAGCCTGGAGCCTGTTTCAGAGTCTGTGACTCCCTCTCTCTCTGACCCTCCCCTGCTCACGCTGTCTCTCTCTCTCTCTCTCCTAGAAATAAATAAAACATTAAAAAAAAAAAAAAAAAAAAGAAGTATCAGGGAAAGGAGTGGCCAGAGGACGAAGGCATTTCCATAGGTTAAAGCTGGGGGGGAGGGGGGGTGGGCAGAGGGGGGCAGATGCCTGGGTGGCTCAGTCGGTTAAGCGTCTGATTTCAGCTCAGGTCGTGATCTCACGGTTTGTGGGTTTGAGCCCCACGCCGGGCTCTGTGCTGACAGCTCAGAGCTTAGAGCCTGCTTCTGATTCTGTGTCCCCCTCTCTCTCCGTCCCTCCCCCACTCGTGCTCAGTCTCTCTCTCTCTCTCTCAAAAATAAACAAGTATTAAAAAAAAAAAAAAAAAGAGCAGGAAGCGGGGTGGGGGGTGTGACTGGCCTCCAAAGACTGAATGACCTGACCTGACTTACCTGGCTATACTCTTCTCCACTCGCCCCTCACCCACACTGGCCTTCCTGCTCAGACACAGCAGGATGTGCCCCTCAGAGCCTCAGCACCATCTCCTCCCGTCTCTTCCCAGAATGTTCTTCCTTGACACCCAGACTTCTGCCCGGTGCTTGTGCAGAAGCCTCTTCTCATCAGGGCAGTCTTGACCGACATATTTAAAACTGCACCCCAGTGGCTTAGTCGGTTAAGCATCCAACTTTCGCTTAGGTCATGATCTCGCGATTCGTGGGTTCAAGCCCCGCGTCGGGCTCTGTGCTGACTGCCAGCTCAGAGCCTGGAGCCTATTTCAGAGTCTGTGTCTCCCTCTCTCTCTGACCCTCCCCTGCTCACGCTCTCTCTCTCTTTCTCTCCTAGAAATAAATAAAAATATTTAAAAGAAAAATAAAAATAAAAAAAATAAATAAAACTGCACCCCAGCTGCCTGGCGCCCTGCTGTATTTTTATCTGCGGCGTCAAGCCCCTGCTACCATTCTACAAGATTCATTATTTGCTACGTTGACTGTTTCTGTCTCCCCTGCTTCACAGGGTTCTGCCTATATTTTCTGCTGATAAATTCCAAGGGCTTGGAACACAGCGGAGCTCAAAACAGGTACTCAGAGAAATGACAACCAAATGCAACTTATACTTCAGAACCAGATCCTTTTGCTTATAAAGGACATGATGGGAACAAGAGGGGAAATCTGATTTGGCTCTGAGCCTTAGGAGGGAGTCGTAGGTCAGTGATAATGTCCCGATGTTGATGCCTACATTGCAGTTACACAGAACGTTGTGGTTGTAGGCAACGTGACCATGAATTCCAGGATGGGGGAGAATCAGTCAGTAAGCTCCTCTCAAGCGGCTGCAAGGAGGGGAGGAAAGACTTCTCTTGGACTATGCTCCCAACTTTCTGTGACTGCTTAAATTTTATTTTATTTTTACATTATTAAAAATTAAAAAAAAAAAAAAACAAAAAACACTTGGCGCACCTGGTTGACTCAGTCGAGGAATGTGCGACTCTTGATTTCAAGGTCATGAGTTCAGGCCCCACACTGGGTAGAGAGATGACTTAGATAAATAAAACTTTAAAAAATAAACAAAAACCTTGTCTAGGTAGTAACAACACAAAAACAACAAAAAGGCCTAAAAAGATACTCATCACTTTATTATAAACGGTTATTTCTGGAAAGGACAATGAAATTCATGGGGAAACAGAAGAGGAACTTTCATTTTTACTCTGCATTGTTTTCATGCACAAAAAAAACCATATATTATTCATAGGATATTTAAATAACAAAATATTTGAGGGGAAAAAAGGTTGGTCCACAGAAATGACACGTACGCCAGACCATAATCCTCAATTAAAAAACCCAGGGGCGCCTGGGTGGCTCAGTCAGTTAAGCGTCCAACTTCAACTCAGGTCATGATCTCAAAGTTCATGAGTTCGAGCCCAGCATCCGGCTCTCTGCTGTCTGTCCCCCTCTCTTTCTGCCCCTCCTGCACATGCATGCTCTCTCTCTCTCAAAAATCAATAAACACTAAAAAAATAAAAATAAAAATAAAACCTCCAGACCCCAAGCAAAGACAACACTCATTCCGACACTCACCCTCCTCTCCCTTCTGAGTCTTCCAGATGCTCTGTGTCTGTTCTATGTCTTCAATAAACTCTGCTCTCAGGTCTCAGCTCCCATTTGATTTCCATCCTATGCGAAGCCAAAGATCCTTTTGACTGGTCCCACTGGACCCCTCCAGATCCTCAGACCCAGCCCGTATCCCCACCACTTGCTAGGGTCACCGCAGGCACAGAGAGGGCAAGACCTGGTGGAAACCAGCAGCGGAGGGGCGTGAAGGCAGCCCCCCTGCCCACCTGGGGAGGACAAGCTTCCTCCAGCTCCTGTCCTCACATCTGCCCCCGGCTCCAGACAGACGGACTTTGCCAGCAATACTGCCAGCATCCACTGGGCTTGGAAAATGCTCTCTGAGAGGTTACAAAATTGACAAATGCCTCATACTGTATTTACATTTTTTAAACTGCAAACAACGTTGCAATTTACCAAATTTACCGATTTGTAAACACTTATGGTTACACAATCCCCACATATCCATAAGCCAACTTCAACTGTTTGATCCTGTTTCACTGTAACCCTCCCGCCGCACCAGATTCCTTATGGTGAAAAAAATCTGGAACATCGAATTACGCCATCCATAAATACAGAATGTATTGCTAAAAGAGAAGGACCTTTTCCCTAAACATCAACACTATTTATACACCAAAATTCCTCTATGCTACCAATTATCCATTTAGTTTCTAAATGTCTCTGATATTCTCTCTCTCTCTCTCTCTTTTACACACACACACACACACACAGAGTAGGTCTGTTCAAATCAAGTTGTAAACAAGATCCACACATTTTGTTTGGCTGATTTGTCGATTCCTTTATTTAGGACTTTCTCTTTCTTCCTCATTTTATTTCCTTTGCATTTCAGTTTCCCCTTTGCAGTTACATGTCTATGCCATTTAAGGAATTCTTCTGTCCCTCCCTTTCTCTGTCTCCACTCATCTCCTCCCTGATCATCTTTTTTAAAAATATTTTGTCAGTAAATCCTTGATGTGCCTGAAACAGCAGCACTCGCGGCTCGGGCTCTAGCATAGACCCCGAGGAGAAGGAAGAGTCCCCACAGAGCTCTGCTAATCACACCACCAACCTATACAGCAAACAAAAGTGCAAGAAAATTCCCCAGAAACACCCATCTGGGCATCACTCTGCAATTAGCCATGACTTGGGTGAATCACCGTCCTTCCTTTGGGCCTTAGTTTCCTCCTCTTTAACGTATGAAGATGCTGTGGCGCCTAGATAGCCCAGTTGATTGAGCACTTGACTTCGGCTCATGTCACGATCTCAGGGATTTTGAGTTCAAGCCCCGCATCAGGCTCTGCACTGACAGTGCACACCCTGCTTGGGATTCTCCCTCTCCCTCTCTCTCTGCCCCTGCCCCCCCCAAAATAAAAAAATAAACTTAAAAAAATGATAAAGAGTGACACAAAAGATTAAGAGTAACAGCTCTTTCTGCCCAAGGGTCCTGTCCCCATGCTTTAATAAAACCACATTTTTGCACCCCCACCAAAAAAGAAGATTAACGGTAGAACCTTGGGTGTGTAGATGTTTCTAGACCAGTGGTTCTTAACAGGGGGGATTTCATTTCGCTTTCCCCAGGGATATCTGACAACATCTGGTGACACCCCGGTGTCACAGCTGGGGTGGTGTGTGAGTATCTAACGGGCAGAGGCCCAGGGTGCTGCTAAATATCCAACAATACACAGGACAGTGTGCACCACACACTCATCCAGCCCGAAGTGTCAGCAGTTCTGAGGTTGAGAAAGCCCGAGAGAATCCCCTTGTGACCCAAGTGAAACTGTGCTTGGGGTTTCAGGGGGCGGCTACTGAAGTCTAAAACCACAGGACATGCGCCCTGTGCTATGAGCTTTTGCACCGCAGGCCACTCCAGCACGTGGGGTTTGATAAAGAGTCTGTCTTGGTTTGGTTTTGCTTCGTTATCAAGGTAAATCAGGACACGTATTTCTGAATCTGAACCCTTCCCTCAACATAGTCATCCCGGGAAATTATTTAGAAGACATCGTCAAGGCACCTGGGTGGCTCTGTTGGTTAAGTGTCGACTTCGGCTCAGGTCATGATCTCACAACTCGTGGGTTTGAGTCCCGCGTCAGGCTCTGTGCTGACAGCTCAGGGCCTGGAGCCTGCTTTGGATTCTGTGTTTTCCTCTCTCTCTCTGACCCTCCCCTGCTCATGCTGTCTCTCTCTCTCTCTCAGAAATAAATAAAACATTTTTAAAAAATAAAAAGAAGAAGACATCGTCGAACTGAAGAATTTACCCTGCGTCATGGACCAGGCTCTGGATGATAGCACCCATGCTGCGGCAGCCTCACTGAGGCAACAAATCACTAGTGACCTTGGGACCCTTCGGCTCTAAAAGTGACAGGCAACGAACAGGCCAGTGAGTAAAAAAGAGAGCTCCCACGCGCCTCCCCTCCCCCCGGTACCATGATGAGACTAGAGCAGTGGAATGGGAGGTGAGGAGGGGCTTGGGGAGATCGTGTGCTGAGGGGTGGCTACTTCATACTCGATGCTCTGGGAGGCTTGTCTGGGGAGGGCACATTGGAGTAGAGCACTGCAGGAAGTAAAAAAGACTGGGCGGGCGAGCTGGAAAATGAGGCTCCCTGACATGCAGGAGGAAGACCTGAGGCTGGCTGTATTCTAGTCCCAGAAAGGAGGTGTGGGAAGGACCCAAAGTTAAGAGGAAATGAGGTAGCCAGGGCGGAGGGGTCGGACAAATCACTGGAGGCCTCGCAGTCATGCGGAGAGTCTGGTTTTTAGGAGGAAGCCAGTGGAAGTTCCAAGCAGAGGAGTAATGAGATATGATTGCCACGGAGATCTCTCAGATGACACCGTGGACAGTGGACATCAGGCAGACAAGAACAAAAGTAGAAACAATTGGGAGGAAACTGCATTAAGAATTTTAACAAAAGGGATGCCTGGGTGGCTCAGTCAGTTAAGCGTCCAACTTTGGCTCAGATCATGATCTCACGGTTTGGGTTCGAGCCCCGCATCAGGCTCTGTGCTGACAGCTGGCTCAGAGCCTGGAGCCTGCTTCAGATTCTTTGCCTCCCACTCTCTCTGCTCCTCCCCTGCTCATGCTCTGTCTCTGTCTCTCAATAACAAATAAATGTTAAAAAATTCTTTAAAAAAAGAATTTTAATGAAAAAAAAAAAGAACTTCACCGAAATTGGGGTGCCTGGGTGCTCTGTCGGTTAAGCATGGGACTCTTGATATCAGCTCAGGTCACAATCTCGCGGTCATGAGATGGAGTCCGGCATCAGGCTTGGCACTGAGCATGGAGCCTGCTTGGGAGTCTCTCTATCCACCCCTCCCTTGCTCACGGGTGCTCTGTCTCTCAAAATAAATAAATACACTTAAAAAAAAAAAAAGAAAAGAAATTTTACCAAAAATGAAAATGACCCCAAAAAGAGAAAGATTTGCCACTGAGGAAGATAATCCCAAGGACTCGCCCCAGAGTCTAAAATCTATTTCCAAAGAAGAGGTCTCAAATCTCTGAGCAGTGGTAGTTTCTTTCAAATAAGTGCTGGGCAGTGCTGCATCCCCTCCCCAAACCAACCCACCCCCTCCCCCATTCCCATCACATCACTTCTTTCAAAAGCTAAAGCTCTGGGGTGGCTGTTTCGGCATCAGCCTCTTTACAGTCACACAGAGCCAACTTCTCCCACCAGGGGGCGATGAAGAGCACCCACCACCGGTGCCTCTGAGCAGCCTGCCTACACATGGAGCCTTGTGGGCAGGGACCTCTAGAACCAAAGAAGTAGTGAATAAAAGTTCGGATCTGCCTGGAATGTTCCTTGCCAGTACTTTCATTTGCATTCTTGAGTGCTCTGGTCTCCCAGTCTTCAAGGAGTCAGATGGAGCCAAGGTGGGCAGTAGAGAAAGTGAGGCTCAAGCTCCAAGCCTGTGAAATCATGATCTTCTCCCTGTTTCCCGGTGGTACTTTTCCTTGGACTCATAGTTCCTGGCCATATCTGCAGTGAGATGCAAAGGGCCAGAATGGGGGTGGGTCTAGAAAATGAAGTGAAGGAGGCCTCTCAGCTTGTTTAAACACAAGCCCCAGGCCAATCGGATACCAGGGCAAAAAGGGTCCTTCACCTGGTCTATGTCGGGGAATTGCCCTGAGGTGTGAGCTAAAACCACAGCCTGCATTCAGGAGTTTGTCTTCTCCTCTCTCCTCTAATCAACCCGGGGCAGTCGTGGCTGGCTGGCTGCTCAAGCTTTGGAGGAGCCTCTGTCCTAGCCCTTAGTTTATGATCTCTCTCTACCAATGAAAAGCAACTGACAAGGCAGGAAGCAAGATGTAGGATCTGTGCACAGATTTAGAAGCACTGCCGTAAGAACTAATTCAGACATCACCGCGTCCTAAGAGGTCCCTGCCTGCCCAAATGTACGCTTCATACTTCAAACAAAGATTGTTAATTACACATTATGATGCCAATTATATCCGACTGCATTATGAAACAGGATCTTTGCTAAGCAATTTTATTGTTTTAATTCTTTTCTTCTATCATTTTTAATAATTACTCTCTGGCTTTTATTACATTAAGATGCAATTAAGAAAGAAAAGTCCTTTATAGTTTAAATCTATTTCATTCCTTTTTTTTCTTACATGAAGAATTCCACAGCCTCCCAGAATAACATAGCATACAGTAGAGCTAAAAGACAAAAGGAACAACTTAGATAAAACTAGCTAAGTCCCATTTAGGGGGGAGAAAATGCAAGTCTGCTTATTTTGAAAACCCTGGCATTTACTAAAAAGATGGAGATTTTTGTTTTAATGCTTGTTTCTTTTTGAGAGAGGGACTGACAGAGTCTGAGTGGGGGAGGGGCAGAGAGAGGGAGACACAGAATCGGAAGTAGGCTCCAGGCTCTCAGCTGTCAGCACAGAGCCTGACATGGGGCTCGAACTCACGAACTGCAAGATCATGACCTGAGCTGAAGTTGGACGCTTAACCGACTGAGCCTCCTGCACCCCAGGGATGGAGAATTCATCACACAGAGGCAAAACAATCCACACAATACTAGTACATTTATACAGAAGAGAAACTTTCTACTATCCAAGGAGGATGGAATGCCAAATCAGGACTCAAATGCTAAAGCTTAAGACTACCGAATGTCTAACACTAATATTCTAATACTAACTGAATACTAATATATTCAACCATCTGCCCAGTAAAGTGACACCATTATTAAATGTGAAACTACCCAGGCTGAACTATATTTCCTATTAAGTATAAAAATGCCATCTAACCTGTAGAAGAACAAACAAAAAAATAAATAAATAAAATCCTAACAATTTTAAGCCACAATTTGTGAGGTACAGAATTTCACGTTCACACACACTAAGACTGAGTGGCATTTCAGTGACTGACAAGGAGTATTTCTGCGTGACCCATCTGCTGATTTTATTCATCCTCTACTTATTCTCTAGCCCGTGGGCCAGCCAACTTTCTTTCTGTAAAGAATCAAAGAGTAAATACTTCAGGTTTTGGTCAGGCAATTACTCAACTCTGCCTGAATGGATAAAGAAGACAACATGTAGGTGATGGACTATTATTCACCCATGAAAAAGAGTGAAATCTTACCATTTGCAATGGCACAGATGAAGCTACAGAGTATTATGCTGAGCAAAGTAAGTCAGAGAGAAACAAATACCATGATTTCACTCATACGTGGAGTTTAAGAAACAAAACAAAGGAGCAAAGGAAAAGAGAGAGAGAGAGAGAGAGAGAGACAAACCAAGAAACAGACTCTTAACTATAGGGAACAAACGACTGGTTCCTGGGTGGGGCCAGGGGTGAAATAGGTGACAGGGGATTAAGAAGTGCCCTTGTCGTGATGAGCACTGGGTAACATATGGGACTGTGGGATCACTATACTGTACACCTGAAACTAATATAACAATGTATGTTGAGAATACTGGAATTAAAAACTTAATAAAAAAACAAAAACAGGCCTGGGGGCTAGAATTTGCCTGCCCCTGGCCCAGGGCTCAGAGTGCTGGGAAAGACAGGTGAGATGGGACCCTCCTGTAGAAAGTGGCAGGAATAAGCAAAGACATGTGGGTGATTGGAAACTACCCACCAGGACGCTGAGCTCAGAGTGTTCTTCCCATCATGCCCAAAAGGGTTTTTCCGAGACCAAAACCCCAAGTCGAGAACGCGAGGGAGGAATCAGTCCTCAATGACCTTTCTACTCGGGGTACAAAGGTTCTCCCTCACAGAAGCAGAGTCTCCTCTATCACGGGGCTCTGAACCGGGCGTCCAGTAGAGGTTCAGTAGTGAACGCCTCAAACCCTGGCCGTTTTTGTGGCTGGCAGTAGGCCAGGACTAGGGATACAGGTGGTGGTCACCGAGTTCAGAGAGGTGACTTTTCCACCATGGAATGAACCCATCCAGCAACTCATAAACTACTCAAGAATAGAGAACTCCAGAGGCAAGCTTTCTCACTGCTGGCCTTGAACTCCTCCTGCCGAATGGCCAAGAAGGGCCTGGGGAGCCTGCAGTAGCCAAGGTCCACCAATGTCACCTCTCATCCCCCAAATATGTGTGGCTCTTCTCTTCCCTGGACACCTGCTCCTCCCTCACGCCTCACACCCCATCCATTGGCAAATCCTGTCGGCTCTCCTTTTGAAATGTATCAAGAATTTGGCCGCATTTCACTAGTTCCATCACCAATATGCTGGTCACAGCCACCTGCTAACTGGTCTTACTAATTCTGCCATTGATCCTGCCCGCCCCCCCCGACAGTGTATTCTCATGTTGAAAAGTAAGTGAAATTAAGTCCATCCATGGTGCCCAAAGTCCTTACAATGGCCTGCGGGGCCCTATGCAATCTGGAGCCTAACACACCCAGACCCCTCTGTCCATTGCCTCCCAATCACCCCCCGTGGTCCTCTCCCGCTCATTCACGCTGTAACAGCTGCGACGGCCTCCTTCTTTTCCTCAAACACGCCAGACACAGCTGGACACATCTGAAACTCAGGGCTTCTGCACTTCTCTTGCCTCAGCCTGGAACGTTCTCTCCCAGAAAGGTACCTGGCTTCCTCCCTCACCTCCTTCCTGTCTTTGCTCAATCATCCTATCTTGCATAGGATGATCCTCCCTGATCATCCTAGGAGAATTACAGCCCCATCCCCCAATCCTACCTCCAGGACGCTCTGTTTCTCCCCAAAGCATGGGTTACCATTGGACATGCTCGTACACGACTTCAGACGTCACGTACACAAGAAGGTAAGCTCTGTGAGGGCAGGAGGCTGGCCTCAGCACCTATAACTGAGAAAGGCATGCATCAAGTAGTAAAAAAGCACTTATTGAATAAATTAATTCCTTTCTGTTTATCTTCTCTGGAGTATCTTAGATGATTCCTTTCTTCCCCTTCCATTCTTCATTTTTAACCTCTTTCTTATTTTTTTAAATGTTTTACTGACTGCGGGGTCTGGGGTAGCTCAGTAGGTTAAGCTCCGACTTTGGCTTAGGTCATGATCTCACAGTTCATGAGTCTGAGCCCTGCATTAAGCTGGCTGCTGTCAGCAGAGAGCCTTCTTCAGATCCTGTGTCTCCCTCTCTCTGCCCCTCCCCTGCTTGCACTTCTCTCCCTCTCAAAACTAAACATTTTGAAAATAAGTAAAACATGTTTTATTCATTTATTTTGAGAAAGAGAGAGCGTGTGTACGCAAACAGGGGAGAAGCAGAGAGAGAGAGGGAGAGAGAATCCCAAACAGATTCCGCACTGTTAGCGCAGAGCCCGACTTGGGGCTCAGTCTTACGAACCATGAGATAGTGCCTGGACGCTGAACCAACTGAGCCACCCAGGCACCCTGTGCCTTCATTTTCTATCCTTCTTCTGTCCTTATTCAATCATGCTTAGAAATTCTTGTCTCTTCCTTTTTCACTCCACATCTTCCCTTCCTTCTTTTCTCTTATTATCTAGACGTGTTTATTAACCAGAAGTGTTTATTAAGTAGATTTATATATCTAAAAACAGAGGCCTTTTTAAATCACTGTTTCTTACCAAATCCTCACTCCAATGTCAAATACATAAAGAATCTAAGAGTTTGCAATAATATATTTCTTTAAAAATTCACTGATCGTCTTTGAAGGACAATATGAAATCGACTCCTTATTCTGGTAAAGAAAAGAAAAGAATCAAGCCATTATTCTGCCTTTTATATACAAACTATATACCCTGAGGTAATTTTTTTTAAAGATTGAAATAGAGTTCTTTATAAAAATTTCCAGCTAAGAAAGACAGAAGAAATGACAGAATGAGATTATCACTCTTTTGTAAACACTCTAAATGAAAATTGGGTCTAGGCGTCTGCTATGGACCGCCAATGGCCACCAAAACCACGAGGGAAAAAGCTGACGGGGACCCTAATGGGGGACGATCAGGTTAACAGCACCTGCCAATATTAACATTTCAAAAAGGATACAAAATACGTCACGTGATAAAGGTCCATTATCATGTATGCAGTACTGTTGGCCAAAAATACAAATCGGAATCTAATAAAGCCTTTAGTTTATAGGACACTTTGAAGACAATAAGATGTTTTTGGGTTTGTTTGTTTGTTTTAATATTTATTTCCTATTGAGAGATAGAGAGACAGAGCATGAGTGGGGGAGGGAGAGAGACAGTGGAGGAGACAGAGAATCCAAAGCAGGCTCCAGGCTCTGAGCTGTCAGCACAGAGCCCGATGCGGGGCTTGAACCCACAAACCGCGAGATCAAGACCTGAGCCGAAGTCAGATGCTCAACCGACTGAGCCACCCAGGCGCCTCGAAGACAATAAGATGTTTAATGACAACACGGGGATGCTGGCAGCAAAGTCTACGATGTGATGAACTCCACAGGACAGAAGAGCTGGCTTCCTGACCAAGCACATGGCAAGAGAAAACAAAACCAGGACAGGAAACCTACATATTAAACGAGACTTAAGAGGCATTATCACCCACATGCCATTTGTGGACGTTGTTTAAACCCTTTGATGACCCTGAGGGATTTTTAACTAACTGTTGAAAAATAATATTTATCCATCCGGGAAATCTGAATGTGAATACTCAGTGATACTGAGTAATGAATTATTATTTTTTTGCGTGTGATATAGCGTGCTGATATTTAACTAAAAGGATCCTATTCTCAGAGTCACAGTGACATACTTTTAAATAAATCTGATTTCCTTTTGAAATCTGCACCTTAAAATTCTTCAAGGAAAGGACTTTGGTTGTTCTAATCCTAGGGAAGTCACTGCTTCTCAAAGATACCCATGAATGAGGCGATGCAGAAAGGACAGGCAGTGAGAAATCAACAGAACACCAGGCACAGATTTAGGGGCTCTATGGTAAACAAACCAATGAAACAGCAAATGTATTTATATACCCTTGATGCACCTACAAAGTCCTTCAAAGCATATGGGAGAGTTTAGACTACTCACCATGTGCCGGTCAGGCTTCTGATAATGTTAATATCTGGAACACAGCCATCTGGAAATTAAAAAAGAAAAAAATACTTCTGGGTGACAAACAGCTTTCACAAAGCCCCGTGCACTTTACTCCCTGAAAGAAAACGCAGCATGTCATTTATAAAACTGTATCTAAACAAGGCATCATCAAGAACGAACGGCAGAGGGGAAAAGCAGAGCACTCAGAGTTAAAAGCACAGGAGTGCAGCCACCCAGGAGTTTAACAAAGACAGAGCCTGCATGGACTCCACACCCCCAACAGTGTTCCCGCCAGGCTCAGAGTCCTGTGGAGGGAAGCAAGAAGGTCACTATAGACACGGCTTTAGAATTATTTTCATTGGAGCACCTGGGTAGCTCAGTCAATTAGGCGAGCAGTTCTAGATTTCAGCTCAGATCATGATCCCAGGATCATGGGATTGAGCCCCGCATCAGGCTCTGCACTGTGTAGAGCCTTTTTAAGATTCTTTCTCTCCCTCTCTCTCTCTGCCTCTCCTATCCCTCTGAGTGCACACACTCTCTCTCTCCAAAATAAAAAAATAAAATAAATGTATTTTCATTAAGATGGTCAAAATTTGGGGAGCCTAGGTAGCTCAGTCGGTAAGACATCTGACTTCGGCTCAGATTATGATCTCGCGGTTCATGGGTTCGAGCCCCACATTGAGCTCTATGCTGACAGCTAGCTCAAAGCCTGAAGCCTGCTTCGGATTCTGTGTCTCCCTCTCTCTCTGACCCTCCCCTGCTCACGCTGTCTCTCTCTCTCCCAGAAATAAATAAAACATAAAAAAAAAAAAAAAAGATGGTCAAAATTTAAGAAGCTCATTTATTCCCATAATGAGGAAGTTAACAGATTCCAAGGAAAGGCAGAACTGAGTTCAATGAGGAAAACTGAAGGCAAGTTTCAAGCTTGAGGCAAGGCACGTCAGCATTGAGAATCAGCCCACAAGCAGATGCATAGGCTCCTCACAGGGGGTTCCACTGGGCTCTCAACACTGGGTGGGCTGGACTGCAAGTCCCTGAGGATCACAAACAATTCCAAGGTTTTATGGGAAATAATGTTAATTTTAAAAAAAGTATTCTGATGTTTGTTTAAAAAATGGAAAGGAAGACTTTATTCAGGGCTACTGCAATAGAGGAGAGAGACGGGGCTCAATTCCCAATGCAGCAAAGACATCCGGGGATTTATAACAAACGAGCAACTGAAGGAGTCACTACTCAGCAGATGCATTAAGAAAATAGGATTCCTGCTGAAGGCAGCCCAAGGTGACCAGATGCTGCATCCCGAGGTGACCACACAGCAAGGGCGGGGGAGGGGGGGGCATTCTCTCTGAACTGACTCAGCAGGATTCTTGCTAACACCTAGAGATGCCATATAAGGTCACACCATGCGAGCAGCAGCTGGGAGCAGATCCCAGGCTTCCCAGATCCAAGCTTGGCAGTGTGACTTACACTTCCTGGTGACCAAACCCTGCTGAACCCTCTTTAACTTCTCACTTGCTTCCCCGCCTATAATCTCTCTGTTCAGCAAAATCTAGACATGCCCATTGCGTTGCATCCAGCTATCCCGTAAGAGAAAACTACCTCTGAACACAACGCCATGTGAGGAATTTATATATAATTCCCGGCGATACTGAAGCAGATTGATTTACCATCGTGAGTTGTAGTGAAGCCTTCCAAAGTAGCCTTGTAATAACAGGCATACAAATAAAATAGTGGCGGAGGGGGGGGGGGGACTAAAAGCCTGGATTTAAAATCACCAGCATGAAAACGGGAAGCTTCCTGTCAAGAAGAGGATTACAAAACCTCCCAGCACAAGCTAAGCAATCTCCCATGGTGTCCAGTCCCCAAGGAGACCATTTACGGGTGACACGCTGCTCCTCTGCTGCCTCAAAAGTGCCATCTACAGGACGGAAGAATCAGAAGGGTAACATGCTAAATATTCTCCATTTGTGTCCCATGGTTGTCCACTGGGGTCTGTGCCCTGGGAGGCTGAGCTCCATGATCTGCAACAGCCAGGCTAGGAGGAGGAGGAGAGTAAAGAAGGAAGAAGGAAGGAGCACAGATGCCTTGGGGGGACGGGGGGCCTCAGGCCATTGAGTGCCCGACCTCAGCTCAGGTCACTATCTCACAGTTCATGAGCTCGAGCCCCACAACGGGCTCTCTGCTGTCAGTGCAGAGCCTGCTTCAGATCCTCTGCCCTCCCCCCTCCCATCTCTCTGCCCCTCCCCCACTTGCATCCTCTTAAAAATTAGTAAAAAAAAAATTTATTTTTTAAAAGAAGGAAGGAGCATGTACCCACCTCCCCCACACCCACCCCTCCCCCGCTTCCTCTCTGCAGGGTTGCCTGGAGGTCTCTCCACCACAGGTCACAGCTTCTCTGAGAAAGCCCCCCCCCACCTATCCTTAGTTCTAGGGGGGGTGTCATAGACTGAATATGTCCCCCAAAATTCGTATGTTGAAATCTAATCTCCAGTGTGATGGTATTAGGGGGTGAGGCCTTTGGGACATGGGGGGGGGGGGGCATGAATGGGATTAGTGCCTTTATAAAAGGGACCCCAAAGACCTCCCTCACCTCTTCTACCATGTGAGGACACAGGAAAAGACGGCCATCTATGAACCCAGAAGTGGACCATTACCAGACACCCAATCTGCCACACGTTAATAACCTTGGACTTCCCAGGCTCCAGAACTGTGAGAAAGAAATTTCCGTCATGTAAAAGTTTCCCAGGCAGTGGTATTGTTACCGCAGTCTGAACAGATTAAGACAGAGGGGCTTCCTCAGGTACCCCAGCACCCTTTCTGCTTCCTGACCTCGTGACACGCCCTCACTCAACTCTCTTCTGTCACCTCTCTGAGTGTGCCGTATGTTTTCCTGCCAGGATTGACAAAAGGAGCAGAGAATCAAAAAGTTAATTTTCCATACTCACCCTCAACAGGGGTGGGGGAGGAGGGAAGAAACCCTGATTTTTAAGCTAGACTTCACGGTATGAATATGGAGGGTAGGATATGGCCCTGGAGGCTCTGTCCGGAAGAGTGCCAGCGAAAATCCAGAATGTATATACAGAATTGTATATACATGTACATGTGTATTTTTCTGAAAAGCAAAATCCAGGGGTAAAAAGGTCAAAAATGTTAATTTGATTCTCAAAAGGTGACCCAAAAATGCAGAACCAAGGCAGCACAGAAGACAGGAATGACCAGGAGACAGAAATGACCAGGAAGGCGATGGGTACCTGTGACAGCTGCGTGAGCAGCTCCCCCCACCAAGGGCTGAGAAGTACTCCCGGCCCGTCACCACCCACCCCTCCCTCCACCTCCCACCCCTTCGAGGCAGCTGGGATGGTGCGTTCCCGCCAATCACTCACAGCTCCCTCCCAACAGCCAAGTGACATTTCAAAAGCTCATCAGCCCAGCAGGTGCTCTGATGCACAAGCAATAGCAGAAACGGTTCCGGGCTATGGAAAATCTCATTCTTTGTGTTCTGAAAAGCTTGGGACACTGAGGCACAGGAGAGCAGGAGAGCATGGGTGCAGCAGAACAGGAAGGGAAAAGCAGCTGACTAGCAGAACTGACGCCCCACCAGGGGGCCTGGAAGAGCCCCCTCATGGGGTCAGCCCTCACCTCATTCTGCCCTCCCCTGCCATGTGATCCGAGGATACAGGTCAGTGGCTGCCTCCCCGCAGGCCACTATTTCCCCCTTTGCGACATGGAGATCACCACTCAGTGTGAACCTCACAGAGTCGTTGTGGGGGTCAGTGAGAAGATGTGCACTGAGACTCAGGAAATGCCTTCCCAGGTATGTTTTTGTAATTCATATCAAAGCTCTCCATTTCCTTCCCTGCTGGGATGGTGGTGGCAACCAACAAACAGAAGCCTACAGAAGACTGATAAAATCAACCTCCAATTCCACTCCACAGCGGATGCCAAAAAATGTGACAAGCCACGTGGGCAAGGGCACCTGAATGGGACCATGCAGCCTCTAACCCCCACGGAGCCCTGTGACTGTGCCCATCCTCTCTGCCACCACCCCTTTCCCAACTGTACCTGGGGTCTTAGCTCAGAGGCAGGGGCCACTGCGATGAAGAGCACAGCTCAGGAGCCCGACGGCCACAACTGATTCTTGGCCCATCCATGTCCTGACCGGGTGCCCTCGGGCAAGGTGTACTACCCTTCTGACTTAGCTCCTCCACTTATGAACCAAGTATAATCATAATCATAGTAGCTATCTTTCCGTGAGGATTAAAAACAATCATGCCAAGTTCTTAAAATAGAGCCTAGCATACAGTAAGAACTCAATAAATGCTAGCTGTTGAACTGCCCCACACATTTAGGCTAGTTTCCAAGGCCCATCAAATGAGGCATCTTGGGGCACCTGGGTGGCTTAGTCGGTTAAGCATCCGACTTTCACTTAGGTCATGATCTCACGGTTCGTGGGTTCGGGCCCTGCGTCGGGCTCTGTGCTGTCTGCCAGCCCAGAGCCTGGAGCCTGTTTCAGCCTGTGACTCCCTCTCTCTCTGACCCTCCCCTGCTCACGCTGTCTCTCTCTCTCTGTCACTCCTAGAAATAAATAAAACATTTTAAATAAAAAAAAAAAAATAAGGAGGCATCTGTGCTTGGAAGAGTAGCCAACACTGGCTCCCCCAGCCCATCAGCCAAGCACCATATGTTCTTGATTCTAAGATGTGTTTTGTATGCTAATGTTCCTAAAACGACGGTACACATGCACATTTAACACTATCGATTTTTTCATCTGTAAAATGAAGATTACAGTATCTACATAATGGGATTGGTGGAAAATTAATGATTAATCGTGCGAAACACTTTGAGCAGGGCTTGGCATCAGAAAGTGTTCTCTGCAGGTATGATCATCCTCATCATATTAACCGATCTGACCTGCTGCAGGACCTTCCGCTCCCAGTATGAACATTCTTCCACATTCAACCTCGATACAGGGACCCCTTGACCCCTGGTACCCAAGGATGCTGTGGCTCAGGGCTGCCGAGCAAAGAGCCAGAGCCCTAGTAAGAAGAGCGCGGAGCTTCAGCCAGATGCTGGGTTTTTACCATTGCACGGGGTCCCTAGAACAAGTGCCTTACAGGGGTTGTTCAGAAATGGTTAAACTGTGTCACGTTGGTTCCCGGGGTGTACTTAAGGTTTTTACCCACAGAATAACTTGGGGCTCACGATGTTGGTTTCTCAGTGGCCACGATGTTGGTTTCTTGGTGGCCTCGAGAGAAGAACTGGCCTCCCGTCAGTCGAAAAGAGACCCGGGAAGACGAGACTTCCAGCAGAGGCACTAAAAAGCAACTCAGAATGGAGAAAAGATGGCAGAAAGGGCAACCCAGAACAGCCGAAGATCAACGAATGAGCCCAGAATCAAGGCAACTGGTAAATCAATGGTCTCTACTGCCCACAGCAAGTTCTTTCAAACTACACTATTTTCCCTTCCTCCTTCATCTTCCTGCTTCCTCCCTATGTCGGAGGCCTGGACAATGGTGAACTATTCAGTGCAAGGTGGACCTCTGTGAGCATGGGTGCTGGGTCAGATTACATGGATTCAAATCCAGGTGTCCACAACCGCTAGCCAAGTGACCTTGAGCCAGTGCCCCAACCACTCTTTGCCTCAGTTTCCTCTTCTGTAAGAGAAGGGTAGCAGTAGCTAATAAGCTAATTAGCAGTAGCTAATAAGAGCAGCTCTTGGAAAAGAGTCAACAACCCTGGCCGCCATCACGCTATGGTACCAGCACCCCAGGAGCCCCGCAGGGGAAACCCGGGTTAGTGATATTGGAGGCAGGGGGCGTCTTTTCCAGCTTCCAGCAGCCAGTGAAATGGGAAGACGACTGGAAACAGAGATTCCAACCTCAGCCGCTCCACATACAAGCTGTTGCTAACACCCTCTGAACGTCATCTTCCTCACCACATACACGGGGTTCAGCGACCACACAAGGTTGTGAGAAATGAGAACGTATCACGTAGGCATTAAATAAATGTTACTTGTCATCTCTCCTTCGCCAAAGTGAAGGGAAGGCAGCAAAAGCAAAACCTGACTTCTTGCCACTCTCAGAGGAGGCTGTCACCCACCCACACCAAAGCTCCTGTGCCCCGAGACCCCGCGGCCCGCCACGGCCACTGAGGTCTTCCTGCCGACAAAGCAAGACCGCGGCCCCCTTCCCAGGGGAAGGTGAATGGGGGTCTGTCTGCCAGCCCCAAGATGTCCACCACTTCCCACCAAGGGCCCAGAGACCCGGAGGCAGTAAAACCCGGGAGGAAGTCCTCTCATAAAAACCAGCTGTAAGCAAAGGTAATGAAGACCCCTTGACAAGTGCTGGAGCCTGAATCATTAGCGAGAAGGACGAGGAAAAGTCGTTTTTCTAGAAACGTCTAAGGGGTAAAGAAAGTAGACAAATGTCAAAAACAATGCCTACAACGGCTGCCTTCTGCTTGCTTACACAGCCTTTTCCTTCTTCAGACAAATGATAAAACATCCCCACTTCTGAATATAAATCATCTTCAATTAAGACGTTTCTGTTGGGAAGACTTTGGGCTGGACAAACGAAGTCTCTGCCACTGTTCTCCCACTTGGAGCTCTCCAGGTTGGCAGGGCGATTTATTTTTGTTGATTAAACAAAATACAAATGGAAAGGGCCTAAAAATTGATTAGCCAATTAAACTCAATGACTCTCAACAAAGAAATGCGCATTATTAGCTTTGCCAGAGTTATAAAAACGCCTCCTGGCTTTACTGCCGCTTTCGGGATTTACACCATCGATATTTGTGCTGACAGAAAGATTAAGTAAGGACTGAATTAGGCAAAATTTGTCTTCTCTTCTGCTGGAACGGAAGGAAGAGAAACGATTAAGGGCTGGGGCCGTTTCAGGGAGAACGTTTGCACAGCATTCGTAATTCTTGAAAGAACGATCCGGGCTGAGGGAGCCGCCGTCACTCATTTTGTGTGTACTTGTTCTTTGGCAAATTACACATTCACTAATAGGGGCCAAATGTGTTGAGATGACAACAATCATAAATATCCAAATTCTTCGTCTTCTCTTTTCACTTTCCAAGGGGATGAGTCCAGATAGGCAGCCAAATAAATGATGGGTATCAGACGCTTCCGCAAAATGGACCGATGTTCAGAGGGGCACCGTCCGCCTATTGCAGCCCAGAGCAAAATGTTTCTGGATTGCAAGCAAAAAGGTCCAGACCACAATTGCAATACATCCACACACAATAGCCGCACACCCGGGCCCATGGAACGCTGAGATTTTTCTGGTGGTCAGACCACAAATGTTGCCGGCTGCTATGCATTTTTAAACTTGATTGTACATAATTGTTAATCACTGACCCATTCTCCAACCCTCCTGGGCTGGAGCATGTTGCTAGGCAACCAATTTTGCTCTAGATACTTTCTGAAAGCTAGCGAGGCAACAAGCAAGTGTCAACTAAGTGAACACTAACCAGGAGAGACAGATTCCAATAAAAAAAAAAAAAAAAAAAAAGGATGCCCAGCTTCCTTAAAGCACAGCCAACCCACACCTCTCCTGATGTAGACACGTATTTTCCATGCCTTACAACTCGGCAAAGAGGCTCTCTTAGGTTGAAGTACATGAAATTGCCCTTTTAGTAGCTCAGTCTGACAATTCACATGATTCAACCTAATAACTTAAAAGAGGTCCACACAGACTGTGAAACGGGCATAATCACAATTGTGCTTCGATCAATAACATATCGTTCATGTGGTCCACAGGTTTCTGAACATTCTTCTCACAAAACACAGCTGGGAGAGACAACTGTATGATCGCACAGACACCTGAGTAAGAAGTCACATGTTTTGTTTTGTTTTTCCATTTCAGACTATGACAAACTGATCTATTTCTTGTAAATATCCACACCTTCCAGCCTTTCCAAATGTTTGGAGCCATGGGCGATGGGACTGAATTGATTTTTCCCAACTTGAGGACAGAAATGCCAAAGGACGTTCTAAAGATGAGGACGGAACTGCCGCATACATGGGAGAAGTTCATTTAAGGGGAAAAAGGAGGGGAGGCAGGGGCGTTGGTATCACGGAACATGATGCTATTCCGGGGAAGCCAGTGAAGTCTAATGACTCCCCCCAACCCCCCTTCCAAGGCAGCTGAGCACACCACAGTCAAGGAACACTGGAAGGAAATAATGGCCCTATGTCAGCTCACAGAATGAACCCAGGAGGTTTTTAGAATCTCTGTTGGAAGCCCTGAATAATGGCCAGCTTACGCAATGCATATGAGCAGATGATTAACCTCATTAGGAAAGAATTGGTAAAAATTATTAGGTGAAGGGAGAATTCACAGGGAATCTTAGGTTTAAATTCTGGCCTTATTGAACAGTTTTGAATACCTGTGCAATTGCAACTCTCTAGGAATCAAAATTGACTGTGTGTAAAACTATTAGGCTACAATTTATAAACAGAGGCACTTGTAAACTTTACATTGGGCAAATGGCAAAGCGCGGTCAGAAGGCAACGGGAAGTTTATCGCCGTAGCCCAGATGAGTCTAATTAAAATATAAGCAGGCTGTTTTGTCCAGATTTGCTTTATAGTACATGCTTATAATGAAAAATAAAAGTGAATTAAACAATACGGAAACATACAAAGTTAAAAAGTGAAAGATTTCTCTCCAGCTCATTTGCACCATCCACCACTCTCCAGAGGTAACTACCAATTTGTTTGCTTTTACAAAAGTGGCATCGTAATTCATGCCGCAGCTGTCTGCTCTTCTCACTCAATGTGACAACACAGAAGCTAGTTTTCAACAGAGTCCATTGGAGCACTCAATTCATCAGGCACTCTGTCCCCGACCTCAAAATAAAGCTTCTCGGAGAGTAACAGTGACCCTTCCTCTCTCAGAGTTAACAAGAATTTTAATGTTTCATTTATTTTTTTCAGGGGGGTGTGTCTGCATGTGCAAGCAGGGTAGGGACAGAGGGAAAGGGAGAGAGAGAACCTTAAGCAGGCTCCACACTCAGCATGGAGCCTGACGCAGTCTCACGACCCTGAGATCATGATCTGAGCTGAAATCAAGAGTCAGATGCTCAACCAAGCCACCCCGGCGCCCGAGAGTTAACAACAGTTTAAAGACCATCCAAAGCAGGGTCAATTATTCATCTCCACGAAGTTCCAGGGCACACTGCTAGAAACCCAAGGAGGAGGAAAGAAATTTTCAACCCCAGAGATACAGCCACGGAAATTCAATGTGACCCAAATGGATCTCCCAAGCAGCAACTGGTTACAACCACAAATGGGTGAGTTGGGAGTCCCAAAGGAGAGAGATCTATATCACACACACACACACACACACACACGCACACACACGCACACACACACACGAGAGTAAGAGGGAGAGAGAGAGGAAAAAAAACGTCAATGAAATCCAGAAACATCAGAGACTGAATAAATATTGAGAACCAAGTGCTAAATTAAATTCTGAAGCTCACTGCTACAAACTGGGAAAAGAATATAATTTGAGCAGGGACATTTTGAACTCCCTGTGAAGGAGAGTGTGAGCCTGCTGGGAAGGAGAGTGTGAGAATATAGCAGCTACAGACACAAGAACACAGGACTGTAGCAGAAAAGCACGGACTGACAGACCTGTGGTATGTCCAACACAGATTCCACAGTGCTCCAACTTGGAAATTAACAAACTATATTCAAGGTTGTGCTTTTTTTACAATAAGAGAAGCAGCTGTAGACTTCAATTCTGAAGACCATCATCCTAATCTAAGTTCTACAAACAGACCTTAAGATAGCCACTTCCTCGAGGCACTCCAGCGGCTCAGTGTCTGGCTCTTAATTTCAGCTCAGGTCATGATCTCAGCATTTGTGAAATCGAGCCCCATGTTGGGCTCTGTGATGACAGCACACAGCCTCTCTCTATCTCAAAATAAACCTTTTGCTTTAAAAAAAAGTCACTTCCTCTCGCTAGGTATCAGTTTTCTTTTCTATAAAATGAGAACACTTGACTAAAAAAACTCTAAAGTTCATAACATGATTTATTTCTAAGATTCTGTTTAGTGAAACCTATGTTTGTAGATTGATGGATGGATAGATGGACAGACAACAGATGGATGAGTGGGTGGGTGGATGATGAATGATGGACAAATGGAGGATGGATGGATGGATGAAGAACGGGTAGATGGATGGATGAAGGATAATATAGATGGATGGTTAAACGGGCAGATGATGGATGGATGGATGGATGATGGGTGGGTGGGTGGATTGATAGACGGATAAAGGATGGGCAGATGGATGAAGGATGGATGCATAAATGGATGGATGGATGATAAATGGATGATGGATAGATGAATGGACAGATGATGGATGGATAAGAGGCAATCGTCTATTGAATGGGGTTGTACCACTTATTGTGAATGGTTGCGATCAATTATTATAGTTTTAGAAATTTTGGGGAACATTCAACATCATGTTGGTAGCTCAGAATCAGCCATGGAGGGAATATTTACACCATGGAAATAGGCAAACACTACAAATCAGGCCTTCATATTCACCCTGCAGAGTCAGCTTACCAAAACACCACTAAAGAAAGAGGAGGAAGGAAAAGAAGGGAAGAAATGAAAGGAAGGAACAGTACCTGTACACACATAGTCCTCCAAGTGGGCTGGCCTCCCACATCTCCATCTTGATAGGTTTACTATTTTCTCTGCCTGTAACACCATTAATTCAGCTTTGACTGAATAACCCAGACTTCTTGACCAAACCTCAGCTCAAGCCTCACCTCTTTTAGGAAAGCCATCTCTGGTGTCTGCCCTCTGTGCGAGATACAGCCCTCTCCCAATGTGCTCCTGCGTGCTATATTTAACCCCCTCTGCCCTCTCAAATAGTACCTACAATATAGTGTAGCCCATTTAGCCAGCCCCACTAGCCAGCCACCTGATTCAGGACAGCAACTACACATTTTAGCTCCGGATGTTTAATGCGCAGCACAAAGCCAGGCACATAATCACCATCCAATAAATACAATTTAAATTAAAGCAATGGTTTTAACTACAAGGCAGCACAAAAGAATTTACTGATAAAAGGTTTAGGCTCAAAGAGCTGCGCTACTCTCTTCCAGACATAAGTGGGTAGTTGGAGATTTTTCAAGGGCTTAAGCTTTTCAAGACCACTTTCCCTTAGATCGCGGCTTTCCATTAAGTCAGTTAACCTACATTTATCACAGAACAGTGCGGTGTGTCACTGACCCACTTTTTTTCATTGCTTTGCTACTCAATGACATCCACATGTCACTGTGAATTGCATTTTTAAATAAGGAATTAAATATATTTGTCCTGGATTTACCCAAGCGAGCTCTGACAGCCCTGGGATTCACCCTCAGGTTCATTGCCTAATCTACTAAAGTGGCTTTGAGAAAACTGCTTATGCTTTCTCATCCTTAGCTCTCCAATCCATTAAATGAACACAGGGCCTGGATATGACACAGATGAGACCCGCCTTGCCCTGTGCCAGGGCAAATGCAGGCTCACCAGCCCTGACATCAATAATGCGAGCGTCACTGCAAAGGGAGCTGCACGTGCCTATCGCCTACGGAAGAAAGAAAAGTGTCTCAGTCTGATCAGGCTGCCGGACCAAGTACCACACTCGGGGGTGGCTGGGGACGGGGTGGGGGGGAGGAAGCGGGGGTTGGGGAGGGCTCACACAACAGAACTGTATGGTCTTGCAACTTTGGAGGCTAGAAGTCCAGAGTCAGGGTGTCAGCATGGTTGGCTTCTGGGGAGGCCTTACTTCCTTGGCTTGCAGTCCGCTGCCTCCCATGCCTCCACATGGCCTTGCCTCTTTGCACATGCGTGTGGAGAGAAGGGGAGCTCACCAGTCTCTTCCTCTTCCCGTAAGGACACTCTCCCTATTGAATTAACCCCCCACACTTCTGACTTCTTTGAACCATAATTATCTCTTTAAAGCTCTTATCTCCAAACGTGGTCACATGGGGAATGAGGGCTTCCACATATGAATAGGACTAAAACAATTTAGTCCATAACAGAAGATAACTACTAAGCACCTACTGGATACTAACACCTTACAAAAGACAGAATCTCTCTCAACTGCCCTGGAAGGAAAAAGCTAGACCTCAGGTTTTTTTTTGTTTTTTTTGTTTTTTAATGTTTATTTATTTATTTTTGAGAGAGGGACAAAGAGAGAGCAAGCAGGGGAGGGGCAGAGAGAGAGAAAAGGAGACACAGAATCCCAAGCTGACTCCACGCTACCAGCCCAGAGCCCAACGTGGGATTCAAATCCATAAACTGTGAGATCATGACCTGTGCCGAAACCAAGGGTCAGACGTTCAACCGATGGAGCCACCCAGGTGCCCCTAGACCTCAATTCTGAGTTATGTTTCCCTAACTTCAAATGTCAAAGTCCTAACCCCCAATATCTCATAAAGTGATCTTATTTGGAAATAGGGTCATTGCAGATGCTATCAGTTCAGATAAGGCCAATACAAATAACGTCCTTATAAAAAGAGGAAGTTTAGTAACAGACGGGCAAAGTGAGAAAACACCCACAGGAAGAAAAAAGCAAGAGATCAAGATGACAATTCCACAGGCCAGGGAACACCAAGGAGCACCAAAGACTGCGAGCAAACTGCCACAAGCTAGGAAAAGGGCAGGGAACAGACTGTCCTTCGCAGAAGCCTTCAGAAGAAACCTTGATCTTGGACTTTCGGTCTCCAGAACTGAAAGACCATAAATTTCCATTATTTAAGCGCCTCCCCCCCACCCCCCGCCCACCGCCCCGTGTGTGTCGTTCTTGGTTACGGCAGCCCCAGGAAAGTAAGACAAGCTCTTTCAACATCCTCTAGGTCCTTCCCCCCAGGGACTGAGAGGACTTTCCCTGGCTGGCAGACTGGAAGAAAATACAGAATGCACGCCTCGAGCCTTCTGAGCTCTTTCTTTTGGAGCTGATCGTCCTCAGGACTCCCCCTTCCTTCTCTGCCCTGTTCCCAGCAAGTCGGGAAGAGCAGTGAGCGAGCCCATTTAGCCCTCACCTCTAACCCCACTCTCCAACCAGCTTTATCTGTTGTGATCTCCCATCTGTCTGGATTCTCTGTTCTATTCGGCAATTGGCTCTAAACTCTGAGAAGAAAAGAGGTGATTATTTATCACCCTTCAAAACTCAACAGCACCTCCACATCACTCTGTCACTGCGATCTCACACCACCAGCACCTACTCGGAGTAAGAGGGAAGCAGCTATGGCTCCTGAGGGTCTCTCTTGCCTGTAGTCCCAGGGCTACTGGGCAGGGCAGCTGGGAGTCCAAGTCAGGTCCTCTCCCAGAGAATCCCACGTTCTTTGATTTAAAAAATCTCTTTACTGGGGCGCCTGGGTGGCTCAGTCAGTTAAGCATCTGACTTCAGCTCAGATCATGATCTCACGGTTTATGAGTTCGAGCCCCGCGTCAGGCTCTGTGTGGACAGCTTGGAGCCTGGAGCCTGCTTCAGATTCTGGGTCTCCCTCTCTCTCTTTCAAAAATAAACAAACATTAACAAAATATTTTTGTTACCTTTTCTTAATCTCTGTTCTGACTCACACCAGGTCAAATATACAAGAAAAAGAAGAGAAAAAAAAAAGTACATCTTTGGTAAAGATCTTAAGTGGAGTGTAAGGGAAAACCCAGTTAGTTACCAATGAAAGCTAATAAAAGTGACGAAGCTCTTCGAAGCCAGACAGTACTCAGCCACCCACACAACTTCCAGGAGGCACGCACAGCTTCTCCAAGCTGGGGGACACTCAATTCTAGGCTTATCAGTGAGACTGGCTACAGTACAGTCCCACTAAAGCACCAGCCATGTGGGGACAGACAAGTTCGCTGGCCTGTTAGCTCCAACGAGCTGCCACTATTTAATGAATGAATGAATGAATGAATGAATAATAAAAAACAACACACAACTGGTGGGAACTCTCCATTTCCCACAATACTTCCAAATTTCCTCTTCCTCTCTTCTTCTACCTGCTGACAGTCTAGACTCGCTGGTGGCGGCCCACAGGGCTGAACTTCAGGGTTAAAGAGGTAGGAGCACTCTGAAATGAATGGCTCCTTAAGAAACCACCCTATGTCCAAACTATAGAACAAAAGAACAGCATGGCTGGTGACTCACTAACTTACCTGCCAGAGGCAAGGAAAAGCTCTGGACACACCAAGAATTTCATCCAGAGCTCTACAAACTGCTACCTGTACAGTTAAGTGCAACCAACAACGCATATGGGGAAGATCGGTCCGATGGGATTCACACTGCGTCACTGGAAGCTCAGGGACAATAAGGTCATGTGGTTGCAAAAGAAAAAAGAAAAGAAATGCATGTTATCGAAGCTAAGGATGCATCTAGAGAGAGGCACCTGGCTGGCTCAGTCAGTGGACCTCAGGACTGTAAGCTCGAGCCCCACATTGGGTGGAGAGGTTACTTAAAAATAAAATATTTATTTTTTATTTTTTATTTTTGAGAGAGAGAGAGACAGCATGAACAGGTGAGGGTCAGAGAGAGAGGGAGACACAGAATCCGAAACAGGCTCCAGCCTCTGGGCTGTCAGCACAGAGCCCGACACAGGGCCCGAACCCACGAACTGTGAGATCATGACCTGAGCTGAAGTTGGACGCTAAACCGACTTAGCCACCCAGGCGCCCCAAAAATAAAATCTTTAAAAAAAAAAAAAGAATGTATCTAGAGAAAGGAAGGTTAATGGTCAAAGCACGGCTGGAAAAATGAGATTAGTTGTAAGAGATGTAACCCATTGCAAGGGGGTCTTGGATAATCTGGAGAACAACTCCAGAAAGTAAGTAGCAAGAATCCTGTGTGACCTAAAAACAAAGCCCAAGGAATGAGAGTTTGAGGAAATGGTAAATATTTTTTTTTAATTTTTTTAATGTTTATTTATTTGAGAGAGAGCACAAGTGGGGAGGGGCGGAGAGAGGGGGAGACACAGAATCTAAAGCAGGCTCCAGGCTCTGAGCTGTCAGCACAAAGCCGGACGTAGGGCTCAAACTAACAAACTGTGAGACCATGACCTGAGCCAAAGTCAGACGCCCAACAGACTGAGCCACCCAGGTGCCATGGAAATGGTAAAATTTACCCTTGAATGAGAGGTATAGTGAGAGACACAGCAATGGCTTTCAGGTACTTGATGGCTATTAGAGCAACATGTAAAGTCACTGGAAGACGAATTTCAGCTCAGTATTAAGTTAAAAGTAGAGATGCCCCCCAAAGAATGGGAAGGGGCTGCTTTGTCATAGAATCTTGATGTCTGGCAGTATTTAGGGGTACAGATAGAGGCCCATTGGTCAGAGATGTTTTTAAAGGGATTCCTACCCAAAGGGGGATGATGGGGGGGGGAGGCGGAAAGAAAGTGGCTTTGTATGACCATCAGTGTCCTTCTCAGCTCAACAATAAAATCCTACCCAGACCCTAAGGGCACAATCAATAACTCTCTTGAGTCTTAAGCTCTTCAGGCGGGACCTGTTGCTAATCCTGTATCTGGACCAGAAATTCTGCTTTGCACACAAACTCAAGACCCAAGTTTTTAGTCACCTGGAACTGGCCAAAGGAAACCAAGAAATGGCTTATTTTCTTATTCCCTAGACTGAACCACTTTGTTTTGTTTGTGTCTGTGACAGCTTTTGCTGCAAGGAGGGTGGAGAGCACACAGGGTGGGAGACTCAGGGACAGAAGGCTGATTAACACCCAGGCTGACATTCAAGGACACACCCACTCGCCAGCCCATGTACATCTGGCGTAGTTAATTTTAGGCTTCACAGTCCTTCGCGAAACGAGAAGCATCCATAGCCAAGGCCACCCTACTGCTAAAAACACAGTGGGAGACCATGGCAGTGACCCAGATAGAGCAAGGTAAGAATTGCACTAACCATTAAGCTGTAATAATAATGGGTACCATTCATCACCCTGCTACTTAGCGCCAGCACCATGCATATATAATCTATAATCGTCGTTGTTAGACTGGTAAAGAAGGTGTTGTACCAATTTTATAATAAGGGTACAAGGAAGCTCAGAGACCAAGTGACCTGCCCAAGGCCACAGAGTTGGCTAATGAACAGGAACACGAACCCAGCTCTATCTGCAAAAACCACAGCACTAGCATTACACTATGCCGTGCTTCCTCTCATGGCTCCCACCTTTATAAAAAGGGGGGCATTTCACACACATAAGTGAACACAAGTCGGCCAAGGCCAACAGGTCCCAGAGCAAATGACCCAGGAGACCCCAGCACCCTGGGGACCAACACCATCCCTCTCCTTCGTTTTCCAAAGTCTGAGCTCTTGGAAAGACACACACAAGCAACTATACCACATGCTCCCACCCAAGAGTAAGTGTGTAAATGGCAGAGTGGGTCTTGTGCCAAGAAGTTGGGAGCCCGTTTATTTTAGTCTCAGTGTTAAGACAGCCAGCACCAGGTTGAGGCTGAGAAGTGCTCCCACTAATTAAAACTTTTTATTTTCAAACACATGTCACAGTTTCACGATGGTGAGACTCACTCCCTGCTCTGTGGATATCTAAGCGTAGGAGCGGCTGCTCGGTGACAGCCCCTTCCATTCCCATTGGGATCCCCAAGGGCAAAGATTCAGTGGTGGCTCCACCGAGGACAGCGGCGCTGTGTGTCCCATGAACGCACCAGAGAACCGCACAATCAGGAACAAGAGGAGACTAGCGTAGATCTGGCTGACCGTGCGAGAGTCCAGCAGGTCTGCACAGAGGCCCACAGACAATATTCCTCGTCCCCCACAGGTGAGAAAGCAAAATCCAGCACAGGAAGTGTAGAACCGAGGCAGCCTCGGAGAGGAGTAAATCAAGACATTCCAGATCCCCAATCACCCATCACCGCCGAACAAGGAGTCAGAAACCCCACAAAGCCTGTTGCTCTTCATCTCCCCCATGGCCTCCAACCAGAAGGCTACGAGGATGCGGACTGTGTCTGCTTTGATCCCTACTTCCTCTGAGGGCAGGGACCCAACAGGTAGGAGCTTAGCACATCCAGGCTTCAATACCTGCCTATCGAATTAACCGGGCTGGCGCTGGGGGGGGGGGGGGGGTGTGGGGAAGGCCTCCAAACCCAGCGGCCTCCTGTGCGAGAACCTTACTTGAATATCAGCTCTTCCTCCACCAGTGTGAAAATCAGGGAGTGGAATGGAAAGAAAGGATTCATGGAAGTCTACCGCTTCCTACCTGGATAGACCTGTTCAAGGCCCAGCTATGAAACCAATCGCTGAAGCCCACAGCACTATGGGTTCTGAAATTTCAGATTCCCAGGAAGGGGAGTCTATAAACCATTGAGGACCCTGCCCCGAGCCATGTCATCTTAAGGTTCCATGCCCCTACTCCCCACCCAGGTAGGGCAGGGTGATGAACTAGACAAGACACTCCATTCTTCTGCCATTTATGGCCCAGGAACAGAGCCTACAAATAACACTGCTTCCACAAGACACTGAAAAGACCACAAGTAGTGTGGGGTGTCTGGGTGGCTCAGTCGATTAAGCATCCGACCAGCTCAGGCCATGATCTCACCACTCGTGGGTCTGAGACCCACATCAGGCTCTGTGCTGACAGCCAGCTCAGAGCCTGGAGCCTGTTTCAGATTCTGTGTCTCCTCTCTCTGACCCTCCCCTGCTCACACTATCTTTCTCTCTCTCTCTCTCAGAAATAAATAAAACATTAAAAAAAATTTTTAATAAATAAAATTTTTAAAAAAGACCACAAGTAGTGAGGTGGCCACAAAGGCCACCCTTGGGATGACAATCCCACAGAGTGCCAAGAGCAAGTCGGGGCTCCAAGGTGCCTTCCCACTCCTCACTCCGCTGCCTACCACATTCCAACTGGGCCCAGGAGAGCAGCTCCTGGTGTTTCCCAGATGCGAGCCACCCTTCTCTCTTATGGTAGACACCATTCAATGGTTCAGATTCCACAGGGCTGTGCTGTTGGGTGAACATTTTATAATTTATGGAGATTTTCTAGGAGCCTATATAAATCCGATGGTAATCCAGGAGCAAAGAAGTTTAATGTTTCAGAAATGTTTAACACGGGGGCACGTGGGTGGCTCAGTTGGTTAAGCATATGACTCTTAATATCGGCTTAGGTACTGATCTCGTGGTTGTGGGATCGATTGCCACATCAGGCTCCCCGCTGACGGTGGAGCCTGCTTGGGACTCTCTCTGTCTCCTTCTCTCTGCCTCCCTCCAAAATAAATAAATAGACATTTTTAAAAAAAAGAAAAAAGCAATGCTTAATACCAATGTTGCCTGAGCATGTGGGGATGGGAGGCAGGGAAAAGCCAAAGGCTAATTCTAGAATCACAAGTCAAATTTTAAACATGGAAGCTCAGACCGCAAATGACCATATTCTCTCTGGGGGGCCCTAATAGCCACCCCTGCATCAGGAACGTCTGTACAGTTCCCACACCCCCAAGGACAGCCTGCACTCTGCAGACAGTACACTCTCGAATGGATGGGGCTTACACGTTTGGTGTTCCAGGGACAAAGCACAGAGCCAACAATTCAAACAACAGCCACTGAGTGCCAACCACGGGCCAGATATTAGTCTAGGCACATTCAGCCCCCAGAACACTCCTGAGAGGCAGGTTCCTCAATCACCCTAATTTTGCAGCTGAGGAAACTGAGGCACAAAGAGAGTAAGTGCCCCATGCAAGGTCACACAGCTGACGAGTGTAAGTCTCAGCCCACCTGTCTTCTTAGCTCTCCGCTGCCACCCTAACCACACAGGTTCGAGAAGCTCTCACTGGCTAACCCCCAGGACCATGTTCATCAACACTATCTAGTCCTATATGGGTTCGGACATAAGCCGTTCATCAACAAGTAGAAATCAACTGCACACCCGAGCCCTCTACCACTTGATTCATGATTCAAACAGATTCTTCTCCACCATAAAACCCAAAACTTGAGGCGTGTGCTACGCTGTTGAGCTGGCATCCCTCCAGGCGGGCTGGGAGCCATCCAGACTGGACTGCCAACCATCTTCCATTCTGGATCATTCTGAGCAAGAATTACACCCTCGCCCTCTGATGGCTGGTGGGTGGCCTTGGAAAACTCCTCGCTGCCCCCTGGAGGCCAGCTGTGCCCCCCATCATCCTGCCACGGAGTCCCCTGAGGGAAACCACTGCCAGGAGAAATGTGCATGCAGCTGGGCCGGGTGGGGCCATCCTTCAGGGTCAGGATAAGAGGGGCTGCGGCAGCTCCAGCAGCTCTGCCTGCAGAAGCGAGACTTATTAAGCACTTCGTTTACAGCTGACAAATATCCTGCATCCTCAGGTGCCACCCTGGGCTCAGCTGTGCATTTGCCCTGAGCAGCGTTCCATGCAACTGCTCCTGGGCACTGACCTCAGCAGTCTGGCTGGGGGATGGGGAGAGGGGGTGCCTACTGCCCCGCCGTCCACTCAGCAGGGAGTGGGCCAAGCCTCCCTTCCTAACAGGGCACACATGGACCATCAGAGCCCAGTGGTCTTTGATCTGGGGGAGTCCTGGGGCAGAAGGGCTTTGTGTGAAGCTGCCTTACCCACAGCTTGAGACAAAAGGGGACTTCTGTCGCTGCTCAGAGCCATTCCTGCTGTGTGGCCCACTCCCCAGCATCTCCACCTGGTGTCAAAAAGGACAGGCAGTGGCGCTGGCTGGGCTGTGGCGACATAGCCATGAGGTAGATCTTCCTCGGATTCATTCGACCTGGGACAGCTGGCTTCTTCAGCTTCTAATGATATTCCGAGTCTGGGACTGTGGGCAGTCAGGGCCTGTGCTTGACCTTCACGGGTGTTCATCCTGGTGGCCTGTTTGTGCAGCGTGGCCCTGGGCAGCGCCGGGTGATAAATCCTGAATGGTATAGTCCAGTGCTTCTCAATCAAAGGCGAGTTCGGCAATGTCTGGCCTTGGGGGAGGGGCACGACCTGCATCTGGAGGGTGAAGCACTACAATTCATGGGACAGCCTCTCACAACAAAGCACTGGGCCCAAAAGGTCGGTAGTGCCCAGGCTGAGAAGCCCTGGTCTGAGCTACCCAGGACATTCTGCTTTCCTATGCCAGAAACTAGGGTTTTCAGCCCTACTTGAGAGCTGGGCAGGGGTCGGCAGGGAGGCGGTTGGTGTGATAGAGCTTGGTTACCTGCAAAGAGACATCAGTGGTGGACACTGGACTGAGCAACCCATGGAGATTTTTACCATCAGTCCTCAAAAAACCATTACTCCCTTTCACAGATCAGGGAAACTGGGGCACAGAAAGATCCCAGACTGCTTAGAAGATGAGCTGGAGTTTGAATTGATCAGTCCAACCCCACACAGTGTATTAACTGGGAGAAAAAAGTAGACTATTGTACCTATATTCTGTGTGGTCTGCATTACGTGCAGAGGGAAAAAAGAAAACCCGGATGGGAAGAGAGAAAAGGAGGGAGGGCAGAAATACGCATGAGGTGAAAGACTGTAAAAAGATGGATGGAAGTGTGAACAGCCACAATTTGTAAGTGGTGGAATTTGGGCACCTTTTGTTTTCTCCTCCGTGCCTTTCTGTATTTCTACATTCTGTCCAACAAAAATGCCTTTTACGGGCAGAAAAGAAATCATAAGCAAAACAAAAACACCTGCCAAGCATACATTTCAAGACTGTCATCAACACCATGCATCTATAAGGCTAGAAAAAGAGATGCAGAATGCCCCCCCCCCTCCCCCAGCAGACATGAGGGGACACCCATGGTCACTCGGGTCCATCGCCGCCTTGATGACAGCCCATGTGAGGCAGTCATCCCCAGGAGGCTGTGTACACAGCACACCTGCAAGGGAAGGATGCTTGCCCGAATCGGAGACAGCCTGTCAGCTCCTCATCCATCTCACAGCAGAGCACCGGGAGAGGGAGGGCGGTGGAGGCGCGAGGTCAAGACCCCCGCCATGCCTGACTGTGTCTACGCTCAAAGTGCTCAGAGATGGCATCCAGAAAAATAAGTTTTCTGGATCATTAAAATTGCCTTTCAACAGTTTTATTAACCAGTAATAGAATAACCAGGAAAAAAGAATTTTTGGCCCAGGACTAATGTGAATATTCATCTTAGGAAAAAAAGGCAAAGAACTCTAGGATACACTGAAAAGTCTGCTTTTCCTATTTTTTCTCCTCAGTTTCCACTGTGAAAACCTATCCTATGCAGAGATGCCCATTATCTACTCCACCTTTTTGGCTATTATTAGTAACTTAGAAAAGGTGTTTATTCCCCCCCTCACCATTTGGGCTCACTGTGAGGCCATCTCTCACTCCACCTTGCATAAAATGCTTAAGTGGGTTATAATCATAAAAAAATCCTTGCAGTTATCTTCACCTTTCACGAGGAATCTCCAAAGTTTAAGATGTCACACTCCAGAATGCAGAAATTCAAAATGTCCAAATGTCACCATCGGGTAAGGTAAGGGATCACCTCACGTTAGGCCACCAGCAAGCCCAGACCTATTTTTAAAAATAATAAATCCCTAGCTGCCTTCCCAAGAGCCACCGCTTGGGCCTCCTTCCTTGCCAGCGGAACACGGACCACTCAAGATCAGGGGCGCAATGAGCTGCAGAACCAGCTCCCTTGATCAGGTCTGACACGAACCAATCAGGGGCACCCCACTCCTCCTTGCCTGTGATTGGGTTAGAGCCAACCACGTGGCCCGGCTCTAGCCCATATAAGACGATATGCCATACCCGTGGTTCCGGGAAGAGATTTCACTGCAGATGAAAAGAAGCAAGGTGGAGGAAATGCCTTCCTTTTTTGGCCAGGTGCTGGCACGCCTACTTCCATGCTGCAAGTGCTGCCACCACCCTTGCCGTTGTGCGGAAATAAGCCCAAGGATCAGGTGAATGCCCTGAGGATAGTGGAACAAGAAAATGGAAAGAACTCAATTCTGATGCCGTCATTGACTTGTTGGATGAACCTTGGAACCATCATGTGAGATGCTAAACCCCATACCATTTAAGATACTGTTAGTTGGGTCTTTTGTTTCTAGCATTGAAAATAACCTAAGGCGCCTGGGTGGCTCAGTCAAGTTAAGCATCTGACTTGGGCTCGGGTCATTATCTCATATAGTTCATGAGTTGGAGCCCTGCTTGGAGCAAGCCCCACCTGGGAGTCACTGCCCTTCGTGGGAGTCTCTCTCTTTCCCTCCCTCTCTACTCCTCGCTCATTTGTGCCCTCTCTCTCTCTAAAATATGTGTGTGTATAAACGTATATGTATATGTATATGTATACGTATATGTATGTGTGTGTGTGTGTGTGTGTATTCTAACTGATCGAACCCTATACTAAGACTCATTACTAAGAGTCTGGGATATCTTACTAACACCTTCATGCCAAAAGAGAATGTGTCAGACCATTGGGACCAGATCCTCAGTGAGCCAGCGAGAGGCTAGGTGACAAGAACCTTCATAATGACTTCCTGTCAATCACCAATGTTTCTCAACTCTGCACCCTCCGCAGCCCTGACTATCGCTCACTCCAGCAGCGGCCCAGCAGCTGACATCCTGTAAGACATATTCAAGGACAGAGAAACAGGTGAACTACGGTCATCCAAGATGAGCGACGCCAGCCAGAAGCCCAGAGACCTTACACATTTTCTCTCCTCTGCCTTAGCAATTCATAGACTACCAGCTGCTAAAAGTCCTCCCCAAATTTAGACTTTAAATACACTGACTCATGAATCTGTAAGGCTTGGGGAAGGAAAATTTCCAAAGCAATTTGTTTGGGAATGGAGGCTGGTGAGAGCCATAAGTGGTAGATAATAGTCAGTACATAAATCATCTTGCTAAAGATATGAATTTCATGTAAGGCTCTCTATCCTCAGAAAACGGACACAGAAGAAGTGGTAACACCATTTGACTAAAAAGAAAATCTCTTCTATGTGCCTGCAACCTTATTCTTCAAGAACTAGTTTCCTGAAACTACCTAAGCATTGAAAATAATGATTTTAATATGTATAGATGAAAAGTTACATGAGAAAAAAAAATCCAGGTATCACAATACGTATATATATACTGGTTCCAAACAAAAGTGCCCATGTGCCCAATGAAATGACAGGAGAGAGGCACCCCGGTGGCCTAATTAGTTAAGCATCAGACTCTTCATTTCAGCTCAGGTCATGATCTCATGGTTGGCGAGTTTGAGTCCCATGCTGGGCTCCACACTCTCAGTGCGGAACCTTCTTGGGATTCTCTCCCTCTCCTTGTCTCTCTGCCCCTTCCTTGCACACACTCACACATACTCTCTCTCTCTCTCAATACACAAATAAGCTTTAAAAAACAAAGACAAGAGGATTTGATCAATAAAGATCCTTAAGGTGTGTTTTAATGAAGTTGCCTTTTTAATGAAGTTGACGGTTAACGTGTGTACTTCTTTTAACGAAGTTGAGTTGCTAATGCATATATGACCATTCCCAGACAGCTCCAGTACTTGAAACTATACCAAAACCATTTAGTGACCATCTTACTTTCATTAAATTCAATCCTGCAAATATCTGACCGTCAACTCCATACCACATGTGGGGCTGGTCTGTGGAGAATTCTACTATGTTTCAGACACAGCCCAGGTGGTACTGGATCCTTTCTGGAACTCAGGAAATAAGGGAAAGTGGGAAGGAGAATGGATTTACCTTCTAGGAAAGAGTAATCTAATGAGAAACAAGGGGTATAAGAGGGGTAAATGCACAAAAATTTAGCATAAGACACACAAACCAAGATATTTAAGATATGAGATGACAGAGGACTTTGAAAGAGAAAGATCTTTTTTTTTAATGTTTTTAATGTTTTTATTTACTTCTGAGAAAGAGAGAGACAAGCTTGAGCAAGGGAGGGTCAAAGAGAGAGGGAGATACAGAATCTGAAGCAGGCTCTAGGCTCTGAGCTAGCGGTCAGCACAGAGCCTGACACGGGGCTCAAACCCACGAACCGTGAGATCATGACCTGAGTTGAAGCCAGACGCTTAACCAAGTGAGCCAAAAAATAGCTCAGGTCACGATCTCACAGTTCATGAGTTCGAGCCATTGGGCTCTGTGCTGACAGCTCAGAGCATAGAGCTGCTTCAGATTCTGGGTCTCCGTCTCTCTCTGCCCCTTCCCCGACTTGCACTCTGTCTCTGTCTCTTTCTCTCAAAAATACATAAACATTAAAAAATATTAAAAGAAAAAAGGAAATAGATCCTTATGGATGGGAATCAGGTAGTCGGGCATTTTCAGAGAGCTGAAACAGCTCAAGCGAAATTAAAGAAACAGAAAGCCCCACCAATTCTGGGAACAGCACATAATACCATGTTGTTCTGGAATGCAGGCTATGGACAGGTAAATCGTTAGTTTGAAAAACAAGAGAGTGAGACCTGGCAGAATAACAGGCAACAGGGTTTGGGGCACAATGGGACTCGGCCAGGACGCCCCGGAGCTGCGATTCAGAGAAGCGAAAGCGGCAGCAGTAGGCAGTGGGGTCTGGGACTGGAGAAGGTCAAGTGGAGGCCTCTGCACAAACTGAGACAGAAGTATGGAGTGTAGACCCAGAGCTGGTGGCATGGCTAACACAGAATAGGCAGCTCCCCAAGTAGTTGTTAAATTGAACGAGCTGGGGTGCCTGGGGGACTCAGTCGGTTAAGCGTCCGACTTCAGCTCAGGTCATGATCTCACAGCTTGTGGGTTCGAGCCCCACATCGGGCTCTGTGCTGACAGCTCAGAACCTGGAGCCTGTTTCAGATTCTGTATCTCCCTCTCTCTCTGACCCTCCCCTGCTCACGCTGTCTGTCTCTCTCTCTCAGAAATAAACATTAAAAAAAAAATTTTTTTTTAATTGAACGAGCCTCCTGATAGGAAGGGACTGGGCCAATTGTCTTCTATAGTTTGACAGGTTCCCAGTGCACATTAGGCACTAAATAAATGACACAAAGTGTCCAAAGGGCGTGCTTCCTGCCCCTCTTCCTCTACAAGTGATCCCATCAAGAGACAGAGAGATGAAGCACCCCGATCTAGAGCCCTCCCGCCTCCCATTCCCAAAGAAGAATGCTCTTTGTGGCAGAAGAGGAACCTGAGGAAAGCAAACACGACCGGAAAGGGCTACAGATCCAAGAAAGAACACCTCATCAGCTCGATAGGAAAAACATCGTCATCCCTCCATACTCTCAGAAGTCACGGTAGATTGGTCCTAAAAATTAACCAAAAAAACCCATACCCACATAACCATAAAGTGAGACTTGGACAAAAGTGCAGTTAAAGTTCAACACGCTCAAAGGCTGAGCATGTGCGAGGATATCCTTGTTCTTCGAGATGACACTGAGGAACTCGCACGGCAAAGGGGCCACAAGGCTCCCAACACACTCTCAAATGGATCAGAAAATAAAAAAGTGCGTATAAATCTGTGCAAGGATAAATGTGTGCAGGTGTAAATGTGGGTGCTACGTACTCACATCCATGGAGTACGAATTACAATGTAAACGGTGCAAAATGCAGATGGTGAATTTGAGTAAGGGGTATATGAAAGTTTCTGATAGTATTGTGGGAACTCTTCTGTGAGTTTAAAACGACAGCGAAACAAAGAGTTACAAGGATGAGAAAGCTATTTATACATTGATAAGATCTTTAAAACCTGATGTTAAGTGGGAAAAAAAAACCCATGCAGAATGGAATGTACGGAATGTTATCACCTGTGTAAGAGGTGGAGAGGAAATCTATAGATACAGATATAGATATATAGATACACATCCACACATATGTAGTGTTTTGTGTGTAATATACCTGCAATGCCTCATAAGAAACTGGAAACATCATAGAGCTTCTCTGTTGGGAAGAAGGGGGTAGCTGGGAGTCAGGTGGAAGGGAACCTTCTCATTATAAACTCTTACATATTTTGAATATTGAATGATGTGAACGTATTACCTAGCCAAATATGCAAATAAAATAAAATGACCTTTAAAAACATTAGAGGAAAACAACAGTGCAGGCATATGGTTTGGGGTAACTTAGACCAGGGGAACATAGCAGACAGGATTAAAGCCACTTGGCAGGGCGCTACCCAGATGTGACACCCCTATCCCTCCCTCCCAGGCCACCGTGCTTGGACAGCTGCCTGCTTAGAGAGGGCTCACTCCAGACAAGCAGAACTGGGGGCTTAGGAAAGCACGTTCTATCAAGTTTCAGCCTAAATTGGATAGAAATGTCCCCTAAAATAAACTATGTCATTTACTTACAACAGACGATTCCCCGTAGCCCTGTTCTCCAAGCTCATATTCCCTGATCTAAGATTTAATCATCTGACACAAGGCATGTCTGTCCTGCCTCTGACGGCCACAACCTGCTAAGCCCCGGTGAACAGCACTGGGAGCTGGTGGAAACCCACTCCTCAGTGGGACGGACCCCACCACGAATAGCATCCGTCCACCTTCATTGGCAGCCACCTCCCCCTACAAATAATGGCCAGCAAGCCATCCAGTGGTTGTGTCACTGAAGACATTCTTGGATCCATGCCACTATTTTTTAAGAGTTTCCAAGAGGGCGCCTGGGTGGCTCAGTCAGTTAAGCGTCTGATTCTCGATCTTGGCTTAGGTCATAATCTCACGGTTGGTGAGTTCGAACCCCGCATGGGGCTCTCTGCTGTCAGCACGGAGCCCGTTTCAGATCCTCTGGGTCCCCCTCTCTCTGCCCCTCCCCCCTTCTCTCAAATAAAGAAGCATTAAAAAACAATTAAAAGGAGAAGAGACTCGAAGGAAGAAGCCATGGAAGAACACAGAGTCACATGACTACGGGAGCCCAGTTTGGAGACGCACCTATGAGCCAAGGAACGAACTCTAAGGACTGCCAGCCACCCCTAGTTGCTAGAAAGACGGGCCCACAGAGCCCCTAGGAAGAGCCAACGCTGCTGACACCTTGACTCTGCATTTCCAGCCTCCAGAATTATGAGGGAAAAAATAAAACAATGAGCAATTTTTGTATCATTAAAAAAATAATAATAAATAAAAGTATCTTATGTTTTGCCTCGCAAAAAAAATAAAAATAAAAAGAATTGTGAGGGAATAAATCGTCATTTTAAGCCACACAGTTTGTGGTGCTTTGTTAGGGCAGCTCAGGAAGTGACTCCATCCCTTTCTCCTCCCTCTCTTTTAAAGAAAATTCCCGAGTCCCCTGAGGAAACAGGACACTTTCACAAATATGAATGAATAACATGCCAGGAAAGGCAATCTTTGGTAATGAGCCTTTGCAGAAGAAAGAGCAGTGTGAGAAATAGAAGTGTTCTTCTAGTTCTTTTTTTTTTTTTCTTTTGTCTCCTTTTCCTCCCTGCCTCTCTCCAGCCACCATGTGGGGCTCTTCACACTTTCCCGGGGGGGGGATCAAAGAATGACCTTCTAATGCCCTGCAGAAGGTCAGGACCGCAAACTCCATCACTGCATAGGCTGGTTCACATCCCACACGCACCCCACCTCCCAGGAGACCCCAAAACATGCCCCCTCAGTAAGACTCACAGCCACCTCGGGGTGAGGGAGGCACGGGAGGTTTTCAATACAATCTGCTGACAACAAACCACAGGTCAATAGCGATGGAGATAAGAGGGGGCCCAGAAACAATCCAAAGCAGAAGATCATTTTCTGGATGCCTATGCGGCCAGAAGGAAGCACAGTGATGCCAGGGGTCTGACTCGCCCAACCCCACTCCCGTCCTGGGATCCTTCATGTCTACTTGTGCTATGGTCTGAATGTGTGCATCTCTTGAAACTCCTATGTTGAAATCCAAATGCTCAGTGTGACTGACTAAGGAGGTGGGGCCTTTGGGAGGTGCTTACGTCATAAGGACAGAGCCCCCATGACTGGGATTCAAGATCTTAGAAAAGAGAGCTTGCAGAGCTCCCTGCCCCGCCCTCTGTGCGAGGACACAGCCAGCAGTCGGCAGTCTACAGCCCGGAAGAGGGCTCTCATCAGAACTGAGCGGGCTGCCCCCTGCCCCAATCTCAGACTTGCAGCCTCGAGAACTGGGAGACCTACATGTCTGTTGCTTTTGAAGCCGCCCAGTTCGTGCTATTTCATTATAGCAGCCAGAACGGACGGAGACGCACTGCTATTCCGTCAACACAAAACTGGCGTTCTCGCTGCAATCCACAAAATCCACCAAGTGGCTTTTACCTGTCACCCAGAAGCCGTTTGTCTGCGCATGTGGGTCCAACAAGCTGTCTGTCCAGTTACCAGCCCTGTTAAAGTTCAAGTGGAGGAAGGAAGACTCACTAAGAGTGAGCACTAAGGGTGGTGTTTGGACATCATTTCCTTCTCCCCCAGTTCTTCCTGCTTTCACCTAGACGTTAGGAGGCCTCAGGGGAAATTTCCAGCATCCAGGCATACAGCTGCAGAATTCATGACTCAGTAGGGCTGTTCTAATGAGGTTACCAAACCAGTCCACCAGGTGACACACCTTAGAGAACAGTGAAGGCAGACAGATACACCAGAGAGGACACTTGAGGACCCACAGTCCCCTGCCAGGAAGCAAACAATTTAAGAAGGCACCAGTTTCTACCCTCACCGTCCCCATGATCTCCCAAATCCTGGGCCACACCAAACCCTGGAGCAGAAGAAAGAATGAAGGGGAGGATTTCAGCTGGAGAAAAAAGGAAACATGACGCTGAAAATAATGGGTCAGGTGGGTTCTAGAAGTTTCTGCTCCATTCAAGAAGCTACCTTGAGATGTTTTTTTTTTTTGCCCAGATCATCTGTCTTGGGTTTCCCGGTTCACCCTGGAGGGTACCCTTGAATGCATTTCATGGCTTCCCTGTACACTCAGATCCTGATTAGTCAAGGACGGCTAAGGCAGATGCTAGAACTCTCGGATGTGGGCTGTCTGCCGTTTCTCGCTTAGCAGCATCTCCGTTAGAGGAAAGACAAAGGAAGTTTCAGGAGCAACAATCGGTCAAGCAAGGAATCCTCAGGGTTAGACCTCTTAGCGGAGTTAAGATGACAAACCTGATTTGGCGGCCATCACTTTAAAACAAAAGGGTGAAAACTATAAAAGAGAAGGAGAAAGAAAAATCTCAGAAAAGAGAATACTGGAGGGGTGCCTGGGTGGCTCAGTTGGTTAAGCATCTGACTTCAGCTCAGGTCGTGATCTCGCAGTTCATGGGGTTCGACCCCTACATCAGGTTCTGTGATGACAGCTCAGAGCCTGGAGCCTGCTTTAGATTCTGTGTGTGTCTCTCTGTCTACCAGTCCCCCACTCATCCTCTGTCTCTGTCTCAAAAAGAACTATAAAAAAAAAAAAAATTTAAAGGAGAGTCCTGGAAACTTGGAATCAGAATATTTCATTATTGGAGATCATCTAGGTTCTCTTCTCGTTTTAGAGCTAAGAGAACAAGGCGCTGAGAATGGGCCAAAAAAATTACAAAAATCATACCCATTAATGGACTGGCCAGGCTTTCCATCCCCAGCAGGTCACTCCTCATCCTCCCCCACTGGTGCCCATAAACATACAGGTATCCTAGGAAGCCTGCTCAGAACTCAGCACCAAACACGTGCCGGGTGACTCTTCAAGAAGACAAAATGAACATTGCAAGGGGCTCTGGTCCAAGTGTCAGGTCCCAATCACATGCACTCAAGGAGGAAAGCAGTTCAATTACATGGGAAAGTTAACACTTCTCTACCCCTGTTCCTACCGGGGGTTTGGGGGTGGGGGGGTTGGGGGGTGTCGGGGAGGACTGCCCTCGCCCTGTTGGCTGCACAAGTCTGTTCTGCTGAGTCCGGTCGGCGTGAACACACCCTCTAGACGAGCAACTCCACACATCACACCTGGCAGGACTGATTCCAGGCTGTGTCTAATAAATCAAGAGTCGCTGTGCATGAAGCAAATGTGAAAAGTGACCCAAGGGTCCCTGTGTGTGAGGACTTCTGGCTTAGCACTTTCCGCGTTATCTGACTCGTGATTATACCTCCTGCCTGGCCCCCACCCCAAGTTTCCAGGAGGCTATCTTTCCATCTTGATGGCCCTGGGACTGCGACACTGCCAGTAAAGAAGGGCAGATGGCAGACAACTTTGGGAAGAACATATAGGAAGAGCTTAATGCAGCCCCACTTCGTGAAAGAACATACCTGGGCCACGGTGCCGAAGAGCTGATGTCTTCCCAACTTTCAAATGTGAGGGCCAAACCATGGCCCCTTCCAACACATCTGCAAACCTCAAAGGATGATTCGAGACACGGAGAATACTACAGATATTCCAATGCAGGAGCTAGGACCAGCCCATCCACTTCCCAGAGCGGATCCTGAATGCTTCTCAGGGATCGCTTACAAATGGTTAGAAGATTCACTGTCCATCCTTTCACGCCATGCCCAATCTGACTGTGAAAAAGGGCCTAGATCTTCCAAAGGAAGCATGACCTCTTTTCAAGTGAGATATGAGCAAGCCGACGGCTGGCCTGCTGTCTGTCTTGACTTGCTAGTGGAATTACAGGTTCCTGCTTGCCTACGAGTGCATCACAGGGCAACCTACGCTACACCACTCCAGAGCCCTGTTCAGGAAGTCGATGAGGCCGACGTCAGCTGCATTTGAAGGTAAACAAGCACCCTGACCTAATCCTCCCGGAGACTGAGAACCACAAGGGTGGGCATGTGAGCCTCGGGCGAAGAATCCAATCCTTTGGGGTCACTCATTCACCTGATCCATTTCAAGGATGGGTTGCCACTTTGTCAGACAGCAGGTGGCTCTGATGGGTGACTTCTCTACCTGGCCTCTCAGAAACCACTCTGAGAACACTGCCCCCCATCCCTCCAAGTTCAAAAGTGCCAGTTTGCGAAATGGAAGCAACATGGGTGGCCGGGATCTAGGGCCTTCTTCTGTTAGTTTCTCAAAGACCACAACACAAAAATGTCAAAAAAACTTCCAAAGCTGGGAACCCTCCTACTTCCTGGTTAGCTCAAATCCATGGATCTAAAGCTGGTTCTCCACATGAGTGTCTCTGGCGCTCAAAAGTCGCTGAGGAGTTCTACGTGGGAGAGAATACGCAGGACCCCATGCGGGCTTCCCTGGGCCCAGCCCCTGAATGATCCTTGCTTCTTCAGACGTTAAAGGAGTGTCCCTGCATTTTCCCCTGGATCCCATATGTTGTTGATAACTGCTCTTCCACCCACAAAGGAAACTTTTAGAGGACCCTAACCCTTGTCCCCAGGAGCTAAGAACTTGACTGCTATGGTCGGCTCAGCACAATAGATATCCCTTCCCTGACAGAGCACGACAGGAATGATCCCACTTAAAAGAAACGAGCCAGTTACCTTTGAAAAAAAAATTTTTTATTAGTCTCTAACAGGCCTGTACTGGAGACCTCAGAAGTACCAAAAATAAAAAGAAATAGCCGACGCCATAAAAGGACCCAAGATACCCAAGGAGCAAGGACTGCAGGAGCCTGGGACAGTATCCCATGAGACCAACCCAAGTTCAATCACAGCTCAACCACTGATGAGCTGGGCGACCTCAAGACCAAGCGAGGTACTTAACCGCTCAGCTTCCCCGTCCATAAAACAGAGATCACGAATCGACCTCAGCGTTGGCATAAGGATGCAATAAAATGCACGCAAAAGCTTAGGGATACACAAGAGATACTACTGTCAGCTTGAAATAATTAGAATACGAGACACACGTGTATAAATGTTAAAAGAAAGAAAACAGACCAAGGTAATCTTGAAACTAGAAGACCTGGCAAATGGATAGGAGCAGAGAGAGATTAAGCGGCTGGGGGAGTGGGGGGGTGGGGGGAGGGGGGGATGTATTCTTCTTAAGCCAAACTAATGGGTGCCATTAAAATTACCAGAAATTCCTAACCAAAGCTTGATTGCTTCAAAGAGACACACTCTGGGGCCAGCAGAAATTAGGAGAGCACTCACCAAGTGGAGCTGTTGCAAAGAACTGTGAGAAACATCAGTGAATCAGCATTACCTTGTTAGATGCTTAAAACCTCTGAAGCTTTTGAGCGGGAAAGATCTTCAGAGGTTACTACACCAGCTCCTTTTAAAAGCTGATGCCCACAATAGGAAACCATTGATTTGCTCAAGATCCCACAGCCAGTTGGAGACAGAGCTCTGATTATAACCCCAGGCACTGATAACCACCCTGATGCTTTTCCCTCCAGGGCGGCTACTTCTCTTCTTCCTCCAGGTAGGTACCGTCAGCCACTCCCAGCTGCCTCTCCATTCCGATCTCCCTTCCTTTCCTCCAGAGCACGCTCTAGAAACTCACCCTCTGTCTTTCACACACACACACACACACACACACACACGTATCTGTGTGTGTGTATGTGTATCCTTCCATATCCATTTTTGAGTTGTGGTGAACTACACAGAATGTAAAATTCACCGTCTCCACCATTGTTCAGTGTACAGCTCAGGGGCATCAAGCACATCTGCAGAGCCGTGCAACCGTATCTCCCATCCATCTCTGGAACTCTCTCCATCTTGCAACCCTGCAACTCCATTCCCATTAAACACTAACACCCACCCCCCGCCCCCGGTTCCCCCCTCCAGCCCGGCCCTGACTACCCCCATTCTACTTCATGTCTCTCTGAATCTGATTAGATCATATAAATCTCATATGTTCGTATAGTGTTCCTCTTTTTTGTGGTCCCCTTATTCCACTTAGCATAATGTCCTCAAAGTTCATCTACATCAGAATGTCCTTCCTTTTTAAAGCTGAATAATATTGATTCCATATATGTACATCTTACCGTGCATCGGTCAGTGGACAGTCAGGTCGCTTCCACCTTTTGGCTGCTGTGAATGAGGCTGCTATAAACATGAGGGCACAAATACCTCTCTGAGTCTGCTTTTCAACTTTTTTGCATGTATGCCCACAAGCGGAGTTGTTGGATCTTACAGTATTTCTATTTTTAACTTGTTTTGGCGGCACATGTATCCTTTAAGAATTACATCACACTTCTCCCTGACTATAATTAATAGAAAAGTGAGTCTTCTTTTTTATCCAACGAATATTTTCTTTTTTTTTTTTTAAGGCTATTTCTTCATCTTGAGACAGACAGAGCACCAGTTGGGGAGGGGCAGAGAGCCTGAGGCAGGGCTTGAACTCACGAACCAAGAGATCACGACCCCAGCTGAAGTCCTGACGCTTAACTGACTGAGCGAGCACCCAGGCACCCCTGTCCAAATCACATCTTAAAACACAAGCTGCCCGCTAGGCATTGGGCTAGGTACCATGAGTATAATCAGTCATGAGCTAAAGTCACGGTCCCTCGTCTTGTTAGGGTTTATAGTCTCCTAGGAGAGACGGGAATCAGAAGACCAGCAGATGTCTGTTTGGGCAACATGGTGATGTCATGCGATCTTAGGAGAGTGTGCCTTTCCCCCAGAAAGGAACAAAACAGAAATGTCCACATAGACGTATGTTGTCATCAAGACCTGCCCAGGCAAAGAATGATAACAAAAAAGATTTAGCCACAAACGGGTGGGGGGGGGGGGCACTTAATCAAAAGGATAACTCTGAGCTCAGAAGAGGGGAAGAGATACACGATATAAAATCGATGCAGGCAGCAGATCTTCTATCTTCAATCATATTCTGAGCAGCCATGGCAGAGAGCAACACATGAGCCATGGTGGTGAGGCAGGTCTTATAAGCTCAGCCCTGACCCCCTAAAATATATCTCTAGGTCTTAACCCCGGGGTACCTGTGACTATGACCGTATTTGGAAAAGGGTCTTTGCAGCTGTAGTCAAGTTCAGATGGGGTCACACTGGATTAAGATGGGCCCTAATCCAACAGCTGGTGTCTTTATGAGATGAGAATGTTTAGACAGAGACAGACCCAGGGGAAGGGTGTCCCGCGATGGAGGCAGAGGCTGAGGAGACACAGCGACAGCCAGGAGAAGGTGGGCAATGCCAGGGCCACCAGAGGCTGGAAGGAAGCAAGGAAGCATTCTTTTGGAGAGTCTTCGCGGGGGCAGGACTCTGCCAACACCTTCGGTTCAGACTTTAGCCCACCAGACTGTGAGACAAGAAGTCTACTCTTAAGCCACCCAGTTTGTGGTCCTTTGTGACCCCCACTGGGGAAGTATCCAGGGTGGAATGTGGGAAACAACCTGGACTGGGATTCTGGTGGTCGGAGCACAGAGATAGGAAAACGGAGAGCTAGACTTTCATCTCGGCAATTTGAAGCAAATAAGCCCTTGCGCCATCCAGGCCCATTGACCTGAATCTCAGTTTCCAAGTCTGCTGAATTAGTAGGGTGCCTTCGACAAGGTCAGTGAAGCTAATAACACTGAAGGGATCTGGATTTCCACATTCCCGGGGTCTTTTTCAACTCACCCAGCAGGGGCAGCTCCAAGTTTCCCTCCAGGAGGCCAATGCAAACAGGCACCTGCACGGGTGTGACACACCGCAGGGGTGACACCACCACAGGATGTTTAGTAAACTGGGCTAAATGCTGGTAACTCACTCTACCGTCCCCCAATATAACGAGCACATACTTCTTCCTTTTTCATTTTTTTAACGTTCATTCATTTCTGAGAGACAGAGAAAGACAGCACAAGCAGGAGAGGGGCAGAAAAAGAGAGAGACACAGGATCCGAAGCAGGCTCCAGGCTCTGAGCTGTCAGCACAGAGCCCAATGTGGCGCTTGAACTCACCAGCCAGGAGATCATGACCTGAGCTGAAGTCAGACGTTTAACCGACTGAGCCACCCCATATGAATATTTCTAGGCAGCCAGTGCAGAGTTGAGAGCCACCCCCCCCAATCAAGGGGTGCAGTCAGAGAAAGCACACGGATATTCCCCAGGATTTATGTCTGCATGCCCTGGGAGCATATCTGATGGAGATAACGGATGGAGAGCACCGGGCACGATTCAGGACAGACACCAAACCCTCCCTGCTGAGATGGAAGGCACCCCAGTGAGAACCACCCACTTAGCGACGGCTGCACCCCATGACTTTGTGGCACCAGACAGCCCCCTCTGCATGTGACGTGGAGGGGCGAACGGGACGCCCAGCACAGAGGAGCAAATCCAGCTCCCCCCAGAGTCCCGCAAAGCCCCAGGGGCCACGTGAGCGCCAAGTCACCTGCCTGGCACAGGCGCCGCCTCCCACCCGCTCCACGGGCACCCAACTGCTCCAGCGCCCGTCACCGCCTCCCCCACCTCTGTCAACACAAACGCCCACACCCAGGCAGGAAGCAAAAATAACCAGCGATGGCTCATCCCCTTCCCCAGGGGAGAGGTGCCTCTCCCATTCCCCAGCGGGACCTGAGGAGAGGCGGTACGGGAGGAGGGAGGGGAGCAGAAAGGGAGGGGAGAGGCTGAGGAGGGGAGGAGGGGCGGGAAGGAAGGGGAGAGGCAGGGTAAGAAGGGATAAGGAGTGAGGCGGAGAGGAGAGGTCAGGCAAGGAGGAGGGGCGGGGCCAAGAGTGGGGAGGCGGGGCAAGGAGGGGGCGCGAGGAAGGGGCGGGGCCGAGGGCGGCGCCAGACCAGTCCCCGGAGCACTGTCTGAGCCCTCAGAAGATCCTCTTCAGGGGCGCCTGGGTGGCTTAGTCGGTTGGGCGTCCGACTTTCGCTTAGGTCATGATCTCGCGGTTCGTGGGTTCGAGCCCCGCGTCGGGCTCTGTGCTGACTGCCAGCTCAGAGGCTGGAGCCTGTTTCAGTCTGTGACTCCCTTTCTCTCTGACCCTCCCCTGCTCACGCTGTCTCTCTCTCTCTCCTAGAAATAAATAAAAGTATTTTTAAAAAATTAAAAAAAAAAATCCTCTTCAAAGGGACAGGAGTCCGAGGCTCCTCCCTGCAGGCCCACTACATACAGCCTCTCCCTCAGGAGGCCGAACTACAACCTCTGCCTACACAGCCACCCCCAGGCGCCTCCCCTTCGGCGGGGTGCGTGTTTATCTCCAGGTGTGTTAGTGCCCAATCTCCAGGCGTGTTAGTGCCCAGGCGGGGACAGACGTGAAAAGCCGCCCTTCCATGGACCCCACCCCCACCCCCCATCCCCGCCCAGAGCAGAACCGGCATCCTGGGAGGCAGGGGAGGTGGAATCAGGCCCCGGTACTATGGGTCCGGCTGTGTCCCCCAGAGGTTGACGTCCTCAGCCCCGTGACCCGCGATGTGATGTGTGTGTGCGCGGGGAGACTGCCATAACCAAGTACCGCAGACTGGCTGCTTCAACCACCGCAAGCTGTTTTCTCACCGTTCTCGAGGCTAGACATCCAGGACCACCGTGTGGGCGGGACTGGTCTCTCCTGAGGCCTGTGTGCGCCAGAGAGCATCGTGATGGGGTGTGTGTCCGGCCTTCCCCGCTTAGAAGAACACCAACTGGGCTGGGTTAGGACCTACTCTAAAGGCCACCCTTTTAATTTACTTACCTCTTTAAAGGCTCCATCTCTAGGGGCGCCTGGGGGGCTCAGTAGGTTAAGCATCCGACTTGTGCTCGGGTCACCACCTCAAGGTTCATGAGTTCCGAGCCCGCATCGGGCTCTCTGCTGTCAGTGTAGAGGCCACTTCAGATCCTGGGTGTCCCTCTCTCTCTCTCTGCCCCTCCCCTGTTTGTGTGTGCTCTCTCTCAAAATAAACATCAAAATGAACAAGAATAAAATAAAGGCCTCGTCTCTGCACCCAGTCAGAAGTACTGGGGGGATTAAGGCTTCAACACATGAATTTGAGGCCAGGCGGGGGGGGGGGGGGGGGGGGGGGGGGGGGGGGGGGAGGTGAAGGGGGGACACAATTAGCCCCTAACACCCTAAGGTGTCCTTGTTTGGAAATCGTTTACATTTTGATTGGGTCACTGCAGATGTAAGTAGCTAAGGAGGTACTGGAGTGAGGTGGGTCCCCTAACCCAATATGACTAGTCTCCTTGTAAGAAGGGACAGAGACAGAATGAGAAGTGGCTAGAGAGACTGGAGTGAAGGGTCGATAAACCAAAGAGCTCTGGGCATTGCCGGCTCCAAGGATTTCTTTTTAATGTTTATTTATTTTTGAGAGAGACAGACAGAGCATGAGAGGGGGAGGGGCAGAGAGGGAAGAGACACAGAATCCAAAGCAGGCTCCAGGCTCCGAGCTGTCAGCACAGAGCCCGATGCGGGGCTCAAACCCACAAACCCTAAGATCATGACCTAAGCTGAAGTCGTAAGCTTAACCGACTGAGCCACCCAGACGCCCCTCCAAGGATTTAATCTAGGAGAGAGGCATGAACAGATTAACCCCTACAATCTTCAAAGGGAACAAGGCCCTACAACACCTTGACCTTGGAGCTCTCGTCTCCAGAACTGTGAGAGAATACCGTGTGTTGTGTTATTAAGTCACCGGGTTTGTGGTATCTCAGTAACGCCACCCCAGGAACTAAGGTCTAAGAACCCTGAGTTGAGCAGTTTACTGACAATGAAGGTTAGGACTCCTGAAGACACTTAGCAATACATAGAAAGGCTCAATTAAAACAATTAGCTTTTAATAAAATTCAGAAAATGATTTACGTACAGCATAGCAGAGTGATTATCACCACCGTCTCCATAGCCAGAATGCCCGAGCTCAGATCCCGGCTCTGTCACTTACCAGCCACCTGACCCTGGCCAAGGTATGCCCTTGGAGCCTGGGTTTTCTTCATCTGTAAAAAAGAGGGTAATAATAATAATAACTAGCTACTACTATTAGAAAACTGAATAAGGTACTATTGCAAAGCACCATATGCCTGGCCCACGGGGTCCAAGCTGTAAAGGGGTCTCATTGGTCCTCCAAAGAGTTATGTCACCAAGGCATGCTTCTCTCGGTTGTATGTAACATTCCTAAAAATCCTTCATCGGGCCCCTCCCTTCCTGGACTGATCATGTGCAACCCCAAAATCTACCAAATTTTGCAGGCAGAGGAGAGCAAAAAGAAAAATTTGAGAGTACTAACGAAATATTCCAAAATTATTAAAATCCCGATCTTACACATGGCTGCTGGAAGAGGGGAAAATTTAAGAGACTAATCTGTGGGGCTCCTGGGTAGCTCAGTTGATTGAGTGTCTGACTTCAGCTCAGGTCATGATCTCGCGGTTCCTGAGTTTGAGTCCTGCGTTGGGCTCTGTCCTGACAGCTCAGGGCCTGGACCCTGTTTCAGACTCTGTGTCTCCGTCTCTGCCCCTCCCCTCCTCACGCTCTCTCTATCTCTCTCTGTTTCTCTCTCTCTCTGTCTCAAAAATTAATATTAAAAAAAGAAAATCTGAGAATCCATTGAATCTGATAGGCAGTTGGGAGTGACTGGCAGAGAAGACAAGAGTTACCATCCCAGCTCCACGGATACAAAGGAGGTTAACAAGTCAGGGTCCAATGATAAACTGCAGTCTATGGTAAGAAATTTCACAGGGCAACCTGATACAGGCACCCAGGTACACAACACAAAACAAATGGTTTACAGGATACCTGCCTTCCTTATGTGGGATACACTGGAATTCTCTTCTACTGCAGGTTTTTAAATGTTACAACAACAGGGGTGGCTCAGTCGGTTAAGCGTCTGACTTTGGCTCAGGTCATGATCTCACGGTTCGAGCCCCACGTCGGGCTCTGTGCTGACAGCCAGCTCAGAACCTGGAACCTGCTTCAGATTCTGTGTCCCCCTCTCTCTCTCTGACCCTCCTCTGCTCACACACACACACACTCTCTCTCTCTCTCTCTCTCAGAAATAAAAAACATTAAAAAAAATTTTTAATGTTATGACAACAGCACCACATAAACCAACACATGCCTTACGGGCCAGTCTGAAAACCATAGACAGGACCCTCTGGACTCTTCCTGTTTTTTCCCCAAAATATTTAACTTAAACTAAATTCTGAGGACAACTCTTAGGGTTTTCTTCTCTTTTCCAAAGTCTAAGATAATCTTCTCTCAACACAGAGAACCTTGAATGTTCTAGAACAAACCACATAAGCTTGGACAATAAAGTTAATATAGGGTTTCCAGAGTGCCTAACAGCTCTGTTCAATTGAAAAAAGTTAGTAAAATTAAATTCTTTTCATCATTCTTATGCTCTGGAAATTTATTTTGTGTAATAAACATTTATACACATGCACATACACAGATAAGTGCCACACACCAGACACTATTTTAAGCTCTTCATAAATATTAACTCAATCTTCACAGCACTGTGAGATAGATGAATTATATTACGCCCATCTTACAGATAAGGAAACTAAGACTCTGAGAAGCCAGTAGCCCGAAGTGAAGGGCCACCATTCATGCCCATGCAACTGAGCGCCAAGCTCTTACCCACTAGACCATACTGCTTTAATTGATCTCTCAATTTTCTCACTATCTCAGATGCCCCAAGTTCATTATCAAGCAGAATTCCTTTTGAAGTTTCCTCACTAAGTGCAAACTTTTTTAAATTAATTTTTTAACTGAGATAAAACTGACATGTAACATACCGATTCAATACATCCCTATTTTGCAAAATGATCCTACAATAAGTCCAGTTAACATCCATTACAATGTAAACTCTCAATCAGACCCCAAGAGGGTAATTTACACGGTCTCACCCTCTCTGTCCTAGTCATTCCTTCCCAGTTCTTTAGCAGTGAGATCAAACTGTCAATAGAAGCTCCTTAGAAACCAGATCATACTGGAAGAGTACTTAAGAGTAAAATTATGGATTTATTTTAAAGGAATCTCTTGTATGGGATTCACGCCTGTCGGCTATTTTCTTTACATCGAACCAGATCTGCCTGCAAAAACAAGATTCCGGCACACTCCCCCAAAGGATTGCAACAGAGGGACATTTCTGGGGGGATAAATATCCCGTTGTATCTCAAAACATGCTCTGATCCCACCCTTCCCTGCCCCCAACACTTCCCCAATTCCTTCCACCTCATGGTCTGAGAGTTGAAATTAAGAACAGACTGTACACACTCAAAGTTGTAGGCCCCAAATCGTAATGCAAACCCAGAACTAAAGAAAGTAAAAACTGTTTTCAACTGAAAAGGCAATTATCCAACCAAACTGGTTGAACGAGAGACTTTGCAAATTCCAGGTTCTTGTTTCCAGGGTTCTAAAGGTGAGCCACGGACTGCTCGTGGCCAGGAAGGCAGTGGCTGAAAATGGTTACATTACAAGGCTGAAAGAAAATAAAAACCCATTTTGATTTCAATTTTTTTTAATGTTTTTTATTTATTTCTGAGAGATAAAGAGAGACAGCATGAGCAGGGGAAGGTCAGAGAGAGAGAGAGAAGGAGACGCAGAATCTGAAGCAGGCTCCAGGCTCTGAGCGAGCTGTCAGCATAGAGCCCGATGCGGGGCTCGAACCCACGAACCGCGAGATCATGACCCGAGCTGAAGTCAGGTGCTTAACCGACTGAGCCACCCAGGCGCCCCCGATTTCAATTCTGAAACAGCTACGGTCCTAAGTCCTTCAGGATTTGAATGGCCGGGGCCTGTAGGTATGGATGTGTCTCTGCCGGGGTAGCTGAGTGCCCCTCTCTCTGTAAGAAAAAGGCCTCCTGGAGCCCGGAGCTGGGTGGGAGAACAGGACAGAGCCAACTTTGTTCCAAGGAGACAGCCAGTGTTGGAATATGGGGGAGACGGAAAGGAAGATAAGGCCCCATTGCTTCTTGCTTCCAGCTCTCCTTATTTCTATCACACACATACCGGTAGTTTCCAAACTCACCTCAGTGTCCCGACACAAGATAAAGGCAAAAGGACCTCACCTGATTTGGCAAATCTTTGCCAGAGGACACTCTTCCTTAGCTTTCCAGGGACGTGACTACACGTGTACAGAAACCCTAGATGCCTCTGCCCTTGACCAAAAAAAAAAAAAAAAAAAAAAGTCTCTTACACTTGATTCTCTATTTTTCCCCATTTCTTCACAGTCCAGCCACAGGGAACCCCTCCAAACTCATGACCCACCGTTCTATTCCCTACCTGGCCACAAACACACCCCTATCGCCTGAAATGCCCTGAATTCTTCCGTCCCATCTTTGGAAAATGAGACCCATCCTAAGCCCAGCTGGAAAGCCCCCGCCTCCGGGAAGCCTTCCTGTTGAGTGAGGCACACTGTTTTCCAGGAGCCCACTGCTCTGAGGTTCTCCGAGCAGTGGTCTCCAAACCAGCAGCACCAATATCAGAATTCTTGCACTCCACCCCAGGGACGGGGAGCCGGCAGTAGGTGCGTTAACAAGTGCCAGGTGGTTGTGACGCGTGCTCAAGCTTGGCACCCATGGCCATGGTCACAATCGACACTTTATTCTAACTGCACCTACATGGCGTCGGAGCTCCATCTGTGTAAGCCCCTCAGAGCCTGGCACAAGGTAGGCGCCACAGAAACACAAGCTTGCTGAATTCACCTAATAGGCCTCTAGTAGAACCAGAAAGGGCTGTGTGTGAACTCAGCAACTTTACAGGCTACCAAACCTCCACCGCAATGTTCAGGCACGTGATGTCAATGGCCAGGAATCCTGTGGGGTAAAACCAGAACTGGTGAGAACTGTCCTGGAAGAGAAAAATGAATCCAGGGCTCCCGGTCATGGCCATCGTACAAGGCTAGCTGCCGTGGGCAGGTTAAAAATCACACTCAGGAAACGTTGACAACACCAGCTATGTCCTCGGAGGGGTCTTTCCTGGCTCGATGGGGACAGTAGAGCCGAGTCATCCCCGCAGGCTCCCCAAGGATCACCCTGCAATATCGCGTATGATGTCCACTTGCCTCATCAGAGCTACTGATCTCAAGTCCCAACCCTGTGAAACCCAACACACTGCTGGCGCCCATAACGTTTTGAAAAAGAGGAAAAGGAAGAGGAGGAGATGGACAAAAGGAAATTAGAATGGAAAGGAGTGAGAGTCAGGGCAGCATAGAACATTCTCAGAAATCTAAGTCAGTGTATATTGGGCATCTTTCTGTACCTGGCACTGAGCCAAGGACTTAACACTCAAAGCGTGAGTGTTAAAGCCAAAATAGTTCCTTTCTCCACTCTTGATCTCAAGTACCTCAGACGTTCCTACCACGTAAAAACATTGGTAGAGAACACTATTACTTTTTTCCCCCTCATCACAGAAGGAATGTTCCCCGCCCCCGAGATAGTCCCAGACCCTAAACCCCAGAACCTGTGAATATTACCGCACAGGATAAAAAATATGATTGAATTAAGGATCTTTTTTTTTTAAGTTTATTTATTTAGATAGAGAGAGAGAGAGATCATGAGCAGGGGGGGATCAGAGAGAGAGAGAGAGAGAGAAGCAGCGCAAGAATCCCAAGCAGGCTCTGCATAGTCAGAAGCCCAATGCACGGCTCGAACCCATGAATTGTGAGATCATGACCTGAGCTGAAACCAACAGTTCACCGCTCAACCTACGCAGCCACCCAGGTGCCCCTGACGGTGTCAAGGATCTTAACCAAAATGCAATCACCTGCATCCGAATAAAATGGAAGCTGAGAGACTTCACTGATTTAAGAGGAGAAGGACACAGAGAGAAAGGAAGAGAAGAATGTGAGCGCGGAGACAGAGACTGAGTGATGCGGCCACCAGAGCTGCAAGGGACAAGGAACATGTTCTCCTGAGAGCCTCAGAGGGAGTGTGGCCCTGCCCACAGCTCTGATTTTGAGCCAGTGGTCACTGATTTGAGACTTGTGGCCTACAGAACTCGGAGGGAATAAATTAGTGTTGTTTTAAGCCACCACGTCTGTGGCTTTGGAAACTAGTAGACTCATCCATCACTTCTTTCTCTCACATTAGCCAGGATTATCCCCACCCCGTGGACAAGGAGCCGCGGGCTCACGACTGCAGGCACAGGGCAGGCCAGGTGAAAAGTCTGTCCATCTGATCTTCCCAACATGCTGTGCTGGCTCCGGCGAATCGACATGTGGGTTCCCTTGGCCTTTAGAAGTAACCTGGGAAACAGTCACCCCGGTAACATTGTTTCTATGAAAAACATTCTCCAGATTCCAAATGAAAGAGGAAGTTGAGAGCACCACCACGGGGGAGAGGACTGTGCTCATCTCAGAGCCCAATGTTCCACTTAGAAACTGAAGCAATGCAATTAACCCATTCACCGAAGGGTCCAAGTTACCCAGGCCTACCATCACAGACAAGCTGCCCCCTATTCTCTGGGCATCCGCATCTAAAGAAAAGTTGTAACTGGCCATAAGGCTCCCTTCGCTCCAAACCCCAGAACCTTCCCTCCACTTTGAAATTCACAATGTACATGGCCCTGTGGTATTACCAGCAGAGGGCTGCTAAAACCAATGATCATAGGTTTCCTAAAGAAAAGAATCTGGGGAGGTAGGAATTATCACTAAATTCTCAACCAGGTGAGTTTAAAGTATACGTTCACGGGACACCTGGGTGGCTCAGTCAGTTAAGTGTCTGACTCGTGGGGGCGCCTGGGTGGCTCAGCTGGTTAAGCATCCAACTTCGGCTCAGGTCATGATCTCACGGTTTGTGGGTTCAAGCCCCACGTTGGGCTCTGTGCTGACAGCTCAGAGCCTGGAGCCTGTTCGGATTCTGTGTCTCCCTCTCTCTCTGACCCTCCCCTGTTCACGCTGTCTCTCTCTCTCTCTGCCCCTCTCCTGATGCTCTCTCTCAAAAATAAACATATATATATATACATAAACACACATATATACGTATACATATATATATATATATCTTCACACTTTACTGCAACACTAAACCTGTTGATGATGATGGCTGGTGGAAATTATGGAACATACTGAATATAGTTTTGTGTAGACCACGATCACATGCGTACAATAAAACAGATGCCAAGATAAACACTGGGAGGATATACTAGTTTGCTAAACACTAACAACAAGCACATGAAAAGATGCTAGACATCACTCATCATTAGGGAAATGCAAACCAAAATCACTAGATACCACCTCATTCCCATTAGAATGGCCATTAATAAAACACAAAAAATAACAAGAAATGGCGAGAAGGTAGAGAGACTGGAGCCCTTGAGCGCAGCTAGTGGGAATGCAAAATGGCACAGCCCCTGTGGAAAACAGCATGGCTGTTCCTCAAGAAATTAAACATAGAGTTAGCATATGATCCAGCAATTCCACTTCTGGGTGTATACACAAAGGAAATGAAAGCAGGGACTCAGAGACTAGTACACCCATATTCGTAGCAGCATTATTGACGATAGCCGAGATATGGGAACAATCCAAGTGTCCATTATCAGATGACTGGAGAGGCAAAATGTAGTATATCCACACAAAGGAATATCATTAGCCTTAATAAGGAAGGAAATTCAGACACGTGCTACAACATGGATGAACCTTGACAGCGTTATGCTAAGAGAAATGAGCCAGTCACAGAAGGACAAATAGTGTCTGATTCCACTTGCATGAGATATCTAGAGCAATCAACTCATAGAGACAGAAAGCATGTGGAGGCAGCCAGGGACTCGAGGAGGGGGGAGTTAGTGTTTGATGGGTGTGGAGTTTTAGTCTGGAAAAATGAAAAAGCTCTGGAGATGGATGGTGGGGACAGCTGCACAACAATGTGAGTGTACTAACACCCCTGAACGGGACACTTAAAAGTGCTTAATATGGTAAATTTTGTTATGTGTATTTTACCACAATAAAACACCAGAAACACTAACAATAGCTATTTAAGATCAGTGAGTTTATGCATGAGGTTCTATTTTTTCTTTCGAGTTCTAAATTTTCATTCATGAAATTCCTCTTTGTACAAAAAGACATATGTGGTATTAAATATCAGAAGGGGGAAAAAAATGGGGCTGTCCCAGGGCAAACCAACTCATTCAAGACCCACGGCTTTGGGGATTAACGGAATTCCTGTGGCAATGACCCTTCCCACTTCTGTAATACGAATTATCACAAAGTGAAAATCCAATTCCCTTTCTGTGTTTATGAAAGCCATTCCTTTCAGACAGCTGAGGCAACAAAGCTGGCCAAAAACACTTCCTGGCCATCCAATTAGAGATTTATATTGCATATAAACATAAAGAAACATTATGTAACATAAGCCGTGGGGCAGGAGAAGAACGCTGGTCTTGGAATCAGAAGCTGAATTCAAGATTGGCTTCACCCACTGACTCCCCACACCGGACCAATTAAAATCCCTCCAGGCGTCTGCCACCTTTTCCATAGGCGACACAACACCTGCTTCATATGGTGACAATAAATCCTGAAAAGGACCCAGGCTTACACACGTCAGGGGTTTATACACAGCACGAGTGAAAAAACACAGCCTGCCATTGAGCAGGTGCTTAATAAATGATCCACGCTTGCTTCCTTCCCTTCCACAAGGATATGAACTCACACATCAAGTCGCTTTATGCTTGTTTATTCCTGAGCTTCTTAATGTGGAACAGATTGCCACACTGACTCTCAATGACCTCAACTTCACCACCTTCTCTAAAAAGTACACTTATCCTAAAATTCTTAATGAGCCTGGCTTTCTATTTTATGGTCAAATAACTGGAAATCACAAACAGCTGGCCAAAAAAAAAAACCACACAAAACAAAAATAAAAACAAACCAAGCTGGAAGTCTTAATTTAAATCAGAAAATAGTTTTTAGAGTTTTTCTTAAAGATCATATTCTAAAATTCCAGGAAACCTAAGGCTCCAGCACTCACTATGCATGTGACCTTGGGCAAACTACTTCACCTCCGTGAGCTTTAGTTTTGACGTTACAAATGATGACATAAAACACATGTACACAGTTGAGCCTCTTGAAGAGAAAAAGAAAAGCAGGGACTTTAATTGTTAAGAAATTATTTGTCGGGGTGCCTGGGTGGCTTAGTCAGTTAAGCATCCGACTTTCGCTTAGGTCATGATCTAGCGGTTCGTGGGTTCGAGCCCCGCGTCGGGCTCTGTGCTGACTGCCAGCTCAGAGCCTGGAGCCTGTTTCGGAGTCTGTGTCTCCCTCTCTCTCTGACCCTCCCCTGCTCATGCTGTCTCTCTCTCTCTCTCCTAGAAATAAATTAAA